>NW_005871113.1:1163838-1255987 GCF_000147115.1 Myotis lucifugus
CTCCAGGCTCCAAAGCCGAGCGAGAAGCCATTTTTCCCTGGGACCACGGAGGCACAACTAGGTGGTGAAAGGAGTACGCCTCGACCCCACGTGGATGGCTCAGTGGTTGATCATCGAAGATTTCACCAGGAGGTTCGCACTTCAGTCTCGGTTTGGGTACGTGCTGGGTTGCAGCTTGTTCTCCGTCAGCGGGCATGCAGGCAGCACACCCCTCATTCGATCTCTCTCATCCTAGATGCTCCTTATTCCTCCCCCTTCCTCTCCAAAGTCAATTAACATACATATATCTCCGAGGGCTGCGGGTCCCCGCCGCGGCCGCCAAGGCACCCAGCAACCATGGCAGCGCCCCGAGCGCGGGGCCGCGCGGCGCCAGCCTCTCGTCCTCCGAGGGCGGCGGCGGCGGCGGCGGCGGCGGCGGCGGCTGGGGTGCCTCCCCCACCCAGGGTATCTATCGGGACATCGCTCCGCGCCTCCCACCCTCTCCGCGGCCGCCCGCGCCATCCCCCAGCTCCGATCCCGGCCGCGCCCTCTCCCTCCGCCGTTGTGGGCGGGAACGGCGCTCTGTACCTGGTTCATGTCGGAAGAGATGGAAAAACTCATCTCTGGAGCTTCGACGGGGAGCGACTGGAAGCGGGCGGGTACAGGCCCAACGGAAAGCGCCTCGAGGCCGCGGAGGGGGGAAGCGGTCGAGCGGGAAGACGAGCGATCGGCCCACGGGGGTTGCCGGGAGAGGGGAGCGCCGCCCAGGGCTCGCGGGGACTCTCTCGCTCGCTCGCTCGCTGGCACAGCCGCGCGGAAGCACCGGCGGAGAAACTGCGCCCCGCAGCTCCGACAGACCGACCTCCACGCGCGTCCCGGAGACACTGCCGCCGCCGCCGCCGCTCGCGCGCGCCTCACCCCCCTCGCACGTCACCACGTGCGCCGCCGCCGCCGCCCACGCTCCGCGGACGCTCCGGCTCGAGCCTGTCGGCGAATCACAGGCGAGCACCCGCGAGAGGCGGCTCGCGGCCCCGCCCACCCCGCCCTGCCTCGCGCTCGCGCTCGCGCGCTCGGGTTCCTTGCAGCGCCGCTCAAGTAGGTCAGCGCAAGGTGATCCCTGTGAGGGAGACCTTGCTCCGGGTGCGCCTCCGTTTCCTTATGGCGCCCGGGTCCCTCCTTCCCCCGCCCCGCACCCTCACCCTCACCCGCCCGGTAGCACTGCCCCAGAACTGGCTCCCTCCAGCCTCCTCCACCTGCTCCGTTCCCACTAGAAGCGCCGTCACCGGAGAGAGACAGAGGAGGGGAGATTAGATCCCTCCAGGTGCATCCAGGCAACTGCCCGAGACCAGGGCCGGTCGCCCTGCACCTCAGCGTCCGGGTGCAGTCGCCTTTGGCCCTTCCCTTGGGTGGAGGGTAGAGGGGTGCAGCGAGGAGGCATGGCGGTGGCGAGGAGAAGGGGTGCGAAGATTCAGGAACTTAGAACTTATTGGAAAGGCCCGAAAAGGCACGATAACTGTATCAGTGTTGCTATAGAAACCTGTTTACTTCTCCTTTCGCCCCCACCCTAACCCTACCCTAACCCCACCCCCCCTTCCCGCCCCCGCCTGATGAGCGTTTTGTCTGAGCGCAGCTCTCCTCTCCAAGATGCTGAATCGGTTCTCTGCGGGTCGTGCCCGCTTTTGGAGATAGAAAGTAGTCTGGAGAATGGGGAGTCCCTTTCCTAACCTTCTGGGGCCTTTTAGACCGGATGCCGCACGTAATTATCCCGCCTGGCCCGGGGAGGCGACCTGTGCAGGGAGCGGGATGTGCATGGGCCCGCAGAGCAACTTTCCGTGGCTCCGCAGGCCAGAGGGTTTCCTAGGAAGCTGAGGGGGCTTAGAGGGGTGAACTTCAGTTTAGGGTTTGGCACAGGCTTCCAGGTTAATATTCTGTTCGCTTATCCTGGTTTCCCAAGGGCGCTCAAGGGCCCTGAGCCTAGCCTTGTTTGTATGTGATCGCTCAGCCGCAGGTGCAGACAGTTCTGGGAGCTCTTGGTCAGGGCTTCCCACCATTCTTTAACATGAACTAGTATCTGGTTTACGCTCAGAGAAGCAGGAAAGACAAGCGTTGCGGCCCTTCATCTGCAACAGAACCTGTTTACAATGTTTTATTCTGAAATCTCCAGGCAAGCCTTGTTTCCTTTTCTTCCATCCCTCCTCCCCTACCCCCCCCCCCATGCAATTGTGGGAGGAAACAGGAACTAAGATATCTATTAGAATTATTCTTCTTTCTTTTTTAAAAAAAATATATTTTATTAACTTTTTTAAGGAGAGGAAGGGAGAGGGATAGAGAGTTAGAAACATCGACCAGCTGCCTCCTGCTCACTCCCTACTGGGCTTGTGCCCGCAACCAAGGTATTTGCCCTTGACCAGAATCGAACCTGGGACCTTTCAGTTCGCAGGCCGACGCTCTAGCCACTGAGCCAAACCGGTTAGGGCTGATTCTTCCTTCTTAAGGAGAAAAAGACTGATATTTGCCACTGGGCTCTTGCTCTTTAATAACCAACAGCAATATTCACTTGTATTGCAAAGGAAACTGCGAGAATACTTTTAAGTTCTTCCAGTGCCGTGGGCTTCATGCTTCCAGCGAGAGAGTATGAATTGGCTGCTTGGGGAAAGCGCATGACTGTGTGGCCCGCTGGACACATGGTCCCCCTTGCTGTACTCTAAATAGTGCCTTTTGTGACCTGGCACAGTCAACACTTCCCTTAAAGCGACAGTGTGATCCATCAGTGCAGCTTGGCCTTGTATGGAATGTCACATACTGCATGCTCCATGAATAATGGCATAATGTATACATTCCATTTGTCTTCCAGGCAACTCCAGAGTTAAACCTCTCTATCCAGTTACCGTATAATCCAGATGAAAACCTGAAAGTGGAACATGGTAGGTAATTTCAATCTTATAAAGCAGCGGTTCTCAACCTGTGGGTCTCGACCCCTTTGGCGGTCGAACGACCCTTTCACAGGGGTCGCCTAAGACCATCCTGCGTATCAGATATTTACATTGCGATTCATAACAGTAGCAACATTACAGTTATGAAGTAGCAACGAAAATAATTTTATGGTTGGGTCACAACATGAACTGTATTTAAAGGGCCAGAAGGTTGAGAACCTCTGTTATAAAGTAACAAGTTATGAGATGTTGCTCTTCATGTTTAAATTAGACAATATATATTTAGAGAGTGCTTAATAAAAATAAAAACGATCCACTATTTTGTGTCAGGCACTAAGAGAAAGATAAACAAGGAATTGGTGCCAATTTGCAATCTTTCCATTTTCCTCTCTGATCCTGCTTCCAATGTTGTCCCAGTTCTAAACTCTGACTTGTATTTTATCCTTTATGTATTAATTTGCTAGGGCTATGGAAACAAAGTACCACAAACTGACTGGTTTAAACAACAGAAATGTATTGTCTCACAGTTCTAGAGGCTAGAAGTACGAGGTCAAGGTATATGCAAGGCTATGCTCTCCGTGGAGGTGCTAGGGAAGGTTCTGTTCCAGGCCTCTCCCCTGGCTTCTGATAGTTCCTTGGCGTGTAGCAGCACAGCTCCAAACTTTGCATGGCATTTGCCCTGTGTGCCTTTGTCCAAGCTTACCCTTTTTATAAGGACACCGATCATATTCTAACCCAGTATGACCTCGTCTTATAAATTTACAATGACTCTATTTCCAAAAAAGGTCACATTTGGAGGTATTTTTTTTGGGGGGGGGGGGGGTTAGACCTTAATAGGAATTTTAGAGGGGACATAATTCAACTCATAACACTTTAGTTCAATGTTTCTCAAGATTGGCCCACTGGCCACATTTGTCAAAATCATCTAGATGTTTTTTTCTAGAAATGAAGGTCTCTAGCTTCATCCTAAGACGAGTGGTTCTCATAGAGGGGGAGTGCTTTTT
The DNA here is from genome assembly GCF_000147115.1 of Myotis lucifugus. Classification (NCBI taxonomy): domain Eukaryota; kingdom Metazoa; phylum Chordata; class Mammalia; order Chiroptera; family Vespertilionidae; genus Myotis; species Myotis lucifugus. The sequence continues at coordinate 1,167,755 of NW_005871113.1, forward strand.
GCCCCTTGGGGATATTTCACAATCTTTGGGGCAAAGGTGGTACTGGTATCTAGTAGATGTGTAATGCTGCTAAGCATCCTACAACGCACACGGCAGTCTGTCCAACAAAAGATGTTCCCACATAAAGTAGCAATAATGTCAAGATTGACAAACCCTAAATCTACATTTTGCCAAGCATCCCAACTTCTTAAAAAAAAATTTTTTTTAAATTCAGTTTAGAGAAGAAGGGAGAGGGAGAGAGAGAGATAGAAACATCAGTGATGAGAGAGAATCATTGATCGGCTGCCTCCTGCACGCCCCACACTGGGGATCAAGCCCAAAACCTGGGCATGTGCCCTGACAGGGTTTCAAACCATGACCTCCTGGTTCATAGGCTGACTCTCAGCCACTTAGCCAGACTGGCTGGGCACATCCTAACATCTTGTGCCCACACTAAAGTTTGAAAAGTACTACACTCCCAAACAAGAAAATGCTAAGTGAGTTCATCACCACCAAATGTTGAAGGGACTTCTTGAAGAAGAAAAAAAAGATGAAAAACCTGAATAATAAAATGTATCAGGGATCGCTCTGAATGTAAATGGATTAAATGTTCCAATCAAAACATGTTGGGTGGCTGAACACAGAAGAAAACAAAACTCACATATGCTGCCTATGAGACACTCACATGGAAAGACACACTCATTGAAAGTATCAATGGCCCTAGCCAGTTTGGCTCAGTGGATAGAGCGTCGGCCAGCAGATTGAAGGGTCCCTCCCGGGATCAATTCCAGTCAACGGCATATGCCTGGGTTGTGGGTTCAATCCCTATAGAGGGCATGCAGGAGGCAGCCGATCAATGGTTCGTTCTCATTATTGATGTTTCTATCTCTCCTTCTCCCTTCCTCTCTGAAATCAATAAAAAATATATTTTTTTAAAAAAAGAAAGTATCAACAAAATGAAAAGGGAGTACACTGTATGGGGGAATGTATTTGCTAATGATACACCTGATAAGGAGTTAATTTCCAAAATATATAAAGAACTCATACAACTTAACAAAAGTAAGACAAACAATGCAATTAAAAAGGGGGCAAAGGGCCTAAATAGACACTACTCCATAGAGGACAGACAGATGGCCAAGAGGTATGTGAAAAAAATGCTCAAAGTCACTACCATCAGAGAGCTGCAAATTAAAACGACAATGAGGTATCACCTCACACCTGTCAGAATGGCTACCATCATCAAGTCAACAAACCACAGAAACTGGCAAGGATGTGGAGAAAAGGGAACCCTAGGATATTGCTGGTCGGAATGCAGATGGTGCAGCCAGTATGGAAAGCAGTATGGAGTTTCCTCAAAAAATTAAAAATGGAACTGCATTTGACCCTATGATCCCGCTTCTAGGAATATCTCCTAAGAATCCTGAAACACAATCAGAAAGAATATATGCACCCCAATGTTCGTAGCAGCACTACTTACAATAGCTAAGATTTGGAAACAGCCCAAGTGCCCATCAGTAGATGAGTGGATAAAAAAGCTGTGTTACATTTTACACAATGGAATATTATACAGCTATAAAATTCCATTTCTCTTACCCTTTACAATAGCATGGAGGGACCCGGAGAGTATTAAGCAAAGCAAAATAAGCCAGTCAAAAAAAGACAAGTATCATATGATCTCACTCATATGTGAAATCTAATGAACAAAATAATAATTAAAAAAAATCCAGAGACATAGAAGCATGGAACAGACTGATGAATCTCAGATAGAAGGTCAGTGGGTGGAGGGGGTGAGGTGGGAAGAGATTAACCAAAGAGCTTATATGCATATATGCATAACCCATGGACACAGACAATAGTGTGGTGAAGATATTAGTCACCTCTCTTATTTATTAGCCTTTCTAATTATAAGTTAATCTAGTTAAATATTGCTGCTTAGCCATTCACATGATTTACAAGTCTTACTCTAACGTTAGTATTAAATTGGTAGCTCATTTACATTTTAAAACTTTGATGCCACATTACATTATTTTTTATCAACTGTCTACATTTTCTGCCATTTGCCTATTGAAAACTAGCCCTTTTGTGGCTTGGCAAAGCAATGCTTTGCCTCCTCCAATCCACTAGTTCTTATTTTCTGAGTGACTGACTTGTCTATTTCATCTATTGCTCTCATACCTTGCAGTCACTGCTGCTATTCTCTCAATTTTTTTCTCCTCTTTTGGCATTTGGAAATATTTTCAGGTTACATTAGTGTAGTCTTAAGAGCAGAAACAAGAAAATGGTAGTGTCATAAAAGGCACAAGAACACAGGGGAAAATATTAAAACGTCCATGAAAATGGGTCACTGGAAATTGGTAGGTATTGCAATGCATAACAGATTGAGAACTTGATGCCTCTAAAAAATTGTTTCCCTTTTAGAGAGAATCTTCCATTTTCCTGGTATTTTCCAATACAGATTTTGCATCAAAACAGGCAAATTGTTCAGATATTACTTTTTTTTTAATCCAGAGAATATAAAATCAGAATTCTTTTTTTTTATCCTGCATTATCCTTACTGGCTATTGCATTAGCCAAGCTGACTATTTTTCTAATGACCTTTTGCTCGTTTTCTAAAGTCAACTGCTGAAAATTTTGAGAACAATTTTAGCCTCCTCTTTTAACAACCAAAACCCCCTAGTAGTTTCTGTCTCAATAATTTCTTAGGAATGAAAACTTCTCATGTCATTCAAACATTCTTCCTGTGATATTATATGACCTTCAAATTTGCTGCTTTCTTTGGACTATGTGGCCAACAACTGGATATTCAGCTCTTGAATTCTGATGAGCAACCTAAGTTTCCCAAAAGCCTTCATCCAAAAACAACATTGAAAAAATAATTTGATTGCTAAGAAGAGCAAGGCATAGCATAAGCAGACTTAATAGTAAGCTGAGTTTTTAATGTGAACATTAACAGCAAATTTATAAACAAAAGTGCGTAACATGTGGCACAATGTCTACATTTCATTCCAGAAAGAGATCTTTTCTTATGTTCACATCCAAAATTTGATATCTGTGTGTGTGTGTGTTTTTTAATGTTTCTATTGATTTTTAGAGAGAGAGGAAAGGAGAGAGAGAAAAATCAATTGGCCACCTCCTGCATGGTCCCCACTGGGGATCGAACCCTCATCCTGAGCATGTGCACTGAGCAGGAATAGAACCAGCAACCTCTTGCTACATAGGTCGACGCTCAACCACTGAGCCACACCGGCAGGGCCAAAATTTTATATCTGATGGATAAAAGTTACACAATATAATTCCATTGGGCTAGCCAGCCAGTGGTCATTGGAAATTTTAGGTATTGCAATGCATAACAGATTGAGAACTTGATGCCTCACTTAACATATGAGGTCCAGAGACTGCTTCAAAGAAAAAAAAATCAGAAAGGACAGAGCAGTGTGGTTGTAACATCACTTCCCCCTTCTTCTATAATGTTTCCTACTGCCTGAAGGAGACTGGGGTAAAGTACAGTGAGAAAGTGATGAAATTTTATAAGGTTCTAGTGAACTGGACTTTCCAAGTACTGAAGACACAGTCGTAAAGCTGTTATCTAAACGTTCCTACTCCTGAGAGTAAGCCCTCTTCGCCACGCTTCTCCAAAATTGGTGCCCTCAAGAACAGAATTGCCAAGTGAAATGTTTTCTTTCCCAATCATCTCTGATGTCTTACTAGAGAGAAAAATGTGAAAGAAAAACTGTGTATTCTACCAAATCCTTATGGTGAAAAAGGCCTGAGACACCCTTCTCCCTCCTCAACACTTCTCTCTCCTCAATATCCTAGCTATCCTTCAAGAGAAAATTATCACCTTACCACTACCAAGAAGTGGACTAGTATAATGGAAGGAGTGCTAGCCTTGAAGGCACTCCAAATCTTGGCTTGGGTTGCTTAACCATTTAAGGAAGACTTCTTGTCTTTTTGGTGAATCTGTTTTCTAATCTTTAAAATGGGACCAATAATACTCACCTCACAGAATTTATATACACAGCACATGGTGGGTGATGAGTAAATATTTATTTATTTCAAGGCCTCCCCCAACTGCTCCAATATACATAACTTCTCTCCCATCACCCTGAACCCTGGAACATCCTCCTAACACCCATTTGTCACTTCGTCCGTCTACCACCGGGTACTTTTATACTTGCAGACTTAAGTGATGAGTGATTTGAATCTGAGTACACAGTGGCAACCCAGGCTCTTAAATGGGTTGTTCCTGCCCTCAAACATCTACAAGTGTTGGATGAATGAATGTCAAAGTCACATGTGCCTCTCATGGCTCTTTCTGTCAAACTGATGTTTCCAAATAGCAGTGATAAGTGGTGGTGGAAGCTGGAGTGATAGAGGACTAGGAAAATAAGAAAGGAGGCGGTACCTCGGACGACTTAGAACAAAGACTACAGATCTTCTCGCTGAGTTCCTTTCTCAAAGAGGTCTCAAATATGTTGAAGGGGGTGTTGAATTCTCAGCTCTACCCTCCCTTCACTTAGGTTCCTGGTGGTTCAGACCTAAGGAATATTCTGTTCCATTAGTGATGGGAGATTGAAAAACTACAGTGTTACAGAGAGGGAGAGGGTAACCTATTTTGCTTTGTGCTTAGTTCTATGTGGATAGAGACCAGGGTTCATGTGAGTCTAACCATGGCACCGAGACTAGTGTTCCTGTGCATGACTTTTGTCTTATAGAAAATAGAATGATTGCATTTTGGGGAGTGATTTCCTTTATGTCAGTAAAATAGGGAAACTAGGGAAGGGTTTTCTTCTCTCTGCAAAGTACTCACATTTTCTTTGCTGTTAAGGAGGTGGTGTCCATTTCTAAGCTTCTTTCTTTCAAAACTTATTTTAGTGTCTTCAATGATTTAAGGTCTCCTGAATCATAAAACTTTTATTGTTTTACTCTCTCTGGAACAAATTTGTGGGTATCCAGTTTGCAAGTTAAATATACATGAAAGAGAAAAATCCTTTCAGTTCCATGCATTTTTTAATGGTACCAGATTGCCTACTGAGAAATTAGCTTCATTAATCGACCACAGTGTCAGTATATAGAAATTTCTGGGTAAGCTCTTAGTGTTGTACCAATTCTTATTGGTCTTATTAAACGTAGGAAATGTGATGAGCTCTCACTCGAAGGGATAGTAATATAGACATACCTTGTAATTAGCCTGACTTTTTTCAGGGTCTATATCAGAGAAGCAAGTTAAAGATGGATTTTAAAAATCCTCAAAGATGCCACAGAACCACAGTCATTTTTTTAATGTGTTATATTTGAAGTGGTGTAAGGAATAAAACCCAGCCCAGCAGGTGTGGCACAATGGTTGAGTGTCGACCCCTGAACCAGGAAGTCACGGTTTGATTCCCAGTCAAGGCACATGCCTGGGGTTGCGGGCTCTATCCCCAGTGGGGGTGTGCAGGAGGCAGCCGATCAATAATTCTCTCTCATCATTGATTTTCTATCTCTCTCTCTCCCTTTCCATTCCTCTCTCTGAAATCAATAAAAACATTAAAAAAAAAAAAGAATGAAACCCAGGTTCCTGAGGGATTAGGGCACTTGTAATGAATTGAAAAGCTTCTAGAATGTATACTGCTTCCTGTGTATTTCTTCCAAGTGGAAAAATGTCAATATGTAGCTGTTTCTCAGATTTTTGCATAAAAGTCTCTTTTTGCCATAATAAAACGAATCCTATTTTTTTAAAAGTGGAAACGTGTCATTATATAGCTATTTCTCAGATTTTTACATAAAATTGGGTTTTGCCATAACAAAATGAATCTTGTTTTTTTCCTTTGCATTTCCTAGAACTTTAAGAGAAGACTATTACCTGAATTACAGTGCATTTCCAAGGTTCTTTCCTGTGTGTGTCTATATGCTATGATGTAAGATCTGGCCCTAGTAATTTCATTCCTCATGTTCCTCCTGAGCCACCCTGAACCTCTCCCTTCTTTAGTACATGATGTCCTTTGGACATGCTGTTAGCACTGACTGAAGCACCCTTCTTGCTTAATGTCTACTCATTCTCCAGACCTCAGTGTAGAGCTCGCTTCCTCCAGGCAGCCTTCCCTGACCAGCCAAGACTGGATAGGCTGTCACACCTATGAACTCACATTGCACCTTGGCACATCTCCCCTTCTTATAGCACTAATCGCACAGTAATGAAACTATTACTTGTCTGCACCCCTGTATGCTACACTCTGGGAGAGAGCAAGCCATACAGATAGCTGGAGGAAGAATGTTTTAAGCAGAAAGAACAAGAAACCCAAAGGCCCTCGGCATTGGGATGGAAAGGAGACCAAAGGGACTGGAAAGAAGTAAGCAAGAGGGGGCGTGGCAAGAATAAAGGAGAGAGATTAGAATAGCATTGCATTTACCAACCTGGGTAGAGAGTCAAGAAAGTGTGAAAGGTCACATCTCCTTGCCAGCTGTTGGCGCCTCAGTTTTGGATTAGGCCTGGGCTGGAAGGTGGGAGAGCCCAGGGCAAACGTCATATTAGACATTTTCCTTGAGTTCTGAAATCCTAAAAAAGATTTAAATTAATTTGGAATTACTTTTCATAGTGTTTCTCCATTACAAGTGCATGATCTTACAGTTCTCAAGCAAATCTGCTAATATTTAATAATAAATAAGCAATAACTGCTTTTTAGAGTTCTTATTTGCAGGAGAGATAATTAGGGTATGAACAGATGTGTTGGCTTCAAACTCAAATCAAACTACAAACCTAAGGTCCAACTTAGTAGGTAAATTGGGAAACCACTGTTCAGTGGATTGATGATTCTCTCTCATCATTGAAAAAGCATTAAAAGAAAATTGATAATGGATAAGCTGTTCCCATTCCCCAACCTGAAGATACTAGTATTTCCCGGCACAAGTCAGAACTCATAATAGGAGTTAGAATGTGACATTCAAACAAAGTGAGGTGGAATTTTGGAGTCATCAAAAGAATGTTACCATTGGGAATGTGATAGTAGGTTTCCAGGCATAAAATCTGGGATGTTAAAAGAAACCTCTCACGAATAGAGTGGGGGCCTTGACTTACGAGTTTAATTCGTTCTGAGACCGAGCTCGTTAAGGAGCTCATTAAGGAGCTCGTTAACTCAAATTACTCTATCAACTTAATGCAAAAAATCAGCCAGAGAGACAGCTGGTATCTCAAAAAACTCGTTAGTCGGGACACTCGTAAGTCAAGGCCCCACTGTAGTTAGATTTTCTAGCGATTTAATCTAATCCTGGCATTGCAAATAGATTTCCATCTAGCTGTCAATTAGTTGACAGTGTTGCTTGGAGTATTAGGTTTCAAAGAATTGAGACTGAGTCTCAATGCAGTGGAGCAAGTGTGGCTACTAATGAGCAATATCTGCCCTAAATATCGGGGAAGACAGGCTGGAGCTCCCCATCTTTATAGTTGCCATCCCCATATTTAAGTCATTCTTGGAGGTATGTTAGGTCATAAGTGGGCTGTGAGCTGAACTGGGTCAGAAACAACTATTTGAGAAGTGTAACTTATTACATAAATGATTCAGAATATCTTGTCAAATCACCCAGAGGGTAAAAGAAGCTGGTGTACAACAGAACCATCTTACGTTGAACTAGGTTAGAAATGTGAACTTTGCAGAAATATGGTACGGCACTAGACCCCCATAGAAAGAGATATTTGCAAAGAAGTCTGCAGATCTCTGTTAGCACTTGAAGTATATATGTCTTCAAATTTAGTATCTATATGAGATACTAAAATTCTTTGTGTCTGTATGGGAACTTCTGTCAGAGATGAGGTAATTGATCTTTCCTGTGAGACACTGAGTTAATGTTCATTACTATCTATGTTCCGCCAAGGGGGGCTGTAAATTCTTAATGAAATTATCAATGTAAAGAGTCTTGTATGGTTTCTTTCCTTTAGCAGTTGGGGCCTCTGTTCCCACCAGGGGTCCCGAAGTCCCTGCAATGGGAGGGATTCTTCACTGGTAATGAAAGAGGAAAACAGTACCGTATCCAGACAGATCCCAGCCACGTCTCCCGGTGGGCCAGGCCTGTCAGGGAGGAACTGCCACCCAAGTGGAGTGACACACCAGTGAGTCAGGGACAGTTATACCTTCACACCCAGCTTCCTGCCCAGATACAAGCCCATTCTGTTTCTTAGCCAAATAACATTAAAAACAACTTGAGGAAAATATAAAGAAGGTTATGCCCTTCTGAGACAGTCTATTGCCAGTAGTGTCTAGTCTGTGGCTAAAATTCTGGACTTGAAATTAGGAGCTCTGAGTGCAGATCAGACAGAGCCTTTCTCAGTTTGAACAGGCGGTGCCTCGGAACCTTTAACAGTTCAACTTCTCTGAGCCTCAGTTTCCTCATCTCTTTATTTGGGAAGAGAGAGAGGTTGGAGGCAGAGACAGTGAAGAAAGGAACTTCCTATTTAATGAGTTCTAAATGTTTTATCTAAAGAGTTCCCCAGACCATGCCCAGTGCGACTCACCAGAACAGCAATGAGATGCAGATCCTACAGACAGGATGAAATACTCAACCTTCCTAATGCCACGGCCCTTTAATACAGTTCCTCATGTTGTGGTGACCCCCAATTTCATTGTTACAAATTGAACATAATTAAAGCATAGTGATTAATCACAAAAACAATATGTAATTACATATGTGTTTTACGATGGTCTTAGGCGACCCCTGTGAAAGGGTCACAACCCACAGGTTGAGAACCGCTGAAATAGAGGGTGCCCCTCTTTTTTTTTTAAATTAAATCTTTATTCAGATTATTGCAGTTGTTCCTCTTTTTTCCCCCCATAAGAGGGAGCCCCTCTTGACCGTCCCAACTATAGCAGGAAGTTTCTCACACAGAGATTTGGGATTTCTGTGGCTACCTTGTGGTTTCAGATAATTCCCATGGCTCTTGAGATGGGCATCACCATGAAGGTCATACCCTACCTCTCACTTGCGTCATGGTCTGCCCTAAAACTTGTTTTGAGCTGTCTCCCACAGATGCCTAGGTAATGTGATTCTGTGTTGTTTACTGCTCTATTATAGGTCTTTTTCCCTAGGAATGGACAAAAGTTTCCGAGGATCAGAATGAAAACAATCCAACTACATTAAAAAAAATCTAGTTTTCCTTCAGAAGGCTTGTCATTAACATTGTGGGTATACGTTGGCAAAAACCTTCTCTCCTGAGGCTAAGTTTCTTAGACCAGTGGTCTTCAGACTTCTTGCTCTCAAAAACTTTAAAAGACTTTTGTAAAACTCTCTCTCTGTACATTTTCAAGTCAACATCTGAATGCTTTGTACAAAGACTATTTTATATCTCAGAGTTGCAGGTTTGCCTCATTCAGCTCAGACATTGTTCATAAAGCGAGAGAGCAAAATATGTGGCCAAGTATTTGACTGACTTTCTGTCAGGAGCAGGCTGACTTCATTTTTTTAAATTGTAAATAAGCATCATTAATTGCCCCGACCTGCAGGGCACGCTTCGTGGGTACACCGCACCAAATCCTGCAAAGGAATGAGAGGATAGGAGACGCGAAGAAATGGAGGCAAGACAAAGTTCTGATCAAGCCTCAGTTTTATTCTTTACAGCGAGTGGTATTTATACTGTTTCTAGAGGAGGGGGCGGGCAAAGGAAGTCGTTAAGGATGCGCAGCTTATCAGCGGAGATGTAGCTTGCTTTGTGCTTAGGGTGAGGGTATGTTATTTAACTCCAGGCTAAATCGCAAGGTTAACTTTTAACTCCAGGCCAAATCGGGAGTTGGCTTGGAGGAGCCAGAAACCTCTTGTTGTAAGCTGGAGATGTAATGGCTCCCAACAATTAATGCACAACTATACAACCTTACTTTTGAATTTGAAAGAAGAATGAGCATGAGTTGAGTTGGGCATCACCATGAAGGTAGAGAGAGAAGGCGTGGTGACTTTCTGAGCTCTGCTCCCCTCTCCAGAAATCGGAGATCCTCAGGAAATCTACATGGTCCCTGTTTGGTGGCCTGGAGGTGTTTACCCTGGAGCTAGCACAGAGAAGTGAGGGCCCAGTGGGGCTTTGCTTTCACTTTCTTTCTGAAGTGATGCCCAGCCTTTGGTTGGGAAAGGGGATGTGGAAAAGGGAACCTCTGGCCACTGCAGTGTTCTCTTCATGAAGCAGTGTTAGGAGAGGACCTGGGGGAGTTGAAAAATTTACCATTGATTTTGTTCAAACAGTCCATGCCTGTGACTGAACTCTGGAAATCCTCCAGTTTTATACCCAGCTTTATTGGTACCCTGGTTTGAAGACCACTGTCTTGTACCCCCTATTCAACCGAGTCTGTGACATGCCCTGGTGCATCTGATTGTTGTTCTCAACTTGGACCTGCAAGTTTGTTAAACATTTACAATGTACTGGCAACTTAGCTACATAAGTTTGTTTTCCTAAGAACCTTGTTACACAGCTAATTAAGTGTGTCATCCAAAGTCATGTAGCACAGGACTCAGGAACCGGACTGAGGTGCCTAAATCGGCTTTTTCCCCCCTACCACATGGGTATTAGTTGTACAAGATATGGTCTACTAAACATGTGAATTAGGGAAGGATTTAAAAAGAACCCTCAGCCTTTGTAGACCATTTCTGATCAAAGTCCTCATCCTCTGTCAGCCCCAGGTACTATCTCATCATCTGGCCTGCTTAATATTAGGATTCAGCAAGAATTCTAGTAGGTCAGTTTAGCGAGAATCCCTCCTTACTCTTAATGCTTCCTCTTAGTACTTTTCCATCTACAGGACCCCTCCCCCTGTTCCTTGCTATCTATCCCACTTTTCCTTGGGTTTGGAGCTCAGTCTCTCTCCCCTCCTACAAACCCCTATTGTAGTAGCCCCTTGGAATCAAGGCTTCCTTACTGTCTTTAGCAAGTGTTATGAGTAATTGTTTCTTTAACACCCTTCGGGCTTTAGATAACCTTGTGAAGTACTTTGATTTACATAGACAGATCTGCATAATATTACATTAATTAGATATGGTAATTCATAAAACAATGACTTATTAGTTCATAGGACATTTTTCTGAGTTGTGTTTTGTTTTTTTTTTGAGATAACTAAGTAGTGGAATAAAAATTCAACAGCTCTTAAGTAGCCTTTCTTGAAAAAAAGATAAATTGTCTCCAAATTACTCCTAAGTATTTTGAAAATCATTTTCCTTTAAAAATAGCTGGCCAAAAATCCAGAAAAACCTTTTAATTTAGAGAGTTTCCCTATCTTTGTACTTTTCTTTTCTCTTATGTCAGTCATTTTATTTGTTTATCCTGGGCACTCAGAAATCAGTTTTTACTTTACAATTAAAGACACTCATATTTTTGTCTTTCAATCTTTAAAACTATATGTTACTTTTTTGGTATTGTCTTAGGCTAACTTGACGATTTCTAGTTTTTATTTTATTTTACTTTATTTTAGAGAGAGTGGAGGGGAGGGAGGAGGAAGGAGAGAGAGAGAGGAGAGAGAGAGAGAGAGAGAGAGAGAGAAACATCGATGTTAAAGAGACACATCTATTGGTTGCTTCCCGTTCACACCCCAGAGCCAGGGAACCAGCCTGCAATCCAGGTATGTGCCCTTGACCGGGAATCGAACCCAGGACCCTGCGGTCTAAGGGCCAGTGCTCTAACCACTGAGAAAAACTGGCCAGGATCAAGTTTTTATTAATTAAAAATCACTGGTTTTATTGCCTCTATCCACTTGGATAAAAAAACAAATAGTATTGCCTTGGTCAGTGGTTCAGTGGTTAGAGCGTTGGTCACGGCTTCAATTCCCAGTCAAGGGCACGTATTTGTTCCTGGGTTGCAAGTTCAATCCCTGGCCCCTGACAGGGCTCTTGCAGGAGGCGACCAATTGATGTGTCTGTCTCACATGGATGTTTTTCTCTCTCTCTGTCTCCATCTCACTCCTACCCTCCCTTCCACTCTCTAAAAAAAGAAAAAAATTATCAATGGGAAAAACTGGGTGAGGATTAACAACAACAAAAGTAAAATAGTATATAATTATACTCTAACTTTCCACTTTTTTAACTTTTAACTGTATTTTTTTCAAAATTGAGATATGACTCACCTAGGCTTAATTAAAAATGTACAATTCAGGGCTTTTTTAGTATATTAACTTACTTTTTAAGGCAGCATCTGGGGTCACTTTTTTTTTTTTAATCCTCACCTGAGGATATGTTCTTTATTGATTTTAGAGAAAGGGGACGGAGGAGAGAGAGAAACACCTATCAGTTACGGGACTATACTCCAACCAACCGAATCACCTGGCCAGGCTTGGGGACACCTTTTGCAAGGGCAGACTTCACAATGTGGTTCTACCAGTTTACATATGATGCCCTTGGTCTGTTCTTGAAGCAGGAGCCCAGCAATTTATTGGCAGTTTATTGGTTCTCAATGGGCATTTACTGAATGAGTGAGCTGCTCCTGACAAGCTTAGAATGAAAAGCTTTGAATAGTCTCAGCATCCCTTTGCACATAGCGATTGGCTGGCACAGACTCTTCATTTTGCTCCTTTTTTTGCAAATCATATTGGCAAGCGGCACAGACTAGCAAAACTGCCCTCCCTGAGGTTACATTCGCATCTGGATGTTGAAAATGTCGTATGGTTGATGGGCAGCTGTCACTCATGTTCCTTTTTCTTTTTTTAAATACATTTTTATTGATTTCAAAGAGGAAGGGAGAGTGAGAGAGGGATAGAGATATCAATGATGAGAGAGACTCATTGATCGGCTGCCTCTTGCACACCTCCTACTGGGAACCGAGCCCACAGCCTGGACTGAAATCGAACCCGGGACCCTCCAGTCCACAGGCCCACACTCTATCCACTGAGCCAAACCAGCTAGGGCTCACTCATGTTTCTTTAGTCATATTCCTATTACACACCGCCTTACAGGTTCTAAAAAATTCCTTTGCCCTTATAGACATATCTGCTCATGGAACTTGGGCAAAAAATCAAGCAGCTGTCTGTGTGGGATCCACCAGTCCACTTGGAGAATGTGTATATGTGCACACATTGCTTGCTCCTTCCTTTCCCAGGAGCTCGCTGGAGTCAGGGCCCAGGGACAGCGGGCTGTCTCGGAGTTTGCTAATAGATCAAGGGCAAGGAATTTAGTTTACATGGTAAGAAGCTTCAGGGCGCTAGGAGCACAGCTGCCCTGAAAGAAAAAGAAAAAATTACGTATTTTGAAATAGTTTTGAAATGTTAGATTTATGTATTTTTATTTCATTTTTCATTGGCTTCTTTTTCAAGGCAAGTTACTCAGATTATGGATCTACATTGAAAATGTGTGTGTTCAAAAAATTTTCCCCCCAAGGACAGTGATATCAACATGTGGCTTTTTATTTTTGTTTTCATGTCAAGTTTAACATTGCAAATCAGTTCTATTGAAGTAAAAATGCAAACAAAACGTTCCTCCCACAGATAAGTCCCTTCAAGAATCCCATCTGGGAGTTAGCCCTCCATCCCTCTCCGGTGGTAGGCATCTTGTAATTAATTGGAAGGTTAATGATTCGATGTTATATTTTAACATATGTATTTATTTGTACTAGTCAGGCAAAGATTCCCTGTGAAACACTGCTTTTCGGGCTTCCTGCCTCTTGCCTGCATTGTGGGCATTGTGCCCTCACTGGTGTGTCTGCCTCAGTTCTCAGGGGATATTAGAATTGCCAGCTAGAGTCCTGACTGCCAGGTGAAGTGTGAATTCCAGATAGACAAAGGAAATGTTTTAGTATACGGTTGTCCCAAAATATTTAGTCTACTTTGCCCCCACCACATTACCTAGGATGACTGTCACAGATGATGGCATGACTTGTCATGGAATCTTTTAAAAATTCTTTTTCCGACAGTGCTGACTGCTTCTCAGTCTCAGTAACCAGCCTCCTGGTGCTCTCTAACCCGAGGACCTCCATTGTGCTGTCCTGTAGGCAACACACTGAACTCTAAACTGATTACCTCCGCCTCCCAGATTCTCAGCGTCAGCGACGTTGCCACCATTCATCCAGCTCCTGCACCATCCCTTTGCCCCACACCCCTCCGGGCGGGTCTCTGAGACTTTTCATCAGCCTTTTTGTTTCTCTCCCTCTTTCAGTCTCAACAGCCAGCGATACCTTTAAGAAGATGACAGCACATTCCATCCACTGCTCTCCCTTTTTCTGTCCTTTCTTCAAATCAACTGACTTTTAAACATTGAATAATGACACTCACATGCACCTGAGTATATGTGTATAGAGCAGTGATAGCGAACCTTTTGAGCTCAGCGTGTCAGCATTTTGAAAAACCCTAACTTAACTCTGGTGCCGTGTCACATATAGAAATTTTTTGATATTTGCAACCATAGTAAAACAAAGACTTATATTTTTGATATTTATTTTATATATTTAAATGCCATTTAACAAAGAAAAATCAACCAAAAAAATGAGTTCGCATGTTACCTCTGACACGCGGGTCATAAGTTTGCCATCACTGGTATAGAGAATTAGAAGCTTTCTGAGCCCAGCTGGTGTGGTTCAGTGGTTGAGCGTTGACCTAGGACCGTGGACGGGAAACCATGGCTCATGAGCCACATGCGGCTCTTTGGCCCCTTGAGTGTGGCTCTTCCACAAAATACCACGTGCGGGCGCACACGTACAGTGCGATTGAAACTTCGTGGCCCATGCGCAGAAGTCGGTATTTTGTGGAAGAGCCAGTATTTTGTGGAAGAGCCACATTCAAGGGGCCAAAGAGCCGCATGTGGCTCGCGAGCCGCGGTTTGCTGAGCTGCAGTTTGCCGACCACTGCAAGGAGATCAAGGTTCGATTCCCGGTCCAGGAGGCTCCATCCCCAGTGGGGAGTGTGCAGGAGGCAACTGATCAATGATTCTCTCATTATTGATGTTTCTATCTCTCTTCCCCTCTCCCTTCTGCTCTGAAATCAATAATAATATATTTTTAAAAAGAAAAAATAATAAGTTTCCTGAAACTATACTTACAACCTATGGGCATTCTTCTGTTTTCTATTGTCTTTTTTTTTTTAAGCCATTTGGTGACTCCCTTAATTGATAAATGATGACCTGTGTTTATAAACACACAAATACTGCCTATTCTATTTTACAAAAAAGATAGTCTTTATAAAACTTTGAGCAGATCCTGTCACTCCCTTAAAACCTGTCAATTTCCCACTCATCAACCTTCAGATAAAGTGCAGGATGCTTGTTGTGGCATTAAAAGCCTCGGGCTTGCCGTGTTCTCCCTCCCAGCAGCACATCTTGTCCTGAGAGAGCACCTCCCTTTTCCCCAGAGCTCACTGCCCACAGTAAACAAGTTCTTAGGGCCTAGATGCCATTTCTTCAGTGAGGCTTTCACTGACCTCTTAGTCCAGGCGAATCCCTTTACTGGATGGCCATCCATACTTAATACTTTTATAGCCAAAAGAACTTCGTAGCATAGTTTTCAGTCTCTAGAACTGCTCACAGTCCTTAGAGACTCTCTGTTTCATTCAGACTACAATCCTAAGTCCTTACGGTGGCCTACATAGTACTTCATGATCTCCCTTCCCGACCCCATCTCCCATGACCCTTTCTCCTGATTTCTTCTGCCCCAGCCCCACCCCCTCCCATTGACCTTGTTATTCATTCAGGTTGGCCATGTGCTCTCAGGGCCTTTGCACTTGCTGTCCCCTCTCCCTGGAGCACCTCTTATCCCCCGTCTCATTCCTACCAGCTTTCTCCAATGTCCCCTCAGTGAGGCCGTCTCTGATCACCCATTTTGAAATTGCATCCCCCACTTTGGCACTCCCTGTTTTCTTCTCTGCTTCATATTAATTTATTTGTTTTACTTTTTTATGTTGCTTATTACCTTTCTCCCTCCACTAGGAAGTAAGTTTTATGATGATCGAATTTTTATTTTTATTTGTTTTTAACTGCTAAATTCCCAGCACCTAGCAAGGTGTTTGGTTTTAGTAGGTGCTCAATAAGTTTATTTGAATAAATCTTGTATATCCACTTTCAAGTCATAGTTTTCTTAGAAGCCTGTTCTGTTCACCACTGTACTCACCTTAGTGCCTGGCACATAGTAGAATCTCAAAAAATGATTTTTTTTGAATTAAATTCATTTACATTGGGAGTGGTAAGAATGAGAATGGTGTGTATCACTTTAAGAATACTTACGTTTGTATTTAGAGTGTTTGGAAGGTGGGGGCAGGGGGAGCATTCCTATTCAGAATCTTTAAAAGAGAAACCTATTGGTACAGTGTATTCAGTTGTTACTGGAACGAATGTTAGGCTTATACTATTTGCAAATACTAAAAAGTTGGAGGGGTGTGTTATGTGGGAGCATTGTGGAAAAAGGATTTTGCTGGTTTCAAAGTAGTGGCACCTGCACAGCCCCCCTTTAACTGTAATCATAATCAAATGGAATATAGGCCCACAGTTCCTTATTGAAGACCTTTAGGACCAGCTGGATTTAGGATTCAGATTCCCCACCTCCTCCACCCTCAGGTTTCAGAGGTAGAATGTGCTCAGTCATTCATTCCAGACCCACAGACCCTGGGGCAGTGTCCCATAATCAGCCATCTCAGCACTTACGCAGAGAAAAGTATCAGAAGTCACACTGGGTAGGTTAAAGGTAGCAAAGAGCCTACCTCCCTTCCATTTAGGTTTTTCCACAAAAGTGAGTTTTGATGCCAAAAGCATGGAAAAGTTTGTTTTTCTTGTTTTCCTGGCCTGGGGGTATTGTTGCTGGGCTTGTTGGTTTTGCATGTCCCAAAGGGCTGTGATTTCAGGAAAGTTCATGTCCCTGCTCTCAGTTTCGATCTTAGCGATGGAACAAATGATGGAACGAATGATGCATCGTTCTTATGACAACTCAGTGTCATCCAATACACCGATTGTTTAATTTTGAATGACTTCATCTATAATAATTCAAGCAAATAGATGCTAGAAGGCAAATGTCTTTTTCTGTTCTAGTCAGTATTCAGAACCATGACTAGAAGAACCTGGTCACATCCTTAGTTATGCAGAAACCAGTGTTTTGATGTATTGCTTATAGAGCTTGAAGTCAAGGCAGAGGTTCTCAAAGTTAGGCATTTGGACTCACAGGGGTCGGCAGACTTTTTCTGTAAAGGGCCAGACGGTAAATATTTTCAGCATTGTGGGTCACATACCTTCTTTATCTGTGCATGTTTTCAGTATCTCCTCTGCCCCACCACCCCTATTCCCTGCCCAGAGGAGACTGCCTGACCCTGGAATTGTCAACATGGTAGGATAAAGCCATCCAAGGAAAATCCTGTTGGTATTTGGCTTTCTGTGTCTAAAGTAGAGAAGCTTAAGCTTACTGAAGTCTTGAGGAGTCTATGTCTTATCAGCAGTGCCTGGGCTCAAGACTGTTTTTTGTGTGTGGTTTTTTTGTTGTTTTTTGTTTTGTTTTGCATTGTATAAGCAAAGCCTGACTGAACCTAGAAGAGCAATAAACATCCCTTTGGAGACTTTATCTTAAGAGAGGAGGTGAGAGGCTGCCTCTCAGAGGTAGCACAGTAATAAATCCCATTGGACAAAGCGGTGAAAGAGAAAGAAAGCCCACCTGTGCTCCTCTGGCACCAGCTATCAAAACCCACAGAAAGTATTTGCCAACCAAGCCTCCTTTTGCAGAGGCAACTATTTTCAGTTCTGCTGCTAATCTCTAACTCTTGATTTATCAATTCTGGGCAACAGATGCTGACTCCTTGCTGTAAAGGGTGAGAAGAATTCTCATAGAAACTTCTATCTTAGTTGCTGTCTTTTACCTCCTGGTAGTTTTTAGCTCTTGCATTATCTTCACTTCTAGTGGTTGCCTTTGACGCCCGAACAGTACAGATGCCTATATTTTCCGACTGATTTTTAGATGTTCCTATTGACTTCTTGCTTTGAAAGCTGAGGAATTCAGCATAGCTATTCACCGTTTCACTCTTTTCCGCCCAATTTTCCTTAGTTATGTTTTTTCTTTTTAACCTGCCACAGTTTATAACATTCACATTTATAACATGCTCCCTTGTCTTCCAGCATCTCTGTCAGCTGTTGGTTGCCCTCAGGATAAAGTCCACGTTCTCTCCTGCAGTGAATAAAAATCCGCCTGGCCCCATCCTGTCTCCCGGCCTAATCTGCAGTACAGGAGTTCTCTCGGTCCTCCTAGGCACCATGGCCTTTGATCTCACTGGGACTTTGTGCGTTTTATGAACTCTAACTAGAACTCCAACTTCTTTTCTTTCACATGGCAAACTCCTACTCATGCTTCAAACCCCAGCTCCCATGTACCCTTTTATAGAAGCTTTCCTGCCTCGCATTTTGAGGTGGCCAGTCCCTATGGGCCCTGACATCCCTCTTCCTTCCTCCCTCACAGCACTTTTCATGTCAGGTTTATGCCTCTGCTTCCTCTCCTTGAATGTGAGCATTAGGTGTGTGCATTTCGTTTCTGTGTCTCTAACCTCCAGTGTAGTTTGCATACACAGAATGAATGAATGAATGAATGAATAAATGCACAAGAAAAAGTTTTAACAAAGAGGTCAACCAGTGCATTTGCGGTGTTCTTTCTTTCTTTCCTTCCTAAACTGATTTTATTCAGCAGAGTTTTCAGTTTCTTTGCTTGGTTTATATTCTTTGCTTTGTCTGCTTTATCTACCTCTGTGGAGTAAGAATAATTGAGGAGAAAACAATTTCTGCCAGTATTGTTGGTAAATGCTTGCCTTTTCTACACTGGGCTCAAAAGTGAGGAAGAAATGCCCTAGCTCAGTGGTTGGCAAACTGCGGCTCGCGAGCCACATGCGGCTCTTTGGCCCCTTGAGTGTGGCTCTTCCACAAAATACCACATGCGGGCGCGCATGTACAGTGCGATTGAAACTTCATGGCCCATGCGCAGAAGTCGGTATTTTGTGGAAGAGCCACACTCAAGGGGCCAAAGAGCTGCATGTGACTCATGAGCCGCAGTTTGCCGACCACTGCCCTAGCTGGTTTTGCTCAGTGGCTAGAGCATTGGCCTGCAGACTGAAGGGTCCTGGGTTTGATTCCAGTCAAGGGCATGTACCGTGGTTGCAAGCTCAATCTGGTCGGGGCCTATGCGGGGTGTATGCGGGAGGCAACCAATCCATGTGTTTCTCACATTGATGTTTCTCTCTCTGTGTCTCTCCCCCTCCCTTCTACTCTCTCTAAAAAAAAAAAATCAATTGAAAAATATCCTCAGGTGAGGATTAACAACAAAAAATCAAGGAAGATCGTATTCTAACTTTTTTTGGCATGCTAAGCCAACCTTTAAAAAAAATCACTAAATATACATTTGAGAAGGAAATCAATTCCCAGAAGTGATGTTTATTTAAAGCCTTTCCTTAGAAACTTCTGTAACTGCACGATCTATTTTGAGTAAACACAGCATGTGGCCACAGGTTCAGTTGAATTGGCACAGTGTCAGTTCTCTGTTGACTAAAATCAGCTCACATGTTGATCCTCATGCACTTGTTAGATTTCTGTTACACACTTACCTCCTCCTGTTGTAAAACTGATTAAGCCAAAGGTGAAAAGCTGCTAATGAACTGAGCACCCAGATATAATTATAATTCTGTATTTCCTGAGACAGTATAACTTTCAAAAAAGGTGTTCAGGCAATACATGAACTACCTGATAAAAGAAGGAGTAGTGACGTGGTGGAGACCTGGAGGCTCCCTGTCTGAATTCGAATCCTGGCTCTCTGTGGCTTTCTATATGCACAACCTTGAGAGCAAATTACATAACTTCTCTAAGCTTCTTTCCTTATCTGCCAAATGGAGTATTTTAATGTGAATTGCTGCATATAAGGAGCTTAGAACCATACCATAAACACCCAGCCACTATTAGCAATAATTCTTTTTGTTGTAAGAGGAAAAAAGCAAATGGTCATTTCCCCATGGAAGTCACTATTAACCACTTGGAGTGCATCCTAGGTCATTAACTTTTAACCAAGAGACCAGTATTGCTACAGGAATGAGTTGCAGCAATGACTTGGTTCAACAAAACCTCAGTGTACAGTTTACAAATAGTTTTTCTAAGGAAATTTGCTTCAAAAGCCTGCTGTCTATGTTACTTCGTGTAGCAAGGAAGAGACTGGAAGCAAACACAAGGGGATATAGTTACTGAAGAATTCATGGACCAAATGCACTTGAAATTCACACACTGTCATTGTGAATTCAGTATTCGTGACAAGCATTCTGGGCAAACAGCCAAACTATGGGGCTGGGTCTTTCTTGAACTTCCTATATATGTAGATTATATTTTAAAAACTGGTCTTCTATATATTCTATTTCTGGCCCTTGAGAGGCAAGCTGTTGCTTAGCAACCAGTGGTTGCTGCTTGGCTGATGTGTAAAATGGAAAGCTTTGTAAATCAGAGGCAAATGATTCTGTCCATTAAGAATGCTGAGTTACTGGTTTTAACAACTCAATTGGCAACTTAGTTTATGGTTCTTTGTGTGGAAAAGATAAAATATGAGGCAGACTCTGTATCATGATATTTACTAATTATTTTTAAAGAATACAGATTGATTTACAAGATGTAAATTAGTATATAAAAAGAGAATAACTTGGGGATATAAAAAATTACCTAAGCCCTGACCAGTTTGGCTCAGTGGATAGAGCATCAGCCTGCAAACTGAAGGGTCCCAGGTTTGATTCCGGTCAAGGGCATATACCTTGGTTGTGGGCATATCCCCAGTGGGGGTTGTGCAGGAGACAGCTGATCGATGTTTCTCTCTCATTGATGTTTCCGACTTTCTATCCCTCTCCCTTCCTCTCTGTAAAAAATCAATAAACTATATATTTAAAAAAAAATAAAAATAAAAAATTACCTAAGTTTTGAAGTATACGTTTAAAGTTTCAGGTAAAAAATATTCACATCTTAAAACAAAAAGAGAGAAACGTAAAATACCTATACTGAATTCTTGAGTTATAGCCGACAACAAAAATATATTTATACCCTATACAACTTTTAAATATGTTTCTAAATGTATTTTCTTCATTTATATTTTTAACAAACATTATTCACTGGGAAAAGAGAGATTAGGTCATATGGAGGTGAGAATCCCTTGGCTGCAATGAACAAAAACTCTGACCAACTGAAGCTAAAGAATATTTATTGGTGCAAAGGATTTGGTGGTGCTGATGGTGTGCACAGAATTAATAGGATATTGGAGAACAAGACTTGGAAGTGGGATAGAACGTGTGTGCTCCAGAAAACTTCTTATGAATGTCATACAGAATGTAAGTCTCATAAGCTGGCTGCTCCTTGGGTGGGTTTTCTTTGCTCAGTTTTTCCTCCTCAAATATTTTGGTTGTTATTCTCTCATCCCTTTGAGTCGACTCATCTTGCAGTGTAGAGCACACCAAGCGAATATGGGGGTTCAGTGACTTCTGGAAGTACCCCTTGTCAGGTCAGCTCTTCAGTGGCATGTGAAGAAAGCACACCCGTTCCTGTTGCCTTCTGCATTTTGGCTTCCGTTTCATTAAAGAGAAGAATAAAAATGGAGCCTCCATCACGTAAGCATGTAAAAAATAGTTTACCACACAGAATCACTGCTGTTTGCATATTTTCATATGCAGTTTACTTGTACTGGTAGCTCTCCCAAGTTTCAAAAGCTCAGGGAAAGAGCCTCTCTGGCTGATTCGCAATATGCCTGTCTGCCCCTTGGCTGGGGTGATTTGGGGTCCAGGAAGGATCTGGTCTTTTCAACTTCCGTGGGGGCGTGAATCTAGATTTATAGGACTGAACACTTCTCAGCAGATTTCTTTTTCCCAAATTAGAAATCTGGGTGCTATTAGGGAAGAAATGAATGCTGGAGATGTACATATGGAGATATCAATATGAATATTTGTTGTGTATATATATATATATTGTGCAAAACTTACAGTCTACGATCAACTCATCTGTCACCCAGTTGCTTCTTTCTCCTCATGTTCCTTACCTCTGAAGTGGATATAAAAACCTCAACTTCGTATATTTTCTAGGTACTGTAAAAATTATTGTTTAGTTAGTGGTGTCTGGATCATTTTAGAGAGGTAACATGTAAGTACAGTTAAAATCTGTGTAACAGTGGTGTTTGCATATTTTCATATGCAATTTAAGTTGAGTTAATTTTTATGACTTGAAACTTTATACTATCCCTGTGAATATCCAAGACATTGAAGAAATCGATAGAATTGCAAAAATTAAATCAAAGTTAAATCTAATCAAGAATAAAATTCACCAAGGTCATTGAGTCTGACTTTTTTACAATGTAGAAGGAAGCCAAAAAGGCAATAAATCCCATCATTTCTTTTACATAACTGGATTTTTGATTCACATGTTAGCATTAAACATGGTTTTTAAATACCTTGATTTTCCTGTCATAGCTAACCATGCAGGAAATGAAACAGATTCTGTTGGTAGAAGAGAAAGAAAACAGGAGACATTTGTTTATAAGAACTGTAATAAATCTTCCTTTATGGATAAGCAAATGTTCTTAGAAAATAATAGTGGCATTTATTTAAATGAAAATATTTCATAATAAATATATGAAAAGTTTTTCTATGATCTATGCTACTTGATAAAATATTCAAGATCTTTTTAAGAACATCTTAAATTGTAATAATTTGGAACATCTTAATTTGTAATAATTTGTCTTGTGCACAATGCTTCTCAGATAATTTATGTACATAGAATAAATGTACATATATAACATGTATCTATAGAATGTATAGCATATACACACATATTTATATATACGTATATAGAGAATGTATATACATATATATATTCCCATTTAATCCTTACAACTACTATGTAAGCTGAACAGGGCAGGTGCTTTTATTTTTCTTATTTTATAGATTTAAAAAACTGATGCACAAAAAGTTAAATGATTGGCCCAATGTCACAAAAAGATAGATATTGGATTTGAAATTTCCAACTACCAAAATCTGGATGGCAGAGTAGGTTCCAGGTTTCCTTAGTCTCCCTCAATGAGGTGGACTCAAGTTTGAGGTTAATTATACTCTGGTTTTGAGGTCCTGTGATCTGTTTAATTCAATCCAACAGGCATCTGCTGAGTATCTATGGCTTGTTTGGAACTGTTCTAGTGAACGTGGGGAATACGAAAAAGGGCTGGACAATCGTTGCCTTCAGAGAATTTATGTCACTATTAGGGAGGAAATGGCTACCTAAATGAAATGAATAATTAGGAGAAAGAATGAAATCAAATGCCACAATCTGGGAGGCTTCACACTGAAAATCCTTGAAGAATGGATCCGATTCAGAGAGAGGAAAGGTGGAAAAGCATTCCAGGGGGTAACAGTGTGTGTGTGTGTGTGTGTGTGTGTGTGTGTGTGTGTGTGAGAGAGAGAGAGAGAGAGAGAGAGAGAGAGAGAGAGAGAGAGAGAATATGTGTGTGCGGTGGGGTGAGAGAATGAGCAAGAGTGTAGAGGCTGGAACAACATATGTGATGCAGAGAAAGCAGTACCAGGAGAAAGATAACCTGAGCTGCCAGAAGCACAGCATGTGTGTGGTAATAGGAGATAGACTTCTTGGTGCCCAATTGGCCTCAGAGTTACACAGCAGCCGAGAATATTTCAGATTTCCGGTGAACACTGCATCCTAGGAAAGTAAGGGAAGAGCAGTACCGATTGTAAAAATTAAAACATAATGTTTAAAGTCCTCTTATTCTGTCTGATTGTTCTCTTCTAGTCCTATGGACTCAGCTCTTGGGAACTCAGCTCTCTGCTCCTGTGTTTTCTAAGGGTCATCAGGTGTGTGTGTGTGTGTGTGTGTGTGTGTGTGTGTGTGTGTGTGTGTCTCTGCTAACCCTTGTGTTGGTGTGTGTAAATGTATTTGAGCACGTGGCCAGAAAGTTCCTTTTAAGAAAAGAGGCATCTTTGTTTAGGAAAATGTTTTAAGAGTGCAAGGTGAGAGCACAGTTTGCCAGGAGACAGGGAAATCAAAGTAACATCTATATAATGAAGTGACAGGAATGTGGGAGAGAGGGTTAGCTGAAGAAATTGGGGAAATGAATAGAAGGAAGCCAGAGCCGGAGGAGAAAGGACAGTTGGTGAGAAAGTTCTGGGGCCAGGGTGGTTGAAGGACTTTTAAGGACAGTGATATTTAATTTTTACTTTTAAATTGTTTTGGGGGCTCCCATGCAAATATCAGTTCCTTGAATTTTCCATAAGGTGAGTTGCACCGAGAGCCTTGAGTCAACGGTGTTTGGGGAAGTACATGAAAGGAGGGGTGTGTGAAGGAAGCTGGCCACGTCTAGCATGGGACAGCAGCATCTCACGCAGTGACAAGATGATCACAGTCCAAACCAAGCTGGAGCCCTTGATGACAAAGAGAAGTCTAGGTGCATGTCCTCCTTCCCCTCCAGTCCCTCTAGAAATTGGGAAGGATATTGAGTTTCCCATTTCAGGTAGGATGGGATTCCAGGCAATTCCAGTTGAACCATATTGGACATGCTGACCCCTGCAAATATCTGGGTTTCATCCGCTTACGGTTAGTCACGTACAGACATGTCAGTCTCTGCTTCGTTGGGCGGCTCTGTCACCGTGGAAAGGCCTTTCTGTTTGCTGAAAACCACTGGGCAAGTGAGCCAGCTCCTGGAGGAGGAGGTAGCGTTCGATTGGCCAGGGGTTGAGCCTCCAGAGAGTGACTCAGGTTTGGCTTCTCATGGCTCCAGAGCCTATTTTCTATTTACCAGGGGATTAATCATGGTTTCCAGATTAGTCTGCCAGGACGCCAGCAGGACTGGGTGAAGAACACCGAGGTGCTGAGTTTGGGGTTTTTCCACGTCCTGGCGATTTTTCAGCAGGAAAATAAAGGGGCATAATTCCTCCTTTATAGGCTTGTGACAAATTATTGGAGGTCCTATAACTCACCTGATTCTATCCCAGTACAAATACACCAGATTTACAGCAGTTGAGGTGAGATGCCTCAATTCTTCTTTCCTTTTTGGTTAGCATAAGAGTGAATTCAGTGTTTGATTAACCAGATTTGATGGGTAGTTGATTTAATTTAATCAAACAACTATTTAATAAATAACCAATATGTGCTAGGCTACAGCAGAAGCCTAAATTTGATATTTCCAAGGTAATCAGGAAGGGTGTGGAAATACACACACACACATACACACACACACACATATACACAGGGTGGGACAAAAGTAGTTTGCTATTGTTTGTATGGAAAATAATACAATAATTAATAAATAATAATAATACAAGAATAACCTCTGTTTCACATACTCACAACTGTAAACCTACTTTTGTCCCACCCTGTAGTTAGCTAGATGGACAGATAGATAATCTTTAGTCCTTGTGACGGTGGTTTGAGCCTTTCTTTTTGCTGGATTCATTATAACCCTATTAGGATATAATTTTTTAGAGTAGTCACATACAAGCAGTGAATCAACACAGTGTCTTCTTGCACCTCACAGTGATATCATGGGAGAAGTCTTCTTAGAAGTTGGAGCAATAATGGCTTTGCTCGCTCTCTCTCTCTCTCTCTCTCTCTTTTAAAAATATATTTTATTGATTTTTTACAGAGAGGAAGGGAGAGAGATAGAGAGTTAGAAACATCGATGAGAGAGAAACATCGATCAGCTGCCTCCTGCACATCTCCCACTGGGGATGTGCCCACAACCCAGGTACATGCCCTTGACCGGAATCGAACCCAGGACCCTTCAGTCCGCAGGCCGACGCTCTATCCACTGAGCCAAACCGGTTTCAGCATCTCTCTCTTTTTGTTACCATAGGAGGTGGTTCGATTGTTTTGCATTGTAACAGCTTCCACAGATACCCACACAGATTACATTCCCACTGATAGCAAAGAAGCTCTTGAAAACACCAGAGAGCAATTGTAAATGGAGAACTTGTTTCTCAATTAGCTGGAATTACATTATATATATATTTTAAATATATTTTATTGATTTAAGGGAGAGGGATAGAGAGTTAGAAACATCGATGAGAGAGAAACATCGATCAGCTGCCTCCTGCACACCCCCTACTGGGGATGTGCCCACAACCAAGGTACATGCCCTTGACTGGAATCGAACCTGGGACCCTTCGGTCCACAGGCTGATGCTCTTTCCACTGAGCCAAACCGGTTAGGGCAATATATATATTTTTAAATATATTATTTTTTATTGATTTCAGAGAGGAAGGGAAAGGGAGAGGAAGAGAACATCAGTGATGAGAAGGATCATGATTGGCTGCCTCCTGCATGCCCCCTATTGGGGATTGTTGCCTACGACTTGGGCATGTAACCCTGACCAGAATCAAATCTGGGACCCTTCAGTCTGCAGGCCGACGCTCTATCCACTGAGCGAAACAGGCCAGGGCTTGGAATTACTTTAATTTGTGATTACTATACTTTAGAATTTAACATATAGGTATTTATTCTTACATTGATCAGAATAATTTCTACCTGGGGAAATTATGTTAATCTCACAAAAAGACATTCTGAAGTAGATTGGTGAAAAGAAATGTGAGAAGTCTGTCATGGTATGTTTTGCTTTATTAGTCTTTCTTGCAAAGTAGTAAAACCATTAGAATAAAGGAATAGTTTACCATATTCTAACACATTGCTGTTTGAGTCCTGATTAATTTCCATCCCTCCAACTGTTTTCTTTCTATAAATCTGTGTATCCAGCACAGAGGGACTAGCATTATTGTGATATGTGCTATGTTTTCCCAAGAAGGGCCTAGAGAAAATAAGCAAAGTTCTATCACCTTTGATAGAATAAAGGGAAAATAATCCAATAGGGTTCATGTTACTTGCTTAAGGACACCATTTCCCAGAAGGCAACTGTGGGGAGCTTCCCATTGAAGGGCTTCCTTTGGGAATGTAGATTATTGCACCCTTTGATTTTTTTTCAAAAATGATGTCAGTAGTTCTCTTTTTAACAGAAGGTTCCAACTAAATCATATTTCCTTTCTCAGAGGAATTTTAAACAGAATACTGTAGAAGAAAGAAAGTTAAGGGAGTTCCAGAAAACAACCTTGAACCATACCCATTTTGGGGGGAAAATACCCAAAGGAGACATTTTAAAAGCTATTTTTATTCAGAATTTTTAAAAAAAGGAATGAACAGAAAGGCAAGCTCAGTGGATAGAGCGTCGGCCTGCGGACTGAAGGGTCCCGGGTTCGATTCCGGTCAAGGGCATGTACCTGGATTGCGGGCACATCCCCAGTAGGAGATGTGCAGGAGGCGGCTGATCGATGTTTCTCTCTCATCGATGTTTCTAACTCTCTATCTCTCTCCCTTCCTCTCTGTAAAAAATCAATAAAATATATTAAATAAATAAATAAATAAATAAATAAATAAAGGAATGAACAAAAAGGCAAGCTACCCAGATGTTGTCCTATAGTATACAAATGCCGTGTAAGAGGGAGAACCTAGGCATATCTGAATGGCAGAGGTTGGAAGTCTGAGGTTATTGGATTTGCCTTCCCTGTATGTACCACCTGGGTTACTCAGCGCCTGAATGTAAGCTCTCTTGTTCATCGCCCCCTATCCTGGGCTAGTCCAAACCCGGCTCTGCTCTGTCTGTCTGGGTTTGCTTGGTGGGCAGAGGAGGATATGGTCAGTGGCTGAGTCACAGGATAGAATGCTGCCTCTTCCTCCACTGACTCACGAGATGACTGGGCCAGCTCACTTCCCCTTCTGATGTTTCTGTCCCTGTGTGTGTAGTGGAGCCCTAGCAGTCCTCACCACCTTTCTCCATTCCACGGAAATAAATGTGTATATTTGTGAGTGTGCTTTGGGACAAGGATTGAAAGAAGACTAGTTCTTGTCCTTTGAGGGCAAAATACAGATCCACCTTCCATTCCATTGCAGTGGCCCCAACTACACTCATGGGATAAATGACAGCTATCTCAGTGTTGGCTTGTTTATTGCAGGGTCCAACAAATTCTTGGGCTAAGCAAGTGACATCCTTCTCTTGACTCACTTCTGTACTTTCCTCCTAGCTGCTAGAGCAACGGCCAGTTACTGGAAGGTTTATTTTAGCTTTCCAAAACAGGGTTCCGTGAACAGGATGGATTCTTATTCTTCTATGGACACACAGGTGCTTTATGCTGTCTATAGGATGAGTTTTGTGAATATCAAATATTTGTAAATAAATCAAATTTCTCCCCCAGTTGAGATAACTATCTCAGAAGAGTTTTTTCTTTGTTTTGAGTTGTCTGCTTAGCATGATAGACTGGGAAGACCATCAGAATAAGATATAAGAGATTAAGCTTCTTATTCTGATTATGCCCCTAATTAGCCATGTGACTAGCTTATGACCTGGCCATGTGGAGCCTTAGTTTTGTCGTCTCTAAGATTTGGGGGTTCAGATTAGATGATTTTTATGTTCCAATTCTGAAATTCTTTAAACAATCCCAGTAATCCATG
This sequence comes from Myotis lucifugus, assembly GCF_000147115.1. NCBI lineage: Eukaryota > Metazoa > Chordata > Mammalia > Chiroptera > Vespertilionidae > Myotis > Myotis lucifugus. The sequence goes on from NW_005871113.1 coordinate 1,196,120, forward strand.
ATACTGTTGCTTTAAATGTCTTCCTTTAGCCTTTCCTTAAAGGAATTTATAGTAATAATTATCCACTTTTGAGAATCAACTTGAGAGATGAATATATGAAAGTTAAACAGCAGTCATACATTTTCCAAGCGGGATTCTGATTTATAATTTTAACTTGTCTTTACTAGCAAAATATTTGGCTCTATATTTCTAGCAGTTTGATAAGTCTTCTGCACAGTCTGGGCCCTGCTTAGCTCTCCTGCCCTCATACTTCTCTCCACACTCACTTCCTGAGTGATTTTTACACTGTGGCTTTGTTGGTTCCAATGGATTCATTTGTTGTTTCCAGTGGATTTACATATCCGGCCCAGGCTTCTCTCCTGCACCCCAGGCTCATATTCTGTGATCTGTGACATCTCCATTTGGTTTCCTAGTAGCTGTCTCAGACTCCACTTGTTCAACATAGAATGCCTGATTGGCATTGCCTCCCCAACTGCTTCCCCCATGTTGGTACACAGCTCTCAGACCTTCCACCTGCTCACACCAGGAGTTTGGTTGTCATCCTTACTGCCTCTCTTCCTTTGCCAATCCACTTAATGCCACCTAATGGGTGTCCCCACTTTCTGCTCTTGCTCTCTTATGAATAATTTCCCCAACAGCAGCCAGAGCCATCCCTTTAAAAGCGATGTCAGAAATCATGTCACTGCTCTGCCTAAAGTTCTTTTTAAAATATATTTTTTTATTGATTTCAGAGAGGAAGGGAGAGAGAGATAGATAGAAACATCAATAATGAGAGAGAATCATTGATCAGCTGCCTCCTGCACGCCCACAGTGGGATCAAGCCTGCAACCCAGGCATATGCCCTGACCTGGAATGGAACTGAGACCTCCTGATTCTTAGGTCGACACTTAACCACTGAGCCACGCCAGCCTGGCTGACCAAAGTTCTTTAACTGATGAGTTAGAAATTGATTCCTGACCACTCAGGGCATGAATGACACTCGGGACCCTGGTAATCTTCTTTGTGTCATTTCTGTTTCTCCCTCTTTTGTTTAATCTGCCCTTGTCACATCAGTGTCCTTGCTCTCCTGCAATTTTCCAAACTGCCTTTGCATTTGCTGTTTCCTGTCCTATGATCTTGTAGATGTCTGCACTGCGAATGGCCTTGCCTTCTTCAGGTTTTTGTTCAGATGTTATATTTCTCCGGTGTTCATCCCTGAACGGCTTTCCCGCTTTCTGCCCTCCCCCTGGTATTTCCTGTCTTCTTTCTCTGCTTTTTTCTCCGTAACTTTCATCACCATCTAATATAGGGTTTTTCGACCTTAGCCCTATGGCAATTTGGGGGATACTTCATTGTTTTAGGGATCACCTGGGCAATGGAGGGTGTTTAGCTGCATCCTTAGCTCCTATCCACTAAATACTAGCAACCCCCCTCTCTTCCACAGTTGCGACAACAAAAAAATGTCTCCAGACTTTGCCAAATGTCTCATGGGGAGGGGAGAAAACCACTGATCTAATACAATATGTGTCTCACCTACTTATTTGTTTATTGTTCCTCCTTTCCCCACCCCTAGGATATAACCTCCATGAGAAGAGGAATTTTTGTCTGTCTTTTTCAGTGCTATAATGCACAAATATTTAAGGAATGAGTGAATAAAAAAAATGGGCTCCTGCCTTGTTCCTCTGTGCTCATTAAGCTCTAATCACCCTGACCTTTCTTTTGCCTCTTGTACATCCTGAGCTCATTCTCACCTTCCCACCTTTTTCTTTCAGTTCCTGCTCCTGGAAAGCCTATCCACAGGTTATCACCTGGTGGACTTGAGCTTGCTACTCAGCTCTCTACTCGAGTGTCACTTGCTCAGAGAGCCCTTCCCTGATCACCTTATCCAACATGACCCTCCCTGCCTGCCAGGCTTACTCTCTATCATGTTACTCTGATTTCGTTTCTTTATTACATTTGGCTCTGAAATGATCTTGTTTGTTTACAAGAATTTCTGTTTTTCCCATGAAAGTTTTCTGAGCACTTGATCTTATCTGTGTTGTTTATCACCGCATCCCCACAATCTAGAACCATTTCAGGCCCGTGGTCTGTGTACTGATTGACTGAATAAGCCTATCTCCTAATGTTTCAGCATGGGAGAGATTTTCAATAGTTGGGAGGTAAGGGTTATGTCTGTCAGGGTTCAAAAAAGAGAATCCACTGTAGCTAGTTTAAACTGAGAGGGATTAATTACAGCATGTGGATCACAGAATCATTGAGGAGGCTGAAGAAACAACCTCCAGGTTGTGGACCTCAAGAAAGAATATATCCACCAAGGACTCCTTCTGGTTAACTGGGCCCAAATTCATAACCAGAGCCTGGCAGCCATTGCTGTTAGAGGCCTCTCAGGCGTGCTGCATTTCAGAGAAACACTACAGACTGAACCTGCATGATGTTCCTCTGGTCTGAGTCAACCCTTATAAAGGTGTTCCTAGTATAATCTTTTTGACCAATGGGCTGAGACCTGCCTGTCCAATCGGAACTGTGCAGCTATATCCCTATTTGCATCTATACTGACCAAGCAGAGTGGCTATATGACAACCAATCAGAATGTGCGAAGTCGACTAAGCAGGACATTGGTGTTTAGACAATCAGACCATGCAAATTTAGAAACCTCATTTTCATAAAAATGGACCAGTTGGGAACCAGGCAAGAACTTTATAAAAAACATCCTCCTCTTTGTCTCAGTGGAGCACACTTTAGGTTTCCACCAGAGACTGTATTTCCTTGGTTTGCACACTGTTTACCTGAATAAAATTTCTCCTTTTTCCACACCCCAGATTGGGGACTCCCATTGACATTAGCTTGGTGGCAGCAAATTTCTGTTGACACGGTTGAGCTTTCGAGAATATCCTTGCAAGCCAGACACTGACTGAACCACTGAGGGAGACTCTGCTCTTCAATCGGGAGACCTCCTGCTGATTCGGGAAGCGGAGGTGCCAGCTGCTGGCTCTGAGACCAAACCACCACTGCCAGGATCAGACAGCTAGCAGGAGAAGGAGGTCAGCCCTCTCAGGAACTGTCCAGATCAGGAAACTGCCCCAGAAAAACCAGACACCGCCACCCCACTGTCAGCCAGCAGGAAAAGCCAAATGGTGAAGCGTGTCCTCCACCCTACTCCATCTTCCAGCTGTCATGCCAAGACCTCTGATGAATGGAACAAATTAAAACTGAAATCTTGCTGCTAGGAGGTCTGGGAGATGTGTCCTTAGCTTTCCAGGCCCTGCTGCACAGGAGGACACATTGGGAGGAGGTATGGAGGGCCATACTACCATACACAGAGGTGATAGGTGATTAGACAGGATGAAGAGACAAGTGATGAAAGAAAGAAAGAAAGAAAGAAAGAAAGAAAGAAAGAAAGAAAGAAAGAGAGGGGAGGGGAGGGAGGGAGGAAGAAAGGAAGAAAGGAAGAAAGAAAAGAAAGAGAAAGAAAGAAAAGAAAAGAAAAGAAAAGAAAGAAAAAAGGTAGCCCAGCCGGTATGGCTCAGTGGTTGAGCATTGACCTACGAACCAGAAGGTCATGGTTCAATTCCTGGGTTGCAGGCATGATCCCCAGTTTGGGGCATGCTGGAGGTAGCCGATCAATGATTCTCTTTCATCATTGATGTTTCTCTCTCTCTCTCTTCCTCTCTGAAATCAACAAAAATATATATTTTTAAAAGGTAAATGAATCTTCAAGTTCATACCTGCCAGCTAATAAAGTCACGTTAAAAACAAGTCAAATAGTCAAGAGTCTCTTGTGCATAGTCCTGAGTGGTAGCATACATACAATTTCAGGATGATTACTTTTCCCTAAAGATGTGATAGCATATCTGTGACTGCAAAGCATCACCATTCCTGAAATATCATTCTCAGACCAACCAACTCAATACAGCCATGATCTGAGATCTCCTGGGGAGTGGGACTGTTCAGACCTTATAGCTCTACAAGAAAAGGAGCTTGGTCAGCCTGGGCATTGTTTTCCATAGCTGGCCTTGTGCATTTAGTTCCAACACAGGGGCGTGGTTATTAAAGTCCAGTCCCTAGGAAAGGCTTAAATTGCACAGAATATCCGATTGAGAATTTTTGGATTGGCCAAAAGAGAATCCATTACTTGATTTCATTTTTATTATTTGAAATCCATAAAGGCTTATTTATTTGAATGAATCTATTTCTTTCCATAAAAGAAACTGTATACATTACATCAGATCACATAATGAAGTGTGTGTGTGTGTGTGTGTGTGTGTGTGTGTGTGTATATATATTTTACTAAATTCATTTTATTGGAAGGATAAAATCCATAAAGTTTTTATTCTTAACTTTATATTTGCATGCTTTTTAATATTTAAAAGGCTCATTGCAATTATAGCTGTTCATTTCTCTGTTTTACACACTTAAATTCTAACTTCAAATAAAATTGATATGAAATGATAATTGGGGAATCCTTGCTCAACTAAAAGTATAGAGATTAAAAAAACTAAACTAAATTTTAGAATGTGCTTTTAAGACTGATTATTATCAAATTTAGGAGACTTAAAAACTCTACAACTGTTAAATTCTTCCTTTAAATTATTTTCACACTAAAAGATAGCTTAAGAATTTCTCCCATTCTTTCTCCCCAGTTTCCCTTGGGAAGGATTTATTATTATTATTGAGAGAGAGAGGGAGAGGAGGGAGGGAGGGAGGGAGGGAGGTAGGGGGAGAGAGAGAGAGAGAGAGAGAGAGAGAGAGAGAGAGGGAGAGATTATTCCACTTTTATGCATTCATTTGGTTGCTTTTTTAAAAAAAATATATTTTTATTGATTTCAGAGAGGAAGGGAGAGAGAGATAGAAACATCAACAATGAGAGGGAATCATTGGTCTGCTACCTCCTGCACATCCAACACCAGGGATCGAGCCCACAACCCGGGCATGTGCCCTGACCTGGAGTCAAACCGTGACCTCCTGGTTCATAGGTTAACACTCAACCACTGAGCCACACTGGCTGGGCCATTGGTTGATTCTTGTATGTGCCCTGACCAGTGATTGAACTCACAACCTTGGTGTATAGGGACAATGCTCTAACCAACTGAGCTACCCATTGAGGGCCAGAGGACTTTTTAAATAGCTGCTCTTTTTTGAGTACTTTCCATGTGCTAGGACTTGAACATTCTCTCATTTAATCTTCAGAACTCCCCTATGAGGCATAGACATTATTTCTGTTATGCCAATGTGAACACCAAGGTTCAAAGATATGTAGCTAGGAAGGGGCAGAGCTAGTGTTAGAAATTAGGACCCTTATCCTTTCAACTTCAAAGCTTACTCCTTCTTCTGCAACATTTATTTATTCACTCACACATTCATTAATTTATTCAGTGAATGCTCTCACATGCTTACTTTGGGCCAAGTATGTGCTGTTTGCTGGGATTAAAATGATGAGCAAAAATAAGGGCACCATCGCTGCCTGTATGAATCTGAGAATCTCTGTTCCCTCCAGGTTATCTGTGTTTGCAGGAAGTTATGGATGGAGATTAATTTCCTGCAAACACAGACAAGAATGGAAAGATTCCCCCCCCCCTTGTTTAATGTAGGAGATGACCATTTTATAAATAACCCCATGTGAAAGAATATTAAAAATTACCAGCCCTAGGTTGTGTGTGTTTGCTTAGAGTCCTGGATGACTTCAAGATAAATGAATCACAGAAGTTAATTAGGGAGGCTGAAACTCAAGAAATCCCTAGTGAAAAAAATAAGGTTTATCGGTTTTTCACACGAGGCAGAAGCAATGGCAGAAATTGAGTTCCTGTCAGCAAGGATCTAGTGTTTAAGACATGGTTTAATAATGTTTCCGGGCTGTTAGCACCCTGAGCACAATGACTGACTCTAATTCCTGAGCCAAGGTACTCACCTCCCCTGCCATCAACTCCTGGTGACAGAACCCATTACATATGTCAGGACGTCAGTGTTAGAGGGGCCAGCAGGCCGTGTACCACCAAGTCTATTAACAGGCAGGGATATTCTTCGCTTCCACACACTGAAATATGTTTGCTCCTATGGGGAGATTGTTCATTTTTGTCTCTTCTGATAAAGACTTAGCTCTAGGGAACATTTCACTTTCCATGACACCACAAAAAAACAAAACAAAACACAAAACAGCCCTAGGGTAGTGATGACTGGCTGGTGTGCAGCCTCCCTTGGCAAGGCCTGGGGACCCTGTAAATAACATGACTTGTTTACTGGGGTAGCAGTTACTCAGCTCCTGCTGATTGTGGCCCTGAAAGAGGGTCAAATGGTGACAGATATTTTATTTTCTAAAGAGAAATAAAAATCTGATATTTAAATCTAGCAGCTGATTAAAAATTCAAAACAAAACAAACTCTTGGGCCAATATTTTTTTTAATAGGGCAACTACTCATCCAGTTTTGTCTGGGACTGAGGAGTTTCCTGGGACCGGGGTCTACTGATGCTAAAATAAGGGGAGCCCTCGGTCGACTGTGACAGTGGGTCCTTCTAGAATGTGGAAGGTAAAGAAAACATCTGTAAAGGTTGAAGGAAGTCTGAAGGTGGTCAGTGTCTGACCTTTGATGAATAGGACAGCAAACCGGAATAGGGTTCACACGGTCACATTTTCAGAGGAGGAGAGGATATTGATTAACAGAGGACTGTATACATGGAACAGAGCATGTTCAATTCTTCACTTCTGCTCTCTCCACCGTCCATTTCTGATGGCTGCAGCCAGGTTAGAAGCTACTATCAGATTGGTTGCAGTGCCATAGGGTTCACTCTTCCAGCTTTCCATCCTCAAATTTGTTCATCCAAGGAACACACTGGGGAGAGAGCCCTTCCTTGGACAATGGGAGATCCAGAGGGCAAAAGGAAGATGCCGAGTTCTCTGAAAGGATGCAGACAATTGAAGGAAATGTTGAAAGGTTATCTGGAAATGTCTTGGACCAGACTATTTTTATTCTACTTAAGTTTTGTAACTATAACTATAAGGGTTAATTTTTCACAAGCTTTTTCTTTAAAAAGAAAGATTTTAGGTTTATAGAATATTGCCAGGGGAAGGGAGTTTAAACACCATGAGTTCGAATCTTTCAATATAAAATTGGGCAAATTTGAGGGCCACTTGTCCCATAGCTAGCTAATGGCAGACTGGTTCAACTTGGTCCTGTTTGGAGCGGGGTGGGGGGCCAGTAGGGCGATAAGGGAAGGCAACTCAGCTCCTCTAAGATGCATTTCTGTTGGGGTCCAACCCCAGCAGGTCCAGGGGTTCCCAAAGATGTAACAAGACAATAAAACACAGAACCTGGCTGGAGATCCTGGATAGAACCAGGCGAGAGAACCCAACCATGCTGATCAACTGAACGCTCTCTCCGTGTCCTTCCTTCTTCGCCGACTCCGTCCACACCTTTGGGAACCCCTGGACCTGCTGGGGTTGGACCCCAACACATTTCTATCAGTTACATTTTTATGGCACAAAGAAAAATAAGCATTAAAATCTAAAAACAAGTTATTTCACACTCTGCCCTTTGTTTATGAAATTAAATGATGATGAATCACTGAATGCTCATATTTTTGAAACTCAATGCCAATACATAAAATGAAGGACATTGAAGCTGAAAAAGGAGCATCCTATATCAAAAAGGCTAATTGGTTGTATCTGGGCCATTTCCTGTGGGCAGAACCCGTTTCAAATGAAAAACCTGTGATTTGAAAAACATAGGCAAGGAAGTTTTTTTTAAAAGTCTTTACACCCATCATTATATATTGGCATATATTTCACTTCATTCTTTAGTTCTAAATGCATCACAACAGAATTCTCTTTGAAGTCAGAGAATGAACTTTGTGGTGAGGGTGTACCACCAGGTTCATATGGAACAACTAAAAACAAGGCTGATTTTTATCTTATTATAGTGGCATTCTGCACTAGCCAAAGAACTTACTGGTCATATTTACAGTCACACAGAGGTACCATTAAGGTTCAAAACAGATTCCTTGTTTGAATAATTAGAATCCTCCTTGCTTCCTTTTGACCCAAAAATGAAATATATGATTCATCTCCTCACCTGTTTATGTAAATTCCTAGGGATCTTAACAGAGTAGAATAGAAACAATGACTGAATAGCATGACTGTCACACCAACAGACCACAGGCCAACCTAGGTTCCTTGCAGACCCTAAGAAGCTCCTAGAGGCTGGAGATCAGTGTTCACGCTGACTTTATTGTGGGTGACTGCATGTAGTTCTAGGCCACTTACGGGGGTAAACATAAGCTCGGTGAATAGTTCAGGGTCAGATTCATCTGATATGAGAGGCCAACAATTAACAGAGTTTATGATTAACATCCAGACTCACAGCTGCTCCAGCACTTACCAGCGAGAAGGGAGAGTTATGTTTATTCTTGATAACCATTTGGGGGTTGATCTAGGAATAGGAGTCAACAAAACACATCATAAAACAGTGATTTGGTGTTCAGGCCAGACTCCCTCTAGGACAAATCTCTCACGGGGTAGTTTTGGCATTCTATTTCAGAGGCAAAAGAGTGTTTCTGAAGAGTGTTGTTGCTGCTGTAGGTGTGTGTGTGTGTGTGTGTATGTGTTTGTATGTGTTTAAGCTTAAATCAACAAACATTTATTATCTCACATAATTTCTGAGTGTCAGGAATCTGGGAGTGGCTTGGCTGGATGATTCTGGATCAGAGTTTCTCAGGAGGTCGAAGTGTCAGGCATGGCTGCAGTCATCTCATGGCTTCACTGGGGCTCAAGGGCCCACTTTCAAGATGGTGCGTCATTGACTGAAGGTGGCTCATTCACATGGCTGTTGCCTGGAGGCCTCAGTTCCTTACATTTTGCCTTTAACCTGACTGTGGGCCTGCTTGAGTGTCTTCACAAGTCATCTAGTTTCCTTCAAAGTGAGCAATCCAAGAGAGAAGGTGTGACTGTGATTAACATGGCTTTCAGAATTGGATATTTGAGATTTCCAGAGCCATGTGCCATTAAATTGCTCCATTTCTTCATGCTCCTAAGCATCATTATAGTTGGGAATAGTATGGACTTCCCAAGGATGACTCACTTGCTTTAATATGGGAAGCAAATGAGTCCACATTGGAAGATGTAGAAGGTGAGAGTTGAAGACAGGAGGTGCCTTTTAAGTAAACTACTGTTATACATTGCTGAAAGTAGTGGTAAATTATCCTTTTTAACGTTTGGGAATTGATAAATTTGCACAAGTGTTTAGCTCAAACCTTTCATTTTAAAGATGGCGCTTGAGGGTACAATGAGTGAAATTCTACATATATATTTCAGAGTATTTTTATTTGTTTCAGAGAGGAAGGGAGGAGGAGAAAGATACAGAAACATCAATGATGAGAGAGAATCATTGATTGGCTGCCTCCTGCATGCCCCCTACTGACAATGAAACTTGCAACCCAGGCATGTGCATGGAACCTGACCTCCTGGTTCATAGGTCGATGCTCAACCACTGATCCACACCAGCTGGGCCAAAGTATTTTCATTTTATTTTATTTTATTTTTTTAAATATATTTTATTGGTTTTTCACAGAGAGGAAGGGAGAGGGATAGAGAGTTAGAAACATTGATGCCAGAGAAACATCGATCAGCTGCCTCCTGCACACCTCCCACTGGGGATGTGCCCGCAACCAAGGTACATGCCCTTGGCCAGAATCGAACCTGGGACCCTTCAGTCCGCAGGCCGACGCTCTATCCACTGAGCCAAACCGGTTAGGGCGAGAGTATTTTCATTTTAAAGAGTTATCTTTAACCTTTACTGTGGGTAGGTTATTACAGTACAGAAAAGATAAGCCATCTCTGGGCTTTCCAAGCTCATTGTGAACAATGAAATTTGATTCTCAGCAGCCTTTAAATTGAATCTGAATGCAGAAGTGGGATCCAGATCATAAACGTCATTCTCCCACACATGGGACAATGGGTTGTTGGGAAATTGTATAGAAAGCTTCTTCTCTGGGGCTTCAAAACTTTTAGAATAAGTATAATGGAAACTCTCAGGGAGCTTGCTTATTAAGCCTCCGCTAAGATCCATTTCCTCTTCGGTCAAATGAGGCTGATGGTAGCCACCTTGTAGGATTTTTGTCATGATTAGAAATAATGTATACTAAGTGGGTGCTCAACAAATGGTAGCTGATTTTATCATTATCATTATATCTATTTAAGGCATTAAACTCAGAACCAATATGCACTTATTCCTACTTAAGAGAACCCTTGTTCCATTGGTTCTCAAAACGACATTGAAGTATCTGAAAGGCGATGGTGGGTGGAGGGGGAGACTCCTCAGTCCACTGCAGCCTTGTGAGGTTGTATTTCTCCTAAGATCACTACAGCAGAATTACCTGGTTGTTAAAAAACAGATTCATGGATCCTGCCACAGGTCTACTGAGTCAGTATATCTGGGGATGGAACCCTGTAATCTGCATTTTTAACAATCCACCCAAATGATTCTCATACCCACTCAAGTTTGAGACCCACTACATCGGTGTTTTGGAGCCCTATGGGGCTCACTGTGGGCAAGGCAGCTAAATTGATCTTAACTAGAATTAAAAAATTCTTATTATTCATCCCTGTTGTATAATACTAATATTTGTGTCCTTATATTTATACATTTATTCATAAGTCATAGGTACCACTACACTATATCATATACATTATAAAACAAAGTAGAAAATTTAAGAAGAGGAGATAGAAATGTTATGTACACATTTTAATATTTCCTTTCCATATGGGTCATATGATATACCCTTGGGATTTATACTCCCTACCTAACCTAGAGTCCGCTGGCTAAACCAAAAGTCATCACTGTGGTTGTGATGATTAAATCACTCTCTAAGCAAATATTTACAGAGTTCTTTCCAAATGCCAAGCCTGTCCTAGGCTCCAATTGCTCACTCTAAGTGATCATCTCCTGTCATATTGAAGCACTGATAACATCACTACCTCATCATGGGTAAACACATTCTTATTTCCAGGTTTTATGGGTAGGAGGGTCCAGTTCATCTCCTCCAGGCAGTAGAGCAGTGCTACATCTAGTTCAAGGCCATGTCAAGGTCACAAATATTCATATATAGAATATATATTGTGAACAGAGTATTTAAGGTTGGAGGAAAGTCCAAGATAGTCTTGGTAAGTTAGTAAGAACCCAAACAATGAAGAAAACAGATAAATGAAAATTTATCTGAATTACATGGAGCAGACTCTTTTGGAGGTTGTGTGGCACTGTGGAAAGAACACTGGGCTTGGTTTTGGAGGACCTATATGTGTGTATGTGCTTCTGTCCTTCAGGCTGTGTGGCTTTCAGTAAATTATTTACTCATTGAGCTTCTGATTGCTCCTTTGCAAAACAACGGTAATAACGCCGTTTATGCCTACCTAACACAATTGCTCTCACAACCAAACTCTCCTCATCTTTGCTAATTATCCTGTTCAATTCCAGGCTTCATCCATCAGCTGTCAGTCACTATGCACTTACTGAGGGCTTGATGGATATTCCAGAGCATCACCAGGTAAGTGGAATGTCACTTCTGATTTTACTAGAATAAGCAAGTTCTTATTCTCCTGAATTCAACCACTGCTCAGCTTCCATCTGTCACACTTGCACTCCCACGGGGATTACAGAAGTGAATTCAAAGCCTGACGTTGCCACGTTGACATTTCATTTTGTTAAGCTTTCACTCCCTCATCTGTAAAATGAGGGTAATGATATTTGCCCCCTAAATCATTTTGAGGATTAAATGAGATAGTTTATGTAAAATACTTGGGTACAATGGAAACATAGTGAAAAATCGAATAAATGATTATTACTTAAATGGCAAACATGGTGAGGTGCTCTTTCAACATTTTGGTAAATGCCAACTGCAACTTGATACGTCTGCTCAGAATTGGATTTCACTTGGTGATTCTAAAAACAAACAAGGGACTTGACCTTCCATTTTTTATATGATTAACCCTATACTGGTTATTGAGAATGAAGTTAAGAGATAAGTATCTTTTCACACTCAGTTAGAGAATGAATAATGACTAGCTTGGCGAAATGGAACATTTTGCTGTTTCAGACTGGTCTCAATTTAAGAACTGCCCCCAAAATGAAGGCTTAATATTCACTAGACATAAAAGTAAAAGGAAACTATATTGCTAATGCAATCAGATGTGATCATTGAAGTAACAAGTTGTGGGTCTGTATGCGCCACAACAAAGCTTTGGTCCTGATTTTTATGTTGTGACATAAATCTTATCCCAATATTTAGTAACAATGTTTTGCTATTACACCAGCTATTGACATAGTTTAGCTCACCCACTTAGTGACTCATGCCTGGCATTTCCTTCTTCCTCACCTATGCAAGGGTGATTTGAATACACAGGTACATTTAGCTGATTGTAATTTACCTTCAGAACAGGCCTGGAGCTTAAAAAATGTCCATAGTTTTGTTTCTGAGTGAATTTGCATGCTAGTTTCCCTTCAGTGTCCTAAGTACAAGTCTGATCTTTAAAACAGGCTCTTCTCCTATTGCCTGACTTTGAAGCTGATCTTCTGTGTTTTAATTTCTCTCAGTATCTTTTTTTTTAAATATATTTTACTGATTTTACAGAGGATGGGAGAGAGATAGAGAGAAACATCAGTGAGAGAGAAACATCGATCAGCTGCCTCCTGCACACCTCCTACTGGGGATGTGCCTGCAACCAAGGTACATGCCCTTGACCGGAATCGAACCCGGGACCCTTCAGTCTGGAGGCCGACACTCTATCCACTGAGCCAAACCAGTTAGGGCTCTCAGTATCTTATTCTGTCTTCCTGTCACTGGACTCATGGTGGCATGGGGTGTTAGAACAGGAAAGAACCTTAGAGACCTTCTAACTCTACGCCCTCATTTTCATTTATTTATTTTATTTTTTTGTTACTCCTCAGCAGAGGATATTTTTCCATAGACTTTTAGAGAGAGTGGAAGGGAGGGGGAGAGACAAAGAGAGAGAAACATCAATGTGAGAGAGACACTGATTGGTTGCCTCACACACACACCCGACCAGAGCTGGGAGGGGATCAAGCCTGCAACCAAAGTGATTGGAATTGAGCCCGGGACCCTTCAGTCCACGGGCCAACACTCTATCCATTGAGCCAAACCGGCTAGGGCTCTACTCCCTCATTTTTTAGATGTGAAAAATCATTTTTATCAGCGTCAAAGTAGATTCTACTAGTAGACTCTAGGGCACAACTCTCAGCATTTGTTCATGGTTTATATCTCCCCAACTCAGCTTCTTCCTATTCCTCTGACTCTTGATTTACTTTTATGGTTCAGATGGATAAAAAGATTAATCTGAAACATTGTGTTCAGTCCTTTCCCTAGAACAAGCCTTGATGTGTGAGGAAACTGGTCTTTCCAGGTTCTCACCAGTGAGGTGTGGCAAGTTGGCCATGGATGTGCTCTTGGAACTGGCTGTCCTCATCCTATTCTATCTTTAGCATTGTGACTCTTGGAAACTGAGTATAGAATCATCTCCAATTTTAGTTAATATTTACATTGAGAAATTACGTTTATTTCTCATTTTTCACTGCAATGTGACATAGATGAAGTATTCCGTAGTGAATTAATAACATAGAAGTTCTGGAACCAAATTAGGATCTTTATATATTCTAAAAAAAACTTTGAAAAAACCTAAGGTATTAATTAATAGATTAGATACTGAAGACCCAAAACTCGTTATTGAACTTTAGTTAAGGAGAGCCATTCTGAATGATAATTTGATATCCTGGGAGCTGTAAATATTGTGTAGTAATAGCATATTTTATATTATTGAAACAGAAGATGCTATTTAGCAAAAGTAAAAATAAAAAATTTAGCAAAAAAGGCTAAGTGTATGAATGTAGCATCAGAATAATAAGACACGCCCTAGCTAGTTTTGCTCAGTAGATAGAGTGTTGGCCTGCAGACTGAAGGGTCCTGGGTTCAATTTCAGTCAAGGGCACATGCCCAGGTTGCAAGCTCGATCCCCGGTAGAGGGTGTGCAGGAGGCAGCCCATCAATGATTCTCTCTCATCATTGATGTTTCTATCTCTCTTTCCCTCTCCCATCCTCTCTGAAGTCAATAAAAATATATTTTAAAAAGGAAAAATAAGACAGGCTCTAATAAGAGAATTATATGTGTTTATAGAGAAAAATGGTATAATGAGATTTGGACATACCAGAAAAGCACTGTCTAGAAGTTGCACTTTCTGGGTACGTAATTGTGAACAAAGAAATAACCCCCAAGCCAAATATACTTTATTCTGTATTAAGGAATAGTGTAAAGTGTGAGGAATCTTCGATTTCTAGAAATGCAAATTGTATCACTTCTTTAGTCTCTGTACTTAGGTGTCTACTCCACCACTCTACTGAAACTGCTTTCAGGGAAATCACCAATGAGTTACAACTTTCCAAACTTCCTTTTTCAAGGAATATGACATTTGATACTATTGCCTGCTTCCTCCTGGGAACTCTTCTTTTTAGTTTCTTGATGTTGCCATTGGGTAGTTTTCTGCTGCTCTGCCCCTCCCTTCACCCATGCATTAAATATTGACATCCAGTATTCCACACTTGGTCCCTTTTCTTTTAATGCTGCCAGAAATCGTGAATATAAAATATGAACCAAATCACGCCTGCCCGCTGCAGACATTGCTAATTGATTTGGGCAATTTTCTGTTATCCTCGATGCTATCCTAGAATTCTCAAAAATGCTTCAGGCAAGCACCAAGTGATTGGAGTTCGCACATGAGAAGACACGTTTTCCTCCAACTCTCTTTTACATGTCCATCGTGGAAGAGCTCATCTGCAGTCATGACTTTAAATTCCGAAAATCCGGGGGCTCATTTATCCATCTCCAGCACCTCACACAGTGTCTGGAGAACATGATTTGGCTTGGGTAAATATTTGAAGAATAAATGCTAAAATGTTTGATTAGCTTACATATCTAAGCATGTTCTAACATGTCTTGGGTGCTTGAATGCCATTAAAATTGAAATGTAGTGGTCACAGAGAATATACAAAATAGTGACCATATTACAATGAGGCATGTACCTTTTGAGAAATTTTACTTCTGAACAAAAATTCTTTCTGTATTAGACTGTGTAATTATTTTCAAATGAGAAAAAATGTTAAGATCTGCTTGATAATTATAATAATAAAACACCCAAGGGAGCTGTGGAACCTTTTATTAGGGCTTTGAGGAGTCAGTAACAGGCTAGTCCAGTGGGATATTTTCCTCAAAGTTGTAAATCCCGACCCAATGGCCAATGAGATTAAAATGTACTTTCTATTTATTCCTAGCCAAGGTCAAAGCAGGAACATGTCATTTTGCACTCCACTTTGTAATCTTTCGAAAGAGTTATAAATCTTCAATCACCAGGGTTACAGCCTGATTTTTTTTTCCTGAAAATTAATAAAGTAAACAAATCTCTAAAATGTTTACCACAAAGAGACTTCCAATAAAACATGTTTATAGAGGTAGAATGAGCATTGTAAACTTTGAGACTGATTTTTCTCCTTCCTCATTGTCTCATTTTTAGATTGATCTGTAAAGGAGGATTATTATTCAATAGGGAAGTATTGTTTACTGAGGTAATATTGCCTAAACTTTATTTGTGTGTCAGCTTTACCATTGTTTCTGTACATTCATGTGTCACTTAGTGACAGAGATACATTCTAAGAAATGCGTTGTTAGGCAATTGTGCGCTTACACAAACCTAGATAGTATAGCCTACTGTGGACGAAAGGGGTCACATGCTTAACTGACAAGCTCAGGGGAGGCCTGCATGGCGGTCTTGCAAACTCAGAGACCTAAAGTCACCACAAAGGATGGTCTGAAATTAAACTTTAACTAAAAGCAGTGATGGTGGGTAGTCACCTCCTAAGCCGGTATCTTCACTGACAAGGTCAACCTTTACCTTCACTGAGCCTATCTGTCTTTTTGCATCTATAATAACATACCCTTTGAAATGTCTGGGTAACTAGTAACTTCCCTTTTTCTGGACCCCCTTGGGGCACAACCTAATGTGCTGGGCGCCAGGACAGATACCACAAATTCCTTCATTATCATGTTAATTGTTCCTGCACCCACTGAAGTACGTGTCTATCGTTTTACTTTTTATCCAATCCCAGGGATTTCCCCACTTTGCTTTCTCCCACCTCTCTAGTCTATCACCAATGGATTTCATGTAACCTACCTTTCTCCCTTTCCTTTGATTGCAATGTATAAATACAGATGTAACCCGCCATTCTCCGGAGCATTATCTCAATTCATTGAGGTTCTGCTTCCCAGCATAGGTCGACAGTTTGGCTCAAATAAACTCACAGAAATTCTTTACAGGTTTCAATGGTTTTTTATGTTAACACTATGATACACCTATGTTACATGGTATAGCCTACTGCTCAATTAAAAACCTGTACAGCATGTTCCTGAATACTATAGGCAATTGTAACATAGTAGTAAGTATCCGTGCATCTAGACATATCTAATCATAGAAAAGATACAGTAAAATGTGGAATAAAATAAAAAATTATACGCCTGTATAGGGCACTTACCATGAATGGAGCTTCCAGGAGTAGAAGTTGCTCTAAGTCAGAGAGTGAGTGGTAAGTGAATGTGAAGGCCTAGGACAATACTGTACAGTACTGTGGACTTTATAAACACTGTACATTTAGGCTGCACTAAATTTATTTTAAAATGGAGTGGAGCCCTAGATGGTTTGGCTCAGTGGATAGAGCATTGGCCTGCGGACCAAAAGACCCCAGGTTCGATTCTGGTCAAGGGCATGTACTTTGGTTGCAGGCTCCTTCCCAGCCCAGGCCTTGGTCGGGGTGCATGCAGGAGGCAACCAATTGATGTGTTTCTCTCTGGTTTTCCCTCTCTTTGCCGCTCTCTAAAATAAATAAATAAATAAATGGGAAAATATCCTTGGGTGAGGATTTAACAAAAATGAAAGTGGAGTAGAATTACACTATGACATCACTAGGCAATAGGAATTTCTCAGCTCCATTATATTCTTACGTACCTCTGATGTATATGTGGTCCATTGTTGACCCAAGTGTTATTATGTGGGACATGACTGTATTCTTATAAAAGCACAGTAGACCTAACATACAGAACTAAGTAAATGTTAGCTGTTCTTATATATTATCAAAGGTGCTTGGCTTACACTGAGGATGAAAAGCATACCTTTTTCAAGGTATGTAATAATGTGGTAGTTGTCAGGGGCCATTGTGGTTGGAAGGGCCACAATGTGACTCACCAACTCACACTGTGTTACACTCGTGCACATTTAATTTCAGGGCGCACCAGAAAGCAGCAGCACAGAGGTGGGGTAGAGTTGCTCACGACTGGAGGGCTGGCTTGTTTATGATGCATTAATTCTCTAGGGCAGGTATTGGCAGACTTTTTCTCTAAAGGACCCCTTGGTAAATGAATATTTGGGACTTTGTGAGCCTTATGGGTTCTATTGCAGCTACTTAACTCTGCTATTGCAGTACAGAAACAACCACATATAATACTGTGTTCCAATAAAGTTTTATAAAAGTAGGTGGTGTTTTGAATTTGTTTCAGGGATGATAGTTTGTAGACTCGCTAGTCCAGTAGTGTGGTTGAGTATATATTCCAATAATGCTGGCAGTATGGGAAAGCAGCATGGAAATCTGCTCTGCCCCTCACATACACCATAAGCCAGTTGCTTATGTTGGGCAGAAGGACAAAACTTACACAGGGAAGTAGGCAAAAGGAATAAGAACGGGTATGAAAAAATGGGTATTAAAGAGATGGGGAAGTAGGCAAAAAAGAGTGAGAATGGATATAATGGTTACAGATTACAGGCAGTGTGGGCTGGGGATTTGCAAAGGACAGAGTGGGGACTCCATTGTTTCCACAGCAAGGTTGTTAATCTTTCCATGATAATAGGCAGTTCTTGGATGAGAAGGGACCATATTCCAAGGTAGACTCCCAGGTCCAAGGTTGACTCCCAGATTCCAGGGGATGGCGTACAACTCCCAGCCAGGTTAGAATGTGCTTTCTTCAACCAAAGAGGTCTGGAATTCCAAGAAAAACTCACCCAAGTCTACCTGATGCAAAGCGAGGAGCTGGTGGAACATGATGGGTCCCTGCTGGTACATAGCACTGGTTTGGTTTTGCAAGGTGGTCCTGGGTGGGCTTCTCTGGAATCCTGCCACACAATCTGAGTCACAACCCAAGTCACGGCACCGTAGTGTTGTAGGCAGTGGGAACAGCACCAGGTGTTACACCAGTGGGGTCAGTAGTTGAGTTCTGGCTGGGGGAAGGAGAAGGAGGAAGAGAGAGTTGCAGCTGTGCTCCCAGGATGGAGAGTGCTCTCAGTGGTGTGGTTTTGCTGCTCAGTTTTCTTAACACTACAAATTCTTTTTTCATTTTATTGTTTTATCCTCTATGTGTGTGTTTGCCATTGCTATATCATTAATTTTTTAAAAATATATTTTTATTGACTTTTTACAGAGAGGAAGGGCGAGGGATAGAGAGTTAGAAACATTGATGAGAGAGAAACATCAATCAGCTGCCTCCTGCACGTCCCCCACTGGGGGTCGAGCCTGCAACCAAGGTACATGCCCTTGACTGGAATCGAACCCCCCCCGCCCCCCTGCCCCCAGTCCATGGCCTGACGCTCTATCCACCAAGCCAAACCGGTCAGGGTGCTATATCATTAATTTTTATCTAGTTCATTTTTAATGTGCACAGAACTTCAGTTTGCTCTGATGTAGGTACATTTTCTGGACACGTTCTACCTTGTCTGAGATTTGTTTCTCTTACAGTTTATAGGCTGCTTATCGACATTGGAGCTACATGCTATTTTTATTGCAAGACCTGAGCTCTGTTCTTTCATCTCAGATTTTGTTAAATAGTCTACACCTGAGGTCAATTGAAGTAGTTGCGAGTGTATTTTATTCTTGGACAGATGCTCTCAGGCTTTAGTTCATTTTTTCAGTTCTTCATGGATCCCTGAAAAATGGCAAAGCCTGGAGTATTAACTCCTCCTAACATTGCCTAAGGCACTCCATTTTTTTCACTTATCTCCAAATTTTGGAGAAGGGGTTTTAGCAAGTATTTTCTGGATTTGTTTTACTCAAAATGGCGATTTAATATTGTTTCAGGTAGGTGGGAATGGGATTGGTAGATACCATCAATTTCCACCCCCCCCCTCCCTTTTTAGATGCCTCTTTTTAAAGTTTATGGCACAGATTCTTATTTGAAGAACTTTGCTTCTGACTGATCTCACATGAAAGATTCCAGTGGGAACTGGAGAGAGCCTCCTCTATCATATCCTTGCATTGAAACTGGGAGATTCCAAAATGAACCTGGATGATTTTATCAGTATGGATCTTGAGGTAGGGTGGGGAGTGGTATACTCTCTGTCTGAGTTTATACATCAAAATTACTGAATTTGAGCCCGGCTGGTGTGACTCAGTGGTTGAGCGTCAACCTGTTAACCAGGAGGTCACGGTTTGATTCCTGATCAGGGCACATGCCCAGGTTGTGGGCTTGATCCCCAGTGGGGGGCGTGCAAGAGACAGCCGATCAATGATTTCTCTCTCAATATTGATGTTTCTATCTCTCTCTCCCTCTCTGAAATCAATAAAAATATATTAACAAAAACAAAACAAAACAACAACAAAAAACTACTGAATTGACATCTGGACACAGAACCATGGAGAAATTCTAGAACATGAACAGTAAACTTGATGGTACATTTGTTTTGGAATTATGTTTTCCTCTTTTAAATCAATTCAGTTGAAACATGACTAAACAAACAAAAAAACACAACCTTTTTAAAAATATATAGATATCAGGTTGAAAGTTGATGTAGTGTGTATATTTACTCAGATATTCCTGTGGCTCATTTGTTAAAACATGTGATGACTTATGCCAGTATTTGCTTTTGTTGTGATAGATGTGTGGACTTTGGGTTTGTTCTGGATGTTGCATTTTTCTCCAGCTACACTATAAGCTCCTGGAGGGCAGGGCTGTGGCTCCTTGCTCAGTGAATCACTAGTACCCATAAAAGATGGCGAAAAGATGTTTGCTAGGGATTATGTTGCTGCTTAAAGAGGGTTAATCTTGTGAGTGAATCAGCAATAAGTATTAGTCTTTTTGGACTATTAAATTCTTTAAAAAGATTGCTGTCCTTTCAGGCTTGAGTGTTATTTGGCCTATTTGTATATCTTGTTGTTGTAAATAAAATTGATTTAAAAATTTTTTAAAAAAGAAAATATTTCTCAAAAGTGTACATCCACTCTCCTACCTTAATATTGAACACTAGAGGCACAGTGCACGAAATTTGTGCACTGGGGGGGGGGCAGTCCATCAGCACAGGCCGAGGGACCCCACCAGTGCATGATCGGGGCCAGGAAGGGATGTTGGAGGTTGGCCTGCTGGGGAGAGACTGTGGCGGGGTGGGGGTGGGGGGCCTCCAGGGGGTGTCCAACCCGTCTGGCTCAGTCCCTATCAGCGGGACTCCAGCAGCAAGCTAACCTACTGATCGGAGCATCTGCCCCCTGGTGTTCAGTGCACATCATAGTGAGCGGTTGAGCAGCCTTAGCATATCGTTAGTATATTACGCTTTAATATGCTAAGTGTCTGGTTAAACGGATGACCAGACACTTAGCATATTAGGCTTTTATTATATAGGATGAGCAGATTAGCTTGACTCATTGCTGACCCTAGGACTTAACCTGTAAGTCAAAGAATATCTTTGATTACAGCTTGTTTTTGTTTTCTCCTAAAAATAGATTTTTTTCATGAAAGAAAATTTGTTTCTTGAGTTTCGATTAATTGAAGGTTTGATATTTTTCTCTCACTCTTGTTTATGTGCTACCACAGAATGAGGTGTGGCCATAATATTTGGTCACTCTGAGTCACTGTGGTTCATGAGGTCAGTTACATAAGTCACGGTCTAATATTTCAAAGTTTCTGTGTAGCCAGACTACATGGGATCCAAATGATGAAGGAAGTCTTTTAGTTATGTCTACTTCTACCATATTTGTATGAATATGACAAAAATGGAAAGAATGGTAGCATGCTTCTTCAAACAAATTAGGTAACGTTCCAAATATTCAGAGTAATTCTGAAAATAATATAATGGATTCCCAGGTTGCTATGATCCAGATTTAACACAAGATTTGAGGACATAAAATCCTTTAAAAATTACTGGTGAATATAAAAAGTGAAGGTGCCTCCCTCCCCTTGATACTCCTCCCTTCCCTCTCTCCTTAAATGGTCATTGTTTTCAAAATGGTTTATGCATCACTTATCTACTTATGTGTTAGAAAATCACCCCAAATATGTAGTGACTTAAAACAACAACAACCACTTATTATTGATCATGAGTGTACACGTCCAATAAAGGGTTCTACTAACAGGAAATAGGCTATGCTGACCTTAGCTGGATTTGTTGATGTGTCTGTGGTCAGTTGGCAGGTCAACTGGGTGCTGGCTTATCTTAGTATGGGCTGAATCATGTGTCTGGTAGTTAGCTGATTGTAGCTTGGGGCAACGAGGTTGACTGGGCCATGGGTTGCTCATCACTCAACAGGCTAGCCCAGGCTTATTCACAAGGTAGTAGGAGGGTTCTAAGAGGGAGAGTAGAATGGAAGTATGTAGGGCTTCTGGCACAACATCTCTTCCACTGCATTCTGTTGGTGAGAATGAGTGTCAAAGATACCAGATTCAAGAGATGGGAAAGTAGACTTTGCTTCTTGGTAGAAGGAATGGTAAAGTTGTATTGTAAGAGAGAGTGGATTTCTAAGAGAGGAGGAAATTGTAGCCATTTTTGTCATCTACTACAGAGCATATGTATTTTTTTCCATATATGTGTCTTACATTTTTAGTAGATTTGCTTATACTTATAAATGAAATTTTGTATTATTATAATAATTAGCGTAATTAATATCCTATTCAATATATGGCTTTGTATATTATTTTTTTAGAAATTCACAGGTATGTCTTTATGATGAATTTAATGATATTATATAATGCATATAATATCACAACTTACTATACATTCTATTGTTGATGTACATTTAAATTCTTTCTCATTATTTTTTGCAATCAAAAGCAAAGCTGCAATGAATATGCTTGCCTACAATTTTGTGTGCAAATATCAGAGTTTCTCTAGGTATATTTCTAAAAACAGACCTATTAGGTTGTACAATACATATATTTTCAGCTTTAGTGGATATTGCAAATTATTCTCCAAAGTAGTTGGACCAGTGCATACACTCAATCAGGGTATTTAACAGCTTCATTTCCTTAAGAATCACACTTCATATTACCAGGTATTTTTACTTTTTGTGGAGCCAATTGGAGAGTATCATCATTTTAGTTGCATATTCATTTAATAAGGTTGAACATATTTCATATGTATACTGGACAGATAAATTTACTCTTTTGGAAATTGGCTATTCATATATTTCAACATTTAAATTTTATTTTATAATTACTCTGGCAGCTCCTTTACTGAGAATAGAAGGTAAGGAGTCTGTGTAGGAGCAGGAGGCCAGTAATGGGACTATTGCAATAATCCAGGTGAGAGATGTGGTGGCTTGGACCCAGGTGGTAACAGTGTAAGTATGAGAAGTAGCCGAATTCTGGATCTATTTTACAGGCAGAGTCAAAGGATTTCTTGATGAATTGGGTGTTGGGTATGAAGAAAGAGAGGACTCCAGGATGACTCCAAGGATTTTGGCATGGGCAACTGGATTAAAGAACTGCTATTAACTGGTTAGGAAAGACCGTGGGAGGAGCAGTTTTAGGGAAAGATCCGAACTCGGTTTTGGGCATGCTGCTGGAAGTGCCTATTAAACATCTAAGAGGGGATGAGTTGGAAGTTTAGAGGAGAGGTGCAGAGTGGAGATACAGAAAGGATTCCAAGAGATGAGGAACGAGTGGAACTAGGAAAGGATATTTAAGAAGTGGACAATATTAGGGGAAAAACAAGAACTCGGTGGGGTCCTGGCAAACGACTCAGTATACTTTTCATTCTCTTTTTTTGTCCTTCCTTGAATCCTTTCTCTGCTATATTTTTCGTAGCTAAAAGTTGAATTCAAAAAAATATTAAAAATTGTGTTACTGCATTTGCTTGAGTTTGTTCTGAATTCAGCATAACATTCTTGTTCTGCCAGCTTCTCTTTTGGAGTGAGTAAAAAACTTTCAAGTGTTGCTAGACAAAATTCTCTCAGACTCCAAAGACTGATTAATGTTGGAGAAAAGGGGTAAGGAGAAGGGAAGAGGTGACTTCACACAGAGGAATCTGTGCTAAGATGAGCCCTGCAGGTGTAGAAATAACAGTGGGATGCAGTCATCTGGATGAGTCCTAGAGCCCTGGGCATCCGCCATGGCAGTGGGTATCTTTTCAAGTAGAGAAACCAAGTTTACAGTAGTTTCAAATGACACTAAGCAAATGTAGAAAAATCCCTAGGCACTGGCTCTTCCTGCTTTTCTATAGAGTCTACAGCCGTGGGCAAACTACGGCCCGCGGGCCGGATCCGGCCCATTTGAAATGAATAAAACTAAAAAAAAAAAAAAAGACCGTACCCTTTTATGTAATGATGTTTACTTTGAATTTATATTAGTTCACACAAACACTCCATCCATGCTTCTGTTCTGGCCCTCCGGTCCAGTTTAAGAACCCACTGTGGCCCTCGAGTCAAAAAGTTTGCCCACCCCTGGTCTAGGACATACAGGTCATGCTTCGTGACTTTAGGAACTGGCAGAGGGAGTAAGAGGCAGTGGCCGGTGCCTGTCTTCTCTATAAGGGCTCTGGGTAGCATTGTGCAAAGCAACACAGGGTTTTAGTTCCCACCCACGGAAGCCTCCACTTGAAAGGGTGTGGTGTGTTGCAAGATGCATGAAGTCACCTCTTAGAGGTATACTTAAGAAGGGAGGATTAAAGAGAAGCAAATACCGTTCTTAGGATCAGAAGAATAACTTGTGAGCAAGCACATATTCTAATTGTTCTTTTCTTTTCTTTTTTCCCATGCTGGGAAATAACATAAAAACCTGAGGCCCCAATAGGGAAACTCAAAGTTGAACTCAACATATTAAAACAAAATTTAAGAGGTGAGAAAGCAACAGCTCATGGGTGGCAAAGAAAGTGGGAACAAATTCATGCCAACCTTCTCTGCCTCCTACTAGATAATACGATTCAATATGTTTTGTGAGGATGAAAATAAATGAGCTAAAGATTTAGAGCAGGAATTGGAAAAAATTACCTATATTTCGAAAGATTAGAGTTTGGAGCATTTCACTTTCACTGCGACATTCGCATGAAAGATAATATTTGTTTTAGCACGTCACACCCAAGAAGCTCAAAACTAATACATGAGGCCTGGCCAGCGTGGCTAGTGGTTGAGCGGCGAACTATGAACCAGGAGGTCACAGGTTTGATTCCCATTCAGGGCACATGCCCAGGTTGTGAGGGACATGCAGGAGGCAGCGGATCAATGATTCTCTCTCATCATTGGTGTTCCTATCTCTCTCTCCCTCTCTTGGAAATCAATAAAAATATATATTTAAAAAGCAACAAAAACAAAACAAAGAAACACACCCTAATACGTGAGGGTAATTTTGGTTAGAAAGAAAATTCATGTTTTTTTCTAACAGGCATCTTAGTTCCTTAGATGTAGCTAATCTACAAATCGCAGAAAGCTTTTAAAATTAGTTTGAATGTATTGTCATTTCATTTTATCCGGTGAGAGGTCCTGTCCTCAGGGAGGAGTAGGAAGGTGGCCAGTCCCCATGCCTCTCAGGCAGGGTCTGTCTGGTATGGGTGGCAGGAGGGAGCTGGAGGGTGTAACATGCTTGAAGGTGTTTCTGATAGAAGATAGAGCCAGTTCCTGTGAAGTGCACTGATTTTTGCTCCCGTTCCTGCAGGTGTGGGAGGGACAGTTTTAGAATGGAGGCACAGGAACCAGCCCTTCTCATGGTTCTGGGCAAGTGAGTTTCTCCTCTGGGTCAAGCTTGTTAGGGTCCCCAAAGGAGGAATGCATGAGGCCAAAAGGGGTGAAGAATTATCAATTTATTAGGTCATCTGGATACCAGATGGGCTTAGCCCCAAAATGACGTCAGCCCCCAAAGACTGGGAGTCAGAGGTTTTTAAAGGGCTCTAGGCGGGCTTTTTCTGGGCGGAGAATTCTCTGTGCAGGTCTGGATTCCGGGAAACTCCGGAGGGGAGAGATAATGGTCTTACCAAGTGGAATGTGGTCTAAGCAAGTGGAATGTCCATTGTGAAGTGGCCTAAAGGTCAGTTCCCAGGGGAGGGAGTATCAATTCAATTCTTCGATCAGACCTAACAAAGCCATAGGGACAATAAATAAGCCCTCCTGTTGCGCAGGCTGCACCTCACCACCGTGGGTCACTGGGACAGTCAGTAGAGTGAGGCAGCATGGAGTGGCCTGGTGAGTGGGGGTAGCCATTTGCTCATTCATCCATTTAAAATGTGTTGTTGAGTGCCATCCCTGTGCCAAGAATGGTGGTAGGAGCTAAAATACAAGAGTGAACCAAGTAGACATAGAAACTGCCTCCATTTGTTTAACAAACTAACATGTAGTTGGAACTTGTGTTACGTCCTCTAAAAGAAATGGAGTATAATGGGGTGGGGAGGGGAGGAGCCTAGGGAATAGTCAGGGGTATGAGAGGGGAGAGAAAGGGAGCAACCACATGGCCTGTGGCCCAGCAGTTACGGCGCCACTGCCCAGTTTTCCAGGAGGTTTGAGCCCTGCCCTGGAGGAGCAGGAGTCCAGAGGCAGGGTCGCTTTGAGAGCGGGAGCTCACCTGGGTCAGCAGCAGGAGGAGCGTGGGGAAAGCCAAGGTCCACATAACATAGTGAATGCATAGATGGGAGGAGGGAGTGCTGCCCCAGCCCTGACCCCATTGGGGGGGGAGGGGAGGATCATTTTTTACAATTGTAAAAATAGTGTATGCTTTTTTGAAGAAAAACATACCCAGTACCTTTAAAGCAATACATAAACATACATAAAGTAAGACACAGTTCAGATTTTTGAGGACTCGCTAATACTGTTTCAAGGACTACAGGTGTTAACTCATTTGATCCTCATGACAATGGCACAGATGCCACTTTCCTCCTCTCCCCAAACTGGGCATAGAAGGCCAAAGCCACTATGCTGGGAAATCAATATGTTTTGTGAAGATGAAAATAAATGAGCTAAAGATTTAGAGCAGAAATTGGAAAAAAATACCTATATTTCAAAAGATTAGAGTTTCGAAAAAAAATACCTATATTTCGAAAGATTAGAGTTTCTGACAATTTTTAAAAGTCAGAAAAGAAATGGGCAATATTTTGAAATCATATATTTAAGGAAAAAGGAATTAAAATTTAATGAATGAGAAAGACCCCAAAAGGATGCCCTCCATATTTCTGACTGCTTTACTTTTTGTTCCTCCTTTGATTCCATCTGTTTCTTATATTTTCTCTCTTTTTGTAACTTGTCTCAAATTTCTCTGATCCCTCTGTCCATTCAGTTCTTTCAATCACTTTTCTTCCTTCTGACTTTTTGAATTGCCACTTGAGAGTCCTCCACCCAGGTATTCCTCTGCCTCCTCCCAGGCAGCTGTGGCCGCACAGGTTTTCATTACTGACTCTGAGGAACTCATCGGTGCTTGAGTGGCGGCTCTCCTGATGAACAGCGGCCATCCCAAGCAGTTCTCATATTTCTAAGATGCAGGGTGAGGCCATAATCTTTCCTACATTTTATTGACAGATAAATTAAAGTGATAGAGATTAAATTGCTTTCCCAGGAACAAACAATGAGTCAATGATAAATGCTTTGCCAACTATCCACCCATTAGAAATTGGTCCATTGACAATATTCTTTTTTTATAATAAACCTCAAAAAGACATAACAAATACTCTTCTAAACACAAATGAAAACTTTGTGAAGATCTGGATACAGGCTCTTGGGAGGGTTCCCTGTTTCTCCACCCAGTAGCCCCCTAAAGCACCCTCTTTTTCTCAACAGGCTCAGATGTTCAGCCCAGCTGCTCTCCAGCCCGAATGCCCTTCTAAGCTGAGATACTATGACCTACTTTTCCCTCCCCTTTAATAATACAAGACATTTGAGTTTCCTAAAGACTCCCGAGCACTTAATTTGTTCCTACAAAGTTCACTGGGGTCTCTGTTATTATCTCCAGTTTACACAGGATTCGTACCACACGTTTGAGGCCAGTATTAAGCCCTAGAACAATTATTCTTGGTTCTCCCTGTTCAGCGTTTTTAAAATCCCATAGAATTGGCTTTCAGTTAATATGTTCCTAGTTTAGATGTCTCATCTGTTTGGTGGTGAAATCAGAGTGGTCATTCCTGGACATTGGGTATTTTTTTTTAAAATATATTTTATTGATTTTTTACAGAGAGGAAGGGAGAGAGATAGAGAGTTAGAAACATCGGATGAGAGAGAAACACTGATCAGCTGCCTCCTGCACATCCCCCACTGGGGATGTGCCCACAACCCAGGTACATGCCCTTGACCGGAATCGAACCTGGGACCCTTCAGTCCGCAGGCCGACGCTCTATCCACTGAGCCAAACCGGTTTCAGCTGGACATTGGGTATTGATGTGTGACAAGCTGGGAGTGTCGCCTAAGGATTGGACAAGGCCGTCTCGCCAACCATCTCTAGTGGTTCATTGCAGTAAACCGTCTGCCTTTTCACTCAGGGAAGTTCCACAATGCTGGCTCTATTTCTGCCACAGGTCAATGGAGGTTGTTTTATAAACTTAAAAATAGCCTTCTCCTTTTGTTCTCATTCTTCTGTTACTCCAGCCCTCTGCCTTCCTTATTCTCCTTTCTACTCTTAGCAAGGTACTGTATTTGCTGGAGGATACAGAAGTCCCACAATGGTGTGTGTGTGTGTGTGTGTGTGTGTGTGTGTGTGTGTGTGTGTGAGACTATAAATTGGAAACACAGCAGCAAAATGGAGGAAAGTGAAGACAATGCTTTCCTCTAATTAAAAACAAAACTCAACTTTTTAAAGCTGACCATCTGGCCATGTTTATTCATCATCATGATAATACAAATAATAATAAAGAACTATGTGCTTTACACATGTTAAATCCTATGGAATATTTAAGACATAGCATTCCTTTTTTTAATACCTTTGTTTTTTTTCAAATTAATTAATTAATTAATTATTGATTAAGTTATTACATATGTGTCCTTATCGCCACGTTACCCCCCAAGCCCCCCACAATACCTTTGTTTTTTATATGAGAAGACTGAGGTTAGAGAAAGTATAGAGTTTGCCCAAGGCTACACAGCCCATAAATGGTGCAGCAGGTTTCAATTGCAGGTCAAGATGACAACCAATACCACACTCAAATGGGGTGGGAAGAACTTGTTGCCATAAAATAAAACATAATAAACACACACAACATCTGTGCGATTTGCTGTCATGTTGCACAACAAACGTGATTGGAAGCACACACAAATTGACTCTGATTAATATCACTCTTATGCACTTAAGTCTATTTTTTCTTGTTTCTTCCCTCATTTTGTTAGTTTTCAAATATCTCCAATCAGTGTGAAAGTGCACACTTTCCTCAGATGCCCTAAAGTTCATTTCTTGCCTAACACAGTTTCTTCTCTGCCACTTTCTAGTTCTGAGACCTTGGCCATATGTTTTCTAAACTTCAGCATTCCCATCTATAAAGTGGGTATAACAATAGTACTTAGTAGGTTTATTTGAATTAAATAAGCTAAAGCTAAAAAGATCTTAGTGCAATCCTTGATATAGTAAGTGCTTAAAAATGATAGCTATTACAATTAAGAGTAAAATACTAATCTTGTATTGTTCTCTATTATACAGTGAGAAAAGGTAAGAAATGGCTGAATGAATTCTATTAATTGTGTGATATTCATTTAGATTTTTTTCAGGGACAATCTTACGTTCTTTAAACCCTGTAATGTAATATGAAATAATTATTCTGAATGGATCATTCTGAATTAGATTGAAAATATCAGCAAGTCTCTTTCATTCAGTTCATTTTGTTTTTCCCTCTTTTTTCTTTTTTCTTTTTATTATTTATTTATTTTCCCCAGTTTTAGAGACATATAATTGACAAATGAAATTCTGTGTATTTAAAGTATGATGGTTTTTTATAACTATATATTAATTTTCTTTATGTGTTTTTCAGTTTTATTGGGGTATGATTAACAGTTATAAGGTATGTAAAGTGTATACTAGTATCATGATGATTTAATATACATATATAGTGAAATGATTACTGCAATAAGATTAACTAACCCTTTTGTCACCTCAGTTGCTTTTTTTTTTGTGGTGAGAATGCTTACTGAAAATCTACTCTCAGTAAATTTTAAGAATACAACACATTATTATTAACCATGCTGTATATTAGATCCCCAGAACTTATTTATTTTATCACTGGAGGCTTGTATCCTTTGACCAACATCTCCCCATTTCTCCCACCTCCCAGCTCCTGGTAACCACCATTCTACTTCTCTGTTTCTATGAGTTCAACTTTAAAAAAACAAAAAACAAAACTGATTTCAGAGAGATAGAAACATCTATGAGAGAAACATCGATTGACTGCCTGCTGCACACCCCCTATTAGGGATTGAGCCTGCAACCCAGGCATGCGCCCTGACCAGGAATCGAACCAGTGACCTCCTGGTGCATGGGACTAAGCTCAACAAACTGAGCCACACTGGCTTAGAAACTTCTTGTTTTTTGAGAGTCAACATATAAATGAGATCATGCGTTATCGATCTTTCTCTGTCTAGCTTATTTAATATAATATCCTTTAGGCTCCTCAGAAGAAGTGAGTGTCAGAGAATTTGTGGACATATTTTAAAACAACAGTCTTCAAGAACTGCTGGACTGGATGATATTAAAGGGTATTTTTAACCCTGAATTTCCATGGGGAAGGGAAATGAGGTCAGTGTTCAGGTCTGAGTAAAGATCCAAGGGGCCCTGTTGTAAGTATTTCCCTCATTATTTCCCTGGCAAATTTCCATTAATTCTTTCAAAAGAAGTTCAGAAATCACTTCTTTTAGAAAATAGGTAGGCCCCTTCCTCTATACTACCTCTGTACCTAATTCTTCATCTGTGATTCTGCTTGTTACACTACATTGCAAATATTTTGTTTCTTATTCTCTCTCCTTATTAGACTGTGAGCTTTGGAAGTCAGGAGTATTATCTTATTTGTTTCTTTAGTACCTAGAGCTGTGTCACGGTAATCATCTTTGGGGGTCACATTTCCTCTTTGTTCTGTCATTAGTGTCAGATACTGTGTTAAGCTTTGGGACAAGATTCCTGCTCTAACTGTATTTTTAGAAGGAATACAATAAACAAGCAAACAAACAAAGAAGATAATTTCAGAAAGCAATCCCTGCTCTGGAGAGAAAAAACACAGATTGAATTATGTGGGTTGTGGTGTGGAGTGGTGGCTACTTTAAGGGGGGTGGTTGAGGAGCACTGTAAGTCTATATGTCTGGCTCCAGCTGGCCTAGCCTGGAATCTGGAAACTGAAATTTATATAATGTTATATTAAGCAATAATATCTCAATTTTAAAAAGTTAAAGAAGCCCTAGCCGGTTTGGCTCCGTGGTTGGAGTATCGGCCCACAGACTGAAGGGTCCCAGGTTCATTTCCAGTCACAGAGGGTGTGCAGGGAGGCAACCAATCAATGTGTCTCTCCACATCATGTTTCTCTCTCTCTGTTTCTTCCCCTCCCTTCCACTCTGTCTAAAAATCAATGGGGAAAAAATATCTTCAGGTAAGGAGTAACAAAATAAATAAATAAATAAATGAAAAGGTTCTTTTAGAAAAGCAAGAAAAGCATCTGAGGTGAAGAATCTGTAGGCCAGAAGAGGCACATCTGTCACTTGCCTGTGGCCATGTCTGCAGACTGAGTGAGTTAGACACATTGGGCAGAAATGTGAGCACTCAGAAGGCTGGCAATTGGGCCTCAAACCCAGGCGGTGGCTCAGTGCATTTGCATAATTGCTGTCTGCACTAAACTTCAGGAACTTACTGGAGGAAGACAAGACACGCCTGTTTGAAAGAAGCAGAGAACAGACAGTGGGAGTCAGGATACGGAAATGCAAAGCAAGGCGTGGATGAGTGTGGGAGTGGCAGAGCTTGTTCTGGTCTTTCAAGCTTGCACTTGTGCTGGCTTCTTTCCAGTCCCATCCCTTCAGGCCCGAGTGCCCTCAGGCTTCTTCCCCCTTATGCTCTGGGGGACAATTCCCCAGTCTTCCAGGAAACCTTTAGCGGGTGCGTAAAAAGGTGTGGTCCAGCTTTTCACGCAGCAGAGGTGGTCTGTTCAGGGAGTCTAGGTAAGAAAAGATTCCTGAAGCATTCTCCCAACGCTTTTCAAAATTAAGTCTTAGTTATTTTTTTTTAAAGCAGTTAACAAGCAAACAGCCCCCAAATCCTCACATGGTGCCTCCTCTGTGAAACCTCCTCTGACCACTCCCGAGTGGTCAACCTTCTCTCCTTTTTGTTGCCACAGTGTTTTGCATATAGCTTTACTCAAGCCCTTATCATATTTTATACAGCTTTCTCTCTTCTGAGGGCAGGAATGGCCATTTTTTCACTTCTGGTATATTTTACTTGGCTGGATGATGAATAAAGGAAAAAGAATCCGAAACATTCACACTAAGGTGCAAGGGGTTAGTGTTTGCTTAGATATTACCCCTCTCTAGACAATACCAATGTACAGCAATAGGAGGTGGATGACAGAATGATGGCATATCTTTCTTACAAAGAATTGCAAATAAGGGAAATGCTTATGTTATAATATTGTTATAATAGAGCTGATAGAATTTAACATCTATAATAATAAAAGTGTAATATTCTAATTAGACCTGACAGCCGAATGAACTTCCGGACAAAGCCAGGGTTGCGAGGGCCGAGGCAAGCAGCACAAATTTCGTGCATCGGGCCTCTAGTAACATATAACAGTGCATAGGAGGAAGATCTAGAAGGAAATGAATCAAAATGGTAAAATTATCATCTGTAATTGGTAGCATTATTGATGATTTTTATTGTTACCTCTCTAATTTTCTGTGTTGACTGAAGTTTCTAGAATAAGTATGTATTAATATGTGTCAGATGAGAAATTCGGTTTTCCCAAAAAATATCTCTCAGAAAAGAGGGAGCCACCTTATATTCTAGTCCTTCCAGAGTCCTTTGCATTATGGGATTTTTTTTTCTGACTTATTTTCAACCACAAAGTGCTATTTGGGGAAGACATATTCACTTGAAATGACCTGAAGAAGTTACAAACTTTTAAATGATTATGGTGATCTTCTAGTTAAAAAAAAAAAAGCCAAGAAATTGAACATAAATTTAATGAATTCTTTCTTTGGGGTGAGAGCCCCAAATGGAAAGCCTTGGATGTCATTGAGATATTGTAAGACAGCTTTCAGAAGGTCCCTCTGCAAAGCAGTACTACAAGTGTCTGCACTGAGAAGGTCATGAACATACACTTGTAGAATGAGTGGGACAAATAGTTGTCCTTGTGGTTTGTGAATGGGTACTCGTAGCTTGGGATAAAAACTCTAATGGCATCATCATAGCTAAAACAACAACCTGTTAGATGGAAGAGAATAATAGATGTCTAGAAAACTGTCAGATGAATCAAAGGTGTCTTTAATGTCAATAGAGGACTTTTGCCAAAAAGACGCATTTAGCAACTGATCAAATACCTTCCTGGTTGGAGGATAAAGGAGGAATTATTTCTAAATTGAATGTTGTTTTACATAATGTGATTTAAAATATATAGTATGCTTACTTAAATCGATATTAAACATTGAACGTAGATGCATGACTATTTCATCTATACTTCTAAAAGCTTATATTCAGGTTGGTCAAAACCATTTATAATTTCTTTTTCTCTTTTAGACAGTGACTTAACGTTAGGGTCACTTTCCATTCCTGAATACTTTTCTAATTAGAGCAAAATCAAAGGCACAAACTTGGTATCCCTTCCAGGGACTCTTAAAATTTAATAAGCATTTATGCTTTTATGTAAGCAATTACGCTTGAATGGTGAACCCCCAGGCATCAGGCGGTGGATGGAGAAGGTAGTTGGGGAGGCAGCTGTATCTCTGTGTCCTCAGAATCACAGCAGGGCATCAGCATAAACCTGAGTGAGGCTGGCTTTGCAGGCAAAATTTCCATCAGGCAACATTTCTTGGAGGAGTGACTTCGGGGCTCAGGCACTGGACTTATTAGGAAGAAAGGAATAAAAGAGTATGTGTCAGGGTTCAACTGCTACATTACAAACCACCCCCAAACCGAAGGGTATAAAACAACAGCATTTATTTGTCACTATTCTTTGGCTTGGCCATGGGCAGGCGGCTCATCTCCGCTCTGCATCTGTTTGCAGTTGTTAGTGGGTTAGCTGGTCATGGACAGCCTTGTACACAGCTCACAGGCTGGGCCTCGGTCAAGGCTCCTGTAATAGCTGGGCTGCGTGGTCTCTCACCCTCACAGATGGGTTTGCTCACGTGGCAGCAGTGTTCATCGAGGGTGGAAGTGGAAGCTTCAGGGCATCTGGAAGCCAAGGCTTCGAAGTCATAGGATGTCACTGCTGGCACATCCTATTGGTCAAAGCAAGTCACCAAGCCATCCCAGATTCAAGGCAGTGGGGAGGTAAATTCTACTTTGTGATGGGAGTTATTGTAAAGGAGTTGTGGCCATGTCTAACTTACTGTAGGGCATTTCAGAGGGGAGAACAGTTTCTGGAAGGGGCTAGAAGCAAGAACTGCACAGTTACATTTTGTTCATACACCCTTACTAGGAGTTCAGCTTGAGGAGGCCTGTGGAGCAGTTTGAAATGACACCAAGTAGGCAGCCTGAGAGGCCCAAAGAATGGAAGCTTAGGAATAGGACTTTGATGTGAGGGTTAGCAAACCTCATGCATTTGCCTCGCCCACTGCCTCAAAGGATTCCTTTTCACTCATCTTTCTTACTGTTTTCATCTTTTAAATAAATTTTTGCTTTGAGATCTTAGAAGACCCTTTGTCATTAAAGTGCCATGTCCAGGAAGCCTTTATGGACAAGGGGACACAGCAACAATAAAGGACAGTGGTAAAGCACCTGAGTTCTGGAGCCACGCAGACCTTGGTTCAAGTCCTGTCTTAACCACTTAGATTCCATGTGACATTTCATTAGTCACTTAAACCATGTGAATCTTCAATATCCCATGGGGCTAAAAATAGTACCTCCCTCACCGGATGGCTGTGAGGATTAGATCATTTACTTACGGATTTATCTTAGGATCTTAAGCATTAAATATGTAAGTCCTCAGTTAATGCCTTTGGATTTTCGTTGTTCACCGAAAAAATGAGTAACTACTGTTGAAATTCCAGGGTCTTATTATTAAAATAGCTAATAAGATTGAGCATCAAGAGATTTGCAAATATAAAAGGATATGCCCATCCCCAAGGATAGTGTTCTTTCTTGTGATCTGCGTCCAATGAAGAAGGTCTGTTTCAAAGCTAATTAATTCTCTTCCCTGAGAGAAAACTGATCTCCGTGTAAGCGCGTCTTTCACAGAGTTGATGCTTTGCAGAAAAAATGCATTTATTCTCTATTCGAATGTATCACGTAAGATGAATCAGGATTCTGGAGGCTGCTCTCTTTTAACCATATATCTTCTCTATGTTTAACAAATATTTTAAACCTCCTACTGTGTTATATGCCCTATGCTAGATATTGAAGATATAATGATGAATGAAATCAATATCATTGCTCTCAACAGCTGCTTTTTATACTCTGCAAAACATACATCTTCCTGATTATTCCATTCAGAGCATCTGGATAAGGTACAAGAATTATTCTGACTGCCCTACTGCATCCCACTATTGACTAACTTTCTACAGCTCTACTTGGAAGCATACATTCCCCATTCTTCATCTCTTTTTCCCACTCCTGATTCATCCCGATGATTCTCTGTCCAACCATTTTCCAGGAAATAGTTGAATCAGTCACCTTTTCTTATGTCAATGCTTTCCTTATAATCCAAAATGTAGGAAATAGAAATCTACAACTATCAGACAAAAAAAGCAGTGTTTCTTCAAATGTGGTAAATAGAGTAGCATGTAATCTACTGTCAATCTATGAATATGCCCATCCGAGCACTTGAAAACAAAATCCCCAAGAAAACTAAGAAATATATATTTTTTTTAATATATATTTTATTGATTTTTTACAGAGAGAAAGGGAGAGGGACAGAGAATTAGAAACAACGATGAGAGAGAAACATCGATCAGCTGCCTCCTGCACACCCCCCACTGGGGATGTGCCCGCAACCAAGGCACATGCCCTTGACCGGAATCGAACCCGGGACCCTTCAGTCCGCAGGCCGATGCTCTATCCACTGAGCCAAATCGGTTATGGCAAGAAATATATTTTTAATGGAGCCACCAGTGTCTCCAGGCCTTGAGAACTTTAACAAGGATCAGTCCATAAAAATAGATGCTGTAAGCATGTATAATAAATTAAACATGAATTTTAAATTATTCATTGAGTCTTCCTAAGGATGAGATGCTTTAGGGATAACGAAAATGCAATGTTAATAAGCAGTCAGTAGTAATTTTAAAAAGTAAGTGAAAAAGAAGGGTTCATCTAACTTTTGCCTTTGCTGAAGAAAGAGCTAAATGAATAACTTCAAATTAGTAGTACTAATTAATGTAAACTTGCAATGCAAGACATTACTTTATGTATAGTGCAATTTTATTGGCTTATATTACATGTTTAATCATAGAATAGAGCTAGAGGTGAAATAGTAGTAACAATAAAAATGATAGATGCTATTTATGAGTAACTTTGATTAGACTTTTTCATAAATTATCACCAGTTGTATAAGAGGCAAGTGGACATAGAGAGATTGATTCACTTGCCTACGGTCAGGCTAGGATTTGAACACTTTCCTGTTGTGAAGATAAAGCTTGTATTTCCCCACTATGCTATTCTAGCCAAACTATATTGCCTTCCAAAGGTGGATTGATGAAGAGAAGTAGCTAAGAGCTTTAGAGTCAGAGTCCTTGGTTTAAATATCAGCTCTTCCTCTTACTAATTGTGTGACCTTTGATAGTTTTTTCCCATATAAAATAGAGATAATGGGAGGATCAAGTGGTTTAATGTATACAAAGCCATTAACCCAATACCTGCTATGCAGCTAGAGTTTAGTATGCGGTATAGTTATTACTATTATCATTATTGTACTAAAAGTAAATCTAAGGAAAAAGAATGGTGTCGCTGCCTTAGATGACCAACTAAAGTGGTGCCATATGTTCTTGCTGGGTCTGGGACAACAGCAGATTACTCACTGTTATGAGTTGTCAAGCCTGGGTGATCCCAGTCTGTCTCACTCATGGCCTGATGTCCAGAGTCCCTAATGCATCCTGTTGAGTGGTACTTTCCATCTGTATCTATCTTCTGGTGACAGTGTGAGAGAGCCTTCAGCTTCCTTTCGGTAGTGTCATAGCAGGAAATGATCAAGATGGTTTCTTTTTTTTAATTCATGTCATCCTCCTGGAGCTAATCCCAGCAGAGAAATTTCCAAGTTTTTCCTTTTTGAAACATCTCTTCCACACTTTAGATGCCAGGCCCTTTTCTCTTTAAAGAAAGCCTGATTTAATGTTCCTAGCTACAATTAAAGAACTATAGCTTTACCCTTCTGTGATTTTTGAGATTCCTTTCCAAAAATGGGAGGATAGTGTAGTGTATTGAATTATATACTTCTAAAATTCATGTGCTGAAGTCCTAATCCCCAGTACTTAGGATGTGACTGTATTTGGATATAGGACCTTCAAAGAGGTGGTTAAGGTAAAACAGGGTCACATGGGTGAGCCCTACTGTAACATGACTAGTGTCCTCATAAGGGGAGGAGATTAGAACAGAGGGACCATCATGTGAGGACACAGCAATAAGGCTGCCATCTATAACAGAGGGACCACCATGTGAGGACACAGCAATAAGGCTGCCATCTGTAAGCCAAGGAGAGAGGCCTCTGAAGAAAACACACCTGCCAACACCCTCATCTTGGACTTCCAGCCTGTAGAACTGAGAGATCATTAATTTCTGTTGCTTAAGCCACCTTATCTCTGGTGTTTGGTGATGGCAGCCCTTGCAGCAGCTAACACAGGTGGTCTTGAGGCAGATACTGCACTCTAGGTGCTCTCTGGTGAAGCTTGAGTCAGAGGACGAGCTTTCGTAGCAGGTCACTTAGGGTCTCAGGCTTGTGAAGGTCAATGGAGGGACAGACAAGAGCCCTGGGAACTCTGAAGACACACCCTCTCAAGAGGATCTTCTGACCTAAATGTATTTCTCCACAGGTCTGAAATTATATCATTAACAATTCATATGGAAGTCTGGAAGCCTTTTTTTTTTTTTTTAGTGTTTGACAATCTCATGATAAAGTGAGGATGCATTAGATCGCTGGGATGCTGTTGATAGACTCGGATGTGGGATATGGATTTTGGAGGATTTTAGGAAAAGGGCAGTGAAGGAGAGACTGGAAAGGCACTGATCAACTGGTCCTTCCCCTCCCAGCTTCGCCTGGAAGAGCCTTTGATTTGGGCTGACAAGAAGAAGGGTGGAGTTTTGGTTTTTCCCTGGTGCTTCCTTCCTGGAGTTTGAGGCTTGGGGCACAAGGTGGTGGTGATTGCTTCATGGTTTGATGGTTGACAGTTGCCCTTTGAGACTCTTCTTTTGAGCTTTAGGTGCTGCAACATTTTGATCAGAAATGCCTGCTTTCATGTCAGCCTGCAGACCTAAGGGTCCTGGGTTCGATTCCAGTCAAGGGCATATGCCTGGGTTGCAGGCTTGATCCCCAGTAAGGAGTGTGCAGGAGGCAGCCGATCCGTGATTCTCTCTCATCATTGATGTTTCTCTCTCTCTCCCTCTCCCTTCCTCTCTGAAATCAATTTTTTAAAAAAAGAAGTGTCTGTTTTCAGTGGAAGGGATGTGGTGCAATTGGGGAAGGGAGTGTGGAGAACCATCAGAACAAACACCCTGGCCCTAGTTAAGTAGAGAACACATTTCTGACCCCTGCCCACCAACCAAGTGCTTAACATTTCCTCATTTCTTTTTTCTTCTGACTCCACTGCATTGATAACTTTGATAGTTTTATTTGTCATCACTTTTCCTTAAACATGCACACAAAGAAGACTTTAACAGCAGTAGAGTAAACTGAGTAGCTTATAGAAAAGCTTTTGTATTTGAGGTCAGATCAAATTTGTCCTCCAATTAGAGTTCTGCTCCTGCCCACTCCCCCACTCCCTCCTTCCCTGGAATCCTTCCCCCAATGCTGGTCCCCAGCCCTCAGGATGTTAGCAGTTTTTAGGGAATAGGATTTACTTTCTTTTTTTCATGAGATTGTTGAAAACTGGAAAAACGCCTTTGAGATTCCGGAAAACAAATCGCAAGGTCATAATTTCTGACACGGAGGGCAGATTTTGTGAGGGGGAGACTCTCCCAACGTTTGCAGTAGGTTAGTCTCTATAATCAATGAGAGTTTTCCGTGTGAATGGAATAGAGGATGTGGAGAGGAGAATCAGGGTGATTACTCTGGGTGAATGTAAACAGAAATAGCCTCCTAGGAAAGTCAGAAATAGGCATCACAGTTTATTCTGAGTCAAATAGAATGTTACATATCAAAGGAAAGGAATTATTAGGTAATTACTTCTTTTGTACCCTTTCATTTTAAAAGTTTCATTTTATTTGAATGATAGCCATTTCTTTTTTTTCTCTTTCTAGTTGTGAAAGCAGAATGTATGTCAATGTATGGCCTCGTAGATGGGGAGTGGTCACATGGAAGGGTGTGAAACTTAAAATCCTTTTAGATTCCCACCAGCATTGTCATTCTGTTTAAGTTTTGTCCTCAGATTACGGCCCACCAGCACCAGGCAACCTTATTGTTTTGACCTCTGAGCCTTACCTGATTAAATATTTCAGAAGGCTAGTATTGAAAAATTTTCATGCAGAAATATCCATCAAGATCAAAAGGGGGCAGGAAAACAAAGGCTAATTTCATTCAGAAGATTGTATTTTCTCTTGGCTTTGGCGGTTGTTTCCTGCTTGAGTCACTTCCCTTGAGAGGGTAACACTGGACAGCAGCCTCCAGAGCCAGGGAGAATTGTCTCAATGAACAACACAAGATATAAACAAACTTTCCTTCAGTTCATGGTAGTACTTATTTTGCATTGGAAAGTATGTGTAATTCAAACTACTATAATTCCCATTCTTATGCCAAATGTAATCCTGGAGGAGGCTACTGCTGGCATGAGGTCTGGAGTTTGTACCGCCTCAAAGCCAGAAGCTTGTTTTTCCATCTGGGCTAGGCACAGAGTTTGTTTTACAAGTATTTTTATTCTGAGTTACTCACTCTCGGGAAAATTCCAGTCTTGGGCTACTGTCGGACAG
Source organism: Myotis lucifugus (assembly GCF_000147115.1). Taxonomy (NCBI): domain Eukaryota; kingdom Metazoa; phylum Chordata; class Mammalia; order Chiroptera; family Vespertilionidae; genus Myotis; species Myotis lucifugus. Next base: position 1,235,577 of record NW_005871113.1, read on the forward strand.
ATGCCAGGTTTTGCCCTAAGACTTGGACATGTAACATGGCCTTTGTTTAAAAGTGTTTTGCTACTGGAAGTACAACTAGTTCTACTGAGGTTTGTGTTGGCCACCTCAAGCTTGAGGGCTCAGTTCAAAATTCTGATTTAGTTCTGCAAGGTTTTATGGCTTGGCTACCTGAGGGGCTGGCCTTCACACATTCCTTCCTCCCAGCTGGGAGGAGCGGTTGGAGTCCTTGGCTCAGGATTTCCAGATTTTACTTTGGAATAGTCATGACGGTGGCTCCAGTGTTATTGGAGGGTGTTCATATTTGAAACTTCCCTATCTGGTCGGACGAGGCTCCAGGTGTTGGCTTTTCCTGATGGGGATGTGTTGAAGTCCTCCATCTTAGGAATGCACGGAGTGTTTGTTGCACTGAATTTATTTATATGGGTGTTCGCTAAGTTGGGAGCCTGTATTAATTTCCTGTTGCTGCTGCAACTAATTCCACAAACATAAAACAATGCACATTTGTTTTCTTGTGTTGGGAAGGTCAGTAGTCCAAACGATGTCTTAAGAAGCTACAATCTAGGTACCAGCAGGGCTGGTCCTTCCTGGAAGCCACAGGGCAGAACCTGTTCCTTACCTCCCACTTGTAGAGCACCCTGCAGTCCTTGGAGATCACTCCAGTCTCTGCGTTCATGGACACACTGCCTTCTTCTCTATTGCAGTCACATTCTCTTTACTTTCCTTCTACAAGGACCCCATGATTACATTTAGGACCCACCCAGACTACCCAGGATAATTTCCCCACCTCAAGATCCATAATCATATCTTCAAAGTCCCTTTTTCCATACAGGGTAATATATTCGCAGGTCTTGGGGGAATCGGACATGGACATCTTGGGCGGGGGAGGGGTGGGGTCTTTATTTCAGCCCAACACAGAATGTGATGCATATGAATTTGAATCCTGGCTCTGACAATATTTTATACATTCTAAACTTCAGATGGTTCATGTCTAAATCGTGATAATGATGCTTATCTCTCACTAGGCTGATGTAAGATTTTAATAAGTAAAGTAAGTAAAGCATCAAGGACCCCATAGGCATTCGGTTAATGTTCGTTTCCCCCCCATCTTCTCTTATGATATCTGAAGAATGCAACCAATCTACCATAAATAATTACCTCTAAGAGATTTAATCAAGGGTAAATACAATATTATATATAAGTACCTAGCACCCAGTAGAATCAATAAATTCTAATTATTTCCCCTTTTATTCTTCTTCCTTACTTCTTTTGTATCAATAACATCTGGAAGTTTGTTAGTTTTCTTAGCTGCAACATTATGTATCTTGGACTTAAAATAAATCCCAAACTAATTTTCTTTTTGTATGAATCTGCCTCTCCCATTCTATATTTATATGATACATTATATTTTCTGGCCCTAAATTTAGGATTTAAAATTTATCTTTAAATACATTAAAATGTATTATGTGTATAGGAATGGTCGATATTTTGTAGAAGATGTGCGTCACAGTGTGGTGGTTAGGGGTACCTACTCTGGTAACAGACTGCCTAGGCTTGAATCCCAGCTGTGCACTCAGTAGCTCTCTGACCTTGGGCAAGTTACCTAACCTGTCCTTTGTAAAGAGAATAATAATAGTATCTTATATAATACTAGAGGCCCAGTGCATGAAATTCGTGCACAGTTAGGGTCCCTAGGCCTGGCAGGTGATCAGGGCTGATCTGTGGGGAGACCGGCAGGGGGCCCCCCCGCTGTCACCCGCCTTGGCCGGCCTGGCACCAACCACTCGACAGCCCCACCCCCCACTGCCACCGCTGGTCACCTCTCACAGAGGGAGGCAACCTGCGGGGTGTTGGGGGGGGGGACGCGGCACTGCCCACTTGCCAGCCGGCCCCGCCCGCCAATCGCGCCTGCCAACCGCTCTGCTGCCGCCACTGCCAGTCAGAGGGAGGCAACCAGCAGAGCGATCTGGGGGGGAGGGGGGACACAGCACTGCCTGCTCGCTGGCCAGCCCTGCCCTCCACTGCCCCATGCTTGCTGGTTGGCCCCGCCCCCAGCTGCCACTGCTGGCTGCCTCCCTCTGCAGGCCAACCAGTGGAGTGATGCCCTGCCCCCCCCCCCAGCTGGCACCTGCTTTGGCTTGCCTGGGGCCTGCAGGCTGGGGGCAGCTCCTGTGTTGAGCATCTGCCCCCTGGTGGTCAGTGCACATCATAGTGACCGGTCATTTCACCGGTTATTCCGCCGTTTGGTCGGTTTGCATATTAGGCTTTTATTATATAGGATGATTGTTAGGAGAATCAATTTAATATTTTGAAGCCCTTAGGACAGTGCTTGTTATATGGGAAACTCTGTATGAGTAGTTGTTAAATAAATGAGGGAATAAATAAGTAAACTTCTCCTTTACCCTCAGGTTATCTCAGTTGTGGTCACAACTCTAGACACCTTTGAATGGTTGTAGTACCCTTTCTCCCTGAGCACATAGGAACCGTGTATAAACACTCATTAAATAAATAACTGTAGGACATCACAGCAATACACTGTGTTGTCTGGATGTAACGACCAGATAATGTTGATTGGTTTCAATACTCTTCTCCCCAGCCCTGCGTGCCTTTAGAATCCCTCTCAACATAGTATTCCAACAGTTTTTACAAATTATTCCAAACAGATACCCAAGGAACAAACTATGTTTCCTACCTAGTCTCCTGGGTTGGTCTGACCCTGCCAAAATACTTTTGAGTCTTGATTCATTTGTTTTTTCTGTTATCTCCCAGCTAGATTCATTCACAAACTTGAACATTGTTTTATCACCTTATTTTTGAGTAAAAATATTTAAAGACAGACTACTAACCAAACTCTGTTGCACTCTATGAGGAACCTCCTTCCACGTTGGCACAATTGTGTCTTTTTTTTTTTAATTGATTTTTTAGAGAGAGAGGAAGGGAGAGGGGTAGAGAGGTAGAAACATTGATGAGAAACATCGTTGATCGGCTATCTCCTGCACACCCCACACTGCTTATCAAGCCTGCAACCTGGTCACATGCCCTGACCGGGAATCGAACCCTGATCTCCTAATTCATGGGTTGACGCTCAACCACTGAGCCACGCCAACCATGCAGTCCTTCTTTTTTTTATGTAGTTTCAGCATCTCTGATAAAAATTCATTAATACTTACAACCACAGATTTATAGTCGTAGAACCACTGACCTGAACAAATCATCTAATACTCTCACTTTTCATTATTAACATACATACCACTCTAAGGGTAAAAAAAATTAGACCTCACCAGATTTCATTGCAAGACATACTTTTTGGATGAGACAGTAATGAGGCAATGTCTGGTTTTTATTAAAAGTCATAAATAAATGGTTCATAACCCAAACAAAAGTATAGACTTTGTTATAAATATCATTACTACTCAATGCATTGTCAGTGGACCATGCTTTCAGAAACATGGCATGAGACCTTTCTTTGTACCTTATTTTAGCTTAGTTGTCACTTGAATCCTCCCTGACAGTTTAACATCCAGCCTTTTTAAAAATAGCCAGAGAAAGAGATACATTGCTCACAATTGGAAAGAGTTGCAAAGGAAATTTATCCAAAGCCCAGACCAGGAAGAGACCTATGGGATGTTTTTTTGTTGTGGTTGTTTATAGGTATATAGTTTTGTCATCAAACAGAAGTTTGAATGTTCCCTTTGTTGCACACTGCAGCCACAAATGAATGCTTTTTAATGCTTCTTTGCTACCACCTTGGTGGTGGGGGTGGGACAGGAAGTTAGCAAACATTGCTTAGTGAACTGGCCCAGATCTTGAGACCTCATTTGCTTCCAGGTTCCCTCTGACCTGTGAAGACTTTGCCCAGACTTTGGTGTCTGTGATGAGAAAAAGGCCATATTGCCACTAAGCATTATGCTCAGTGATAAGAATCCCCAAATGATGGTATTAAATGGGCACTTCAGTAGAAAAGTTCTTTCAGTTTACACACTCATCTCCAGGGCAACTTTTGAGAAGTTCTAGCATCCACTGCATACACATGCCAGTGTGGCCCCCTGACTGTGGAACCCTAGACCACATGGTGAACTTCCACTTGGAGCATGTTTTCCTGTCTTTACTTTGGTGTCCTGGCACCACTTGGGGGTAAGCTCCATGACTCACATTGGGTGGAATCTGGGTCCTGGACTTCTTACTCCCATAAGACTTCTCATCCCTAAATGATTTAGAGCAAAATGGATGAGCAGGAGGAGGGATGGCTCCTTATATTTGAGCCCTAAGTGCAACCACTCTATTGGGGGAAAGATGGAGAGCCTTAGACCCTTCACATCCTCTAACGTTTGATGTTTCCTAATTTAGTCCCTGAAAATCCTAGCCCCATTCTTTTGTGATTCCTTCCATAGGCAATGAACTTTCTTGAACAATCACCAAAATCTGAGATTATTTATTGATCTCATAGTAAATTCTTCTTAATGTAGGAGTTCATTGACATTTGAAGATATTTCAAGGCAGTCCCAGAGAGAATATACTAGTATACTTAACAGGACAATGGTGAAATATTAAATATGAGCTCACTGTGCTAGTAATAGAAATTATGTCAGTTCAGAAGAGAGAGTTATATATGCTTGAATCCATTTTTTAAAACAGTGGTGGTATGTTTGTTTTCACCTATATGTTTTTGGAGGTTTTCTTTGCCAAATACTATTTGAACAAAGAAATAATAGTAAATAGCTAAGCAAGTAGCTCTTATTTTGTGTAGGAGAATAAAAAAAATTCAATCCTTTGTGATATGACATAAGGAGAAGCCTTCTCAAATTGCATATTATTTTTGTTACAATGAACATAAAATAACCACAAATCACTGTAATACTATCAACAATAAAAAGTATATTTTAAAAAAAACAAAATAATAAAAGACAACGAATCACTGAATTTAAGCCTATGGGTTATGTGAACATGCTTTAAACACTGTTTCAACAATAAAGTAAGAAATTCAAGAAAATTCTGCTTGTAAAAGACTCACAATAATACAAAAGTGAGAGATACTGAAGGAACATAACATAAAACATCCTTCTATAACTCAGTATCTACTTGATGATTCCTAGTTAATAACCCCATGCTTTTCAGTTTAACTTTCTCTTGAAGTTTATATGTATTTTGATGTTCTGATTTCATGTATAGTGTACACAATTCTTGGCTACCTGAGGAGGAGGAGGTTTTTATGAATAAAAGTTAATATTACTGTTTCAAGTGAGAAGAAATTATTAAACTTTAAAAAGATTGCTTAATCAAAAAGTATCTCTAGTTACAGAGGAATATGCAGTCAAAGCCAGAAGATGGTTAGTAGAATATTCCTCTTATAAGCCTACAGAAACCTGTGGATTATTTATTAATGGTGATTAGCTGACATAACATTCATAAAGTTGTAGCCTTGATGTGTGACAACACTGTGTTCATTGTATTGCCAAGACCTTGGTCTTAATTGCAATAGTTGTCAAGTCGTCTCAAAAACAAACTTAGCAATATTAAATTTTACCTATTAGTTTAATGAAATACATTGTTCCACGTGAATGAACTTTCTGGACAAGTGAAGTTCACCACTTCAAGCACTGATATTTCCTTAAATGAGATTGTCATCTTGAGGATGGGACCAAGAGTTCTTTATTTAAGGTGTATTTCCTAGTGCAAGTACTGCAGTATTGGGCACAGGCACTTAAGAAAGATCTTTTGACTTTTACATAGTTTATTTTTCACAGCCTCATTAAAAAGCAGTAGGGTGGGGTGGAAGGAATTCTTTTACATAATCTGGTCCAATTACTTGTTTATGTGTTTTCATCCTCTCATAGACACTTAGCGTTCTGTTTAGTTCACCTCTGTACCCTTGGCAATCATCGTGGTGCCAGCTCAGTGGCTCTCACTAAGTGTCAAACGATTTGACCTGAACTGCTTTGGAGTTAGATACTCTGCGTGTGTGTTCTCACTTTGCCAATTACTTAGCTGAGTGACTCTTGCCATTTACACGAGTCTCCGTTTCCTTGTCTGTCAAGCTGGGAAACCACTGCAAAGTTTTTATGAAACTCATGCACCTAAGCTGGTGTCTGACATGCAATACATGTCTCCTCTCTTCCCTTCCCTTGTTGCTTTACAGGACAGATATTCTTTTCCCTCCGCTTATAGATGAAGTAACTGAGAGAAGTTACACGACTTACCAAAGTCCACTTTATGTTTAGAAAAGGCACCAGGATAAGACTCTGTCTCCTGACCTTCTACCCATGATTCTGCTGTTAGATCATGCCATCTTGTGTTTGTTTACCAAAGTCCATCAATAGTTATTGGATTTGGCTGTTTAAGACCACATGAAGAAATAGATAAGATAATATATTCCAGACTAAAAGACAATGAAAAATTTTATTAATTTATGCAACAAATGTCTCTTCATTGTTAACTCAGCAAAAAGTGCTAAGTTTGGTCTTATGTAAGGTTCAAAGTTGAATGTTGCAAAGTCATTCCCTTAAAGAATCTACAAGTGGTGGAAATAAAAAGACACAAAACTAAACGATAATGCTCCAAGGATGTGCACAACACGAGCCTCACAAGTGGTGTAAAGTGCTAAGGGAATTCAGAGGGGTGAGAGGGATCACTTCCAGAAGGGGGCACGTTTGGACAAGTGTAATGATCCCTTCCTCCCCCACAGTGGTGTGGGGCTTAAGAGGACTCGAGCACTGCTCATTCTCCAGCTCCTCTGCCAGTGTTACTGATTCTTTGTTTTAGGTCCTGTCATCAGAAGAAAACACCTGGATTTAGATTCAGAGCTCTTTATAGAACCAGTTGTGCAATTATTTCTGCTGCCTTGTCCCCATCTGTAACAGCTGTTCTGGAGAGTATTGCCTTTGCTGCTCACATTTAATTAGTCACTAATGACCAACACGGGCTATAAATGAATACTCTGCTTATTGTTGATGATTCAGGTCAAACATGGCAGATGGTTCCTTATGCTGAATTCTCCAACAAGCATTTATTACAAGAAGATGGACACACCAAGTTCAACAGAACAGCCAAGAGCAAACAGTTTGCAGATGGCCAGTTTGCATGGGGATATTTCACCACAGGATACTTAACCACAAAGTTCAGTCTTCCTTTTGAAGCAGGCCTTCCTCTCTGCTTTTCCCTTTCTTCCTCCCTTCCTTCCTTTTTGCCTGCCTTCCTTCCTTCCTTCCTTCCTTCCTTCCTTCCTTCCTTCCTTCCTTCCTTCCTTCCATCCTTCCATTTTCTTGTCGTCCTACCCAAGGGAGGTATACAAAAGAAATATAAGCTATGATTTCTTCCTAGGAGGAATTGGCAATAAATTCAGGGAGATATAAAACCTGAAACATAAGTGATGTGTGAATATAGATAAGTATAGGGCGAGGCAACCCAACCTATACACTTAAGGGTGGAGAGAATTCACAGTGAGTGATCCACTTGAGGTGGGGTTTGCCAAGAAGGTTTCTTGAAGCTGGTTTGCTTACTTTCTTTTTTTTTTTTTTTTTAAATCTTTATTGTTCAGATTATTACATTTGTTCCTCTTTTTTCCCCCCATAACTCCCCTCCTTCCAGCTCCCACCCCACCCTCCACCCTCACTCCCCACTCACTGTGATCATCCATAGGTGCATGATTTTTGTTCAGTCACTTCCCGCATCTCCCACACCCCTTTTCCCCCCCTTTTAAGCCTCCAGATGTCCATACCTTGGTGTGACCATGTCTTCCCATGGGATTACACCAGTGGTGTATAGGTGTCGTGATAATAAGAGGGCTTGTTTTGACCACAATTTGATTTTACACTCCAATTAAAACTTACCATTGGCTAAACATTGCCAGGGAAATCCTTGGGCGTACAAAGGAATGGAACCAATAATATGTTGCATACTGTGCTATGTATTTTAGACAGATTCACTCAGTTGGCGTTCACAGTAACTTCAACTGACAGATGAAGGAACTGAAGGTCAGTCCAGTTGCTTAAGATCATGTGATGGAGCTATGATTCAAACCTAGGTTTCTCTCACTCCCAAACCCATATGCTTTCCACTGCACCAAAAACGTCTTAACACAAGGCTGGGAAAGGATTCCCAGATGCCAGGAGGGCAACAGAATCCCAGATGTGCCAGTGCCACTGCCACTAAATCCGCGCCCTGGAGTTAGGGGCACCTGGTACTCCAGGAAATGCTATGGAAACTGAGTGATGTGTGGAAGGAGGGGGCTAGGGAAAAGGAGAAGTTATGTGTATAAAAGATGTTCCTCTGTCAGTTTGTTCAGCTATGAGCACGGTGCTAAAGAAGGTCTGTGTTACCAGAGTTACAGCTCTATAGGAGCATTGGTCTCTCAGCCCGCCCATATGTTCGCAGCTACTTTGGGGAGAGTAGTGGTACTTTCTCTGAGGAGTCTAGATGGTATGATCTCCTGTGGATCCAGAACCAGTGTCCCCTCTGACCCTCTAGGGCAGTGATGGCGAACCTATGACACGCGTGTCAGAGGTGACACTCGAACTCATTTTTTTGGTCGATTTTTCTTTGTTAAATGGCATTTAAATATATAAAATAAATATCAAAAATATAAGTCTTTGTTTTACTATGGTTGCAAATATCAAAAAATTTCTATATGTGACACGGCACCAGAGTTAAGTTAGGGTTTTTCAAAATGCTGACACGCCGAGCTCAAAAGGTTCACCATCACTGCTCTAGGGCCAGGACCAGGCAGGAAACTGCAGGGTTACAAATGTGGCTGGGGGAAAAATAAAGAGCAAAGGGATGTCTTTCTATGGTAAGTGTCTTTCAGAAAATATAAATTACTTCTTTTTATCTGGCTTCATGAATTGCGCAAAAGGTTGGGGCACCTGCAAAGAAAGATTTTTCTTAAGACACACCCTTGCCGAAACCGGTTTGGCTCAGTGGATAGAGCGTCGGCTTGCAGACTGAAGGGTCCCGGGTTCGATTCCGGTCAGGGGCATGTACCTTGGTTGCGGGCACATCCCCAGTGGGGGATGTGCAGGAGGCAGCTGATCGATGTTTCTCTCTCATCGATGTTTCTGGCTCTCTATCTCTCTCCCTTCCTCTCTGTAAAAAATCAATAAAATATATTAAAAAAAAGAAAAAAAAAGACACATCCTGAGCCTGGCTGATGGTTGTCTCTGAGTACCTCCTGCCTCTGCTGTGCGGTTTGGGGGGTTGTACAGACTTAGGTCATTCTCCATATGGGGAGTGAGGATGTCACATGCTATATTCTGGGCTTAGCACATTCTCAGTGTTCAAAGAATCAAACATCCTTGTTCATGAAATAGCTAATTGGTGACAACAGATTTATACCATGTACTTTTCCTAAATAGTTTGTGCTGAATTGTGTCCCCCCCCCCAAATTCATTCAGTACCTCAGACTGTAACTGATATGGAGGTTAAAGAGGTAATTAAGTTAAAATGAGAAGACGAGGGTAGGTCCTACTCTGATATGACTGGTGTCCTTGCACGAAGAGAAGATCAGGACACAGCCACAGGTGGAAGGTGGAGGCCATGTGAGCATGGAGATGGCCCTCTGCCAGCCAAGGAGAGAGGCCTCAGAAGAAAGCAAACCTGCTGACACCCTGGTCTGAGATTTCCAGCCTCCAGAACTGTCAGAAGTAAATGGGTTGTTTCAGCCACCCAGTCTGTGATGCGTGGTTATGCCAACCCTAGAAAACGGATACAGCGTGTTTTCAACATTCTTTTTTACCATTCAAGCTCTGGGCGGAACATTTAGCAGTGGTAATTTTTACTGCAAGCCAACCTGGCTTGATATTTCTATTTAAACTGCCAGCAAGATTTATTGAGAAGCTGGTAAAAAAGGGAGAACCATTCAAATTAATTTCACTGAAATGTACTGGAGGATGTAAATAGCCCTTGGTTTGGAAATCTGGTTAAGGGTTCTGTCATTCCAGAAAAATGTTGCTGGAGAGAGAATAGCAGGGAAGGCTCTAAAAGTGCAGGCTTATCATAGAAGGGGGTGTTTTGATCTGTGTTTTGAATAACATGGCTGAGGTTAGTAATATGTTCATTTCGGGCACAGATGATTAATTTCAGTAATTATTCGTTGTGTATTATTATCAGCTGTAGAGTCAGCAAATGATATGCATTGCAGCCCTCGGAGGCGGGGGTCGCAGGGAAAACACCACTTGATTAGCCGTAATTCATTAACCAGAGTTCATCTTCAGTCTGCTCTCAGGATAAATATGTGTGATAAAAACAAAACAAACACGCAAGCCTTTTAAAAAAAGAATCACAGTTCCAGAGTACATCCTAGGATTCAGTATAAATTCAGGCCATTCTCATGTATCATGTATATCTATTTAGTTTAGTATGAATTATTAAACATGAATTAGGATACTAAAGTAATGCTAATGTTCAATTATCAAAAATTGAGTTAATTTTTTTTCCTATAGAATTTACTAAGGCAAGGAAGTGAGCTGATGATAGTAAGAACGCATTTTATGTTGCTGGGATAGAAACAAGGGAGAATTCCTATTTAATTATCATCTAAGAAGAAACTTCTGCCCTAGCCAGTTTGGCTCAGTGGATAGAGTGTCAGCCTGTGGACTGAAAGGTCCCAGGTTCAATTCCAGTCAAGGGCACATGCCTGGGTTGCGGGCTCGATCCCCAGTAGGGGGCATGTAGGAGGCAGCCAATCAATGATTCTCTCTCATCATTGATGTTTCCATCTCTCTCTCCCTCTCCCTTCCTCTCTGAAATTAATAAAAATATATTTAAAAAAAATAAGAAGAAACTTCCGTGAATAAACCTCAGCCCTTAAAAACAGATGTCCTTGTGTTTCTAGTTCCATTAGCCATAGCCTTTCATACCAGTCTCCCACATGTAAATGTTCACTTGTTGGCTTGCACAATTTTCTGATATTTTTATTAGAGACAATAAATATTTTTAAGAAAGGTTTTTCCAAGGAAATATAGCTGTCCATCCCTGGCACCTCGGCCAGAACTGCCAGGTGGGCAACCACCTTTAGCGGGTCTCTTCACCATAGATCTGCAAGCCCCCGATCGAAACCTCCATCCTCTCTCCCCTGGACCACTGCAGTAGCTTCCTACAGTCTGCCTGTTCCTCCCCTTAATCCTCAGTAGTCTATGCTTCACACAACAGCCAGGGGGACAATTTAAAATCTAGGTGTCATTTCATGGTTTTCCTCAGTTCAAACCCCCCGCCCCCAGGACTTCCCACCTGTCTCAGAGTCAAAGCCAAAATCCTAACAATGGCTCTCCAAGGCCCTTTGTGACCTGCCATTATCTCGTTAATGTTCAAGCAATTTGATAACAACATGATGGTGTAGTTTTATTCTTGTTTCTTGTATGTGGCGTTTGTTGAGCTTCTCTAGTTTTCGTTTTCATCAAATTTAGAAATTTTCAGCTAATATTTCTTCAAATAATTTTTTAGTCTCTCACCTCACCCTTCCTTTGGCATTCTATTTACATAGATATTAGGCTGCTTGATGTTGTCCCACAGCTCACTAATTAATGCTTTGCTCATTTTTCCCCTAACTTTTTTTTCTCTGAGTTTCACTTTTGATAATTTTATTGCTTAGTTTGCCAGTTCACTGATTATCACGTCTGCAGTATTTATACTATTAATCTCTTACAGTGTGTTTTTCATCTCACACATTATATTTTTATATCTCTAGAACTTTCATTTGCGTCCTTTTATATCTTCCAAGTCTCTATGTAATATTATTTATACCACTTTCCTCTAACTTCTTTTTTTTAAAATCTTCGTTGTTGAAAGTATTACATATGTCCCCTTTTTTCTCCCATTGACCCCTTATAGCCCCCTTACCCCCCTCCACCAGGCCTTCATCACCCTATTGTCTGTGTCCAGGATTATGAATATCTATAATAATAAAAGCATAATATGCTAATTAGACCGGACGTCCTTCCATATGACCTTCTGGATGAAGCCAGGGCTGCGAGGTAAGCCCGGTCCTGGGTGCCTGCTGGTGGCTGGAGGGAAACCTGGGTCTCGGGTGCCAGAGGGAAGCCGGTGCCGGCAGCTGGGGGAAGGAAGGCCTACTCTTGCACGAATTTTGTGCATTGGGCCTCTAGTATGCATATAAGTTCTTTGGTTGAACTCTTCTCACTCACCCACCCACCCCCGCCTTCCCTCTGAGATTCAACAAGTGAAATACAGTTTTAAAAACTTCTAATGTCTTTGTCAAATTCTAATTCTGTCATCCATATAATTTCTTGATTTCTATTGATTGGTTTTTCTCGATGTGGACCATATATTTTCCTGTTTATTTGCATACTTGGTGTTATGGGTTGAGTTATGCCTCCCCCTCAAACTCATAACTTGAGGTCCTAATCTTCAGTAACTCAGAATGTGACCTTACGTAGAAACAGGGTTAATACAGAGTTAATCACATTAAAATGAGGTCATTAGGGTGAGCCCTTACCCAATATGACTGATGTCCTATAAAAAGGGGAAATTTAGAAACAGACACACACACAGAGTTAGCCATGTGAAGAGACACAGGAGGAAGATGACCTCTACAAGACAGGAAAGAAGGCCTGGAACAGATTATTCTCTCACATCCCTCCATTCCTTAGAAGGAACCAACCCTGACAACACCTTGATCTCAGACTTCGAGCCTTCATAACTGTGAGAAAATAAATTTCTGTTGTTTAAGTCACCCATTTTGTGGTATTTTATTACAGTTGCCCTCGCAAACTAATATACTTGATAAGTTACAGAAATGGTGAGTTTTATCTTCTTGGGAACTGGATATTGTTTTGGGATCCATGTAAGTTACTTGGAAACAGTTGAATCTTTTCAGTTTTGCCTTTAAATTTCACTAGATCGGAGCAGAGCAAGATTTTGTCTAGGACAGATTTGGCCCCACTACCTGGGACAAATCCTTTTGATCCCTCAGTCTGATGCCTCATTAATTACAAGTTTTTCTGCTCTTGCTGGTGGGAACAGGAACTGTTTCTGGCTCTGTGTGAGCTCTGGAATTGCTCTTTCTAATCTTTTTGGGTGGTAATTTCTCAGATGTTGTGTAGTTTCCTAACACACAGGCTGATCATTAGTCACCTGATGACTCAAGGGTGACCCTTTGCAGATCTCCAGAGCTTTCACGTTTCTGGTATTCTGCCCTACAAATTCTAGCTGCCTTAGTCTTTCTGAACTCCCAGCTCAAGCTCCTTAACTCAGGGAAACTGTCAGTTCCAGTTGGAAAGGCTTGGCTCTTCCCCATTTGTCTCTGATGTCCTCTCAGCAGGCTAACCTGGGCATGTTCTCATGGTTAAGATTGGAAAGAGCAAGCTCATTGGTCAAAGCAAATTACATGGGTGAACCCAGAATCAACAGATGGAGAAAATGAAGATTAGGACTATTACTGTAATTAACCCACACACCCATTTTATGGTCCTTGATATAGGTCAAATTATTATTTAGAAAGCATATACAATGTTACCAGCAATATTTTTGTATACCTATTTTTCACATTGTCCATTCAGCTTGGAGTTTTACATTTTTTATTTGTAATTTTAGTGCTTGGTTATATACTTGTGTTTTCTTCTTGAGGAAACTGGTTCTGAGCCATTTATAACATATTACTGTTTTCAGACTCTTGTTTGTGAAAATACATATAGTATAATTTCTTTATTTGTTATCCTTGCAAATAATCATCCAAAGTCCAGAAATATTGATTTCTGTAATTTTTTCCCTCTCAATGGAATTACATCAATGCTTCAGGAGCTATAACCAATACTGGCCTTTATTTTAATGGGATATTTCTATATGACAAAGTCACTTCACTTAGAGACAAGTCTGACTGAGAAACAATATGGAGGTTAGAATTGGACTTAGAAGCAATGATATTTAGAACTGCGAAGGACTAGAGTTTATGTGATACAATGCCCTCTTTATAGAGATAGGTACAGATAAGAAAACAGGGGCATAGAGCAATTTAGTTACTTGTGAAAAACCTATTAGTGATGGTGGGTCTGGTACATAATAGGTATGTAATAAATATTTTTTGAATGAATACATAAATACAAGACTAGAATTTAGGTCTCCTGACTATGTTTCGCCTCTTAATTATATCAACGTAGAGGCATCCTGTCTCTAGGATTGAAAACTAGCCTAAGTTACAGGACAGAAAGAAGAAAGTTGGATCAACTTAGGGAAGCACAAACTTTCAGAATTAAAAAAAAGTTCTTCATTAAGAGATTGCTATGGCTTTCTACAAACATATAAGTAGAAGATATCTGACCATTCTCAGAGGTGTGTAGAACAATGAGAAAAAAATATCACACCCTAATGTTAGCAAGTGACACCAATAAGTCAGCTTCCCAAAGCTGACTGTGGGAATGTGGAGACAGACTGGGTTAGGGGAAAACAGTCTAACACAACGGTGCAGTCCAGGCCCAATGAATTTCAGTGCTTGGTTGTATACTTGTGTTTTCTTCTTGAATAATGGATGGGTTGAATGCAAAGAAAGTATACCTTTCCTATTGAGAGAATGTAATTATCACTAATATGGAATACAGTATATTTTTAACTTTGTGATGCTTTTTAACCTAGAAGGTAGGCTCATCTGGAATGTCTACTAAAGCTCATCATTTTGGGGGGGGGGGTAAATTATCTTTTTATCAAGTTAAGTCTTAGAACTTTTATGAAATTATTTATCCAGTATTACACACAAGCCCGAGGGTCTTAGCAGTATTTCACCATAAAGCAATGAGAAAGACAATGCTCAATTGTTAAGGACTGGCTTCCAACAGATTAAGAAAAGTTATTATCCAACACAGGCCCCTGGGGACAGGGTGAGATGGGGTGAGGGACTGAGCAAGGTGGAGGTTATGCAGGAATTAATGGCTCAGCTCCCCAAGAACTGGGCTACATCTCCTGCAGCCTTATTTAGTAAGAATTTTATGGTTGACCGACTTGCAGAATGTGTTTTCCACAGCCTGTGGGTGTTAATCATCAACAGGCATGATCAGTAACTGCAGCTGGCTCAGATAGGAGTGCTCCAGAGGGAACCAAGATACAACAGTCCTGGGCATTTGGCGACTGCAGTGATAAGAGGGAGGAAAATGGTCTTATAGTTGTGATTTACATTCTTTAGTCTACACGATCAAGGTTGACAAGACTTGTGTATAAAGCTCATAAAGTCATGAAGAAACATACACAATGGTGAACTCTCCAAGGGCAGGGGTTCCTGGGTCCTGTTCCCTCCTGAAGACGTGTATGGAAACACCCATTCACTGTGTCCTCGGCCTGGACTGCATGCTTGCTTCTTGGTAGTCAGGTCTTAGCTGAATGTCACCTCCACAGAGAGGCTTTCCTTGATCATCCAATGTAAGCTAATTTCCCCTATAGCCACTTCTCTCTCTCTCTCTCTCTCTCTCTCTCTCACATCAGCCTGTCTGATTTCCCTCATAGCACTCATTATTATCTGCAATTAAGTGTTTATTCATTTATTGCCTATGTCCCATGCTGACACCAAGAGAGGAGGAGTATTATCTGTCTTGCTCACAGTGGTATTCCCGAGCTCAGTAAATGCTTGTTGAGTGACTGAATGGAGCAAATATGGCTAATTCCATGAGCCATAGGATTATGTCAGAAACAGAGGATACATTTTCTTTTCTTGAAGATTTTTTATGATTTTTAGAGAGAGAGGAAAGGAGCGGGAGAGAGAGAAACATTGATGTGAGAGTGAAACATCAATTGGCCGCAGAGAATATATCTTGACACTATAAGATAGTTTTCGTGTTCATTAGAGATAGAAAATCTATAGAGCCGAAACCGGTTTGGCTCAGTGGATAGAGCGTCGGCCTGTGGACTGAAAGGTCCCGGGTTCGATTCCGGTCAAGGGCATGTACCTGGGTTGCGGGCACAATCCCCAGTAGGAGATGTGCAGGAGGCAGCTGATTGATGTTTCTCTCTCATCAATGTTTCTAACTCTCTATCTCTCTCCCTTCCTCTCTGCAAAAAATCAATAAAATATATTTTAAAAAAAAAGAAAATCTATAGAAATTTGTACTTTGCTAATATTAATTGGTTCACAAGGGCATGAAATAGTAGTGATAGATCCATTAAAGTTCATTAAAAGGCCTTAAGGATTATGCAGCTGTAGATGTCTTTTACAAAATGACTTCGTGTTCTGTCAGAAAGCAAAATACTGTACAAAGTTGATTGTGGCCCAATCCAGAAAAATGTGTTGTTGTTGTTTTTTTATTTTTTCTGTATCACATCTTTATTGGTGACCTCAAAGAGAGGGCATATCTCTCAGCTAGAGATGGGGTAACTCAGGGAGAGACTTTGGGATATGGCATGGAAACATTTCTCTTCTGTTTAGTAATCTACCTAATTGTGGTAACACATTGGGGCTGTGACAAACAATATTTATTTGACATCAGACAGTGTAAAGAAGGAAGAGGAGGAAGAGGGGGAGGAGGAGGAGGAGGAGGAGAAGGAGGAGGAGGAGGGAGGAGGAGAAAGGAGGAGGAGGAGGAGGAGGAGGAGGAGGAGGAGGAGGAGGAGGAGGAGGAGAGGAGGTGGGGAGAAGGAAACAGGCAGTGATTTCACAAGGGTACATTTCACCTAAAATACACTTTATACAAAACCAGCAGTAGACACTCTATGTGGCCTGAGGTGTTAGTTTGAGCAGGAATTGAGGAAATTTAGCAAGGGTTGGCTACATGACCCTCACACAGCCCAAGTTTGAATCCTGACTCTACCTCTTATAATGTTTCTGAGCCTCAGTTTCCTCACCTGTAAAATGGGAATAAGAGTGGCCACTTTCTAAATTTGTTGTGAATGTTAAATGTGTTAACATATTTGAAGTGCTTAGAATGAAATAGATCTGCCACATATATGTTAGTAGTTTTTTTAATGGAAGTAGCCAAGAGTATAGGAACTGAAGGTGGAGTCAAGAGTTCAATGGTGCCGAAACCGGTTTGGCTCAGTGGATAGAGCGTCGGCCTGCGGACTGAAAGGTCCCAGGTTCGATTCTGGTCAAGGGCATGTACCTGGGTTGCGGGCACATCCCCAGTAGGAGATGTGCAGGAGGCGGCTGATCGATGTTTCTAACTCTCTATCTCTCTCCCTTCCTCTCTGTAAAAAATCAATAAAATATATTTTTTTAAAAAATAGTTCAATGGCATAGAGTAGGGTATTAGGAAAGAGAGTTAAGAGGGAAACAGAATAGGACCATGGTTATTGTTCAAGGAGCTGGAGAAAGCTAAGAGAGGAGGCTTTTTAAAAGGTCAGTTTTCAGACTGTGGAATTGCAGCCTTGGGTGGCTGGGGGTGAATACTCTTTGACCAGGAAGCCACGTGGACTTGAGTACTGGGAAGTGGAATTGTAGAATGCCTACTTGGCAGTACACAGTGGTTTATTAGGGCTTATTAAAGCTTTTTTCCCCTCAAGCATCTAAGTGCTTCCCTGTTTTTGGCAACCATGTTGGAACTTCAAACTAGGGAGACAACAGCCCTGAGACATAAAATCAGAGAAGTATCGAACACTTGGGTGCAGATAGAACACACCTTCCGGCAGCATGTGGATTATTTTCATCAAAACCAAATGAATTTGAAAGCAGCTTTATAAATTACAGGGCAGGAAACTCTTTACAAGTTTTTTAATGAGTGGTAAATGGAGAAGGATACAGTAGTCATAATTGCTAATTTAGAAGGTCTAAATGTCATCGATACTGTTTTTATTTAGCAAGTTGGGTTATGATTTGATTTTACTGAATTTAAAACAGTTCGGGGTTAATAATGCCTTTCTGTTCCCTAATCCTGTTTTCGCCTAATTTCTAAAGTTTCTCAACTGCAGACTTTCTTCCCACAAAGGCCGTTGGAGACTTGGGAAGTGCGGCTCTGCTAGCAGGAATGGAGCTCAGTGGTAGGTGGGGTGGCTTCTGGAATAGCAGGGACTTAAGTTGGGGATTAAGAAAGGAAAAAGCCCTAGCTGGTTTGGCTAAGTGGGTAGAGCATTGGCCCTTGGACTGAAGGGTTGCAAGTTCGATTCCAGTCAAGGGCACATACCTGGGTTGCAGACTTGATCTGGTTGGGGTGTGTGCAGGAGGCAACCAATTGATGTGTTTCTCTCACATCAATGTTCCTCTCTCTCTGTCTCTCCTCCTCCCTTCCACTGTCTCTGAGAATCAATGGGGAAATGTCCTCTGGGGGGGAGAGAGAGAGAGAGAGAGAGAGAAGAAACTAGCATTTATTGCACTCTGACTGGGTGCCTGGCACCAAAACATACCAGGAACTTTCTACATATGTCCGTTTTCTTTCACAGTAACACTATGAAGGACTTACTCTAATTTTACAGAAGAAACTGGAGGTCATAGACATGAAGTGGCCAAATAAGGTGATTGTATCAGGGTTTGAGTCATAAATGTCTAATTTGAGAAGTCTTGTTCTTCCTTCTACACCATCTCCCTTTAAAACTTATCTTCGCAAATAGACATGATGAGAGGGGTGGGTAGAAATTTGTGGTGGGAGGTGAAGAAAAGGGAGAAGGTATGGAAACAGCATTTGACATAGAGAGAACAACTTGATAAAATGAACGGAAGTAGAAAAACTCATTCATTCACAAATCTGTGAGCTCATATGTGCAAGACACTACATA
Source organism: Myotis lucifugus (assembly GCF_000147115.1). Classification (NCBI taxonomy): domain Eukaryota; kingdom Metazoa; phylum Chordata; class Mammalia; order Chiroptera; family Vespertilionidae; genus Myotis; species Myotis lucifugus. The sequence goes on from NW_005871113.1 coordinate 1,254,207, forward strand.
AAAGTTATGTAATTAGTGAGGTAGGGAGTATTTTTTTTTTTTAGGGTATGTTGACTATAGGACTGATGAGGGGATGGGAGGCTGTTTAGGTAACCTGGGTCTGGAAAGGTAGGTGAGACTTTGAGGCTTTGGGAGCACAGAAAACTCCAGCTGTGTCTTAGATTGCTTTTGGAATTGACTTGGTCATCTCTTGCTTTAATGGTCAAAAGCAATCTGGAGTTGCTTGAGGTTCTCTTGGTTATTTTGAGTGAGCTTGAATTCTCTAAGCTCACACTGGGGTTAGTCCACATTTTGAGGGTGGGTAGGTGAATGACCTGCAGGTCCTGAAGTTTGTACTACTTTTAAAAAATCATGTTTGATCTTATGACTAATTGATGAATTAATCCCTAAGTAAAATTCCTGATAGAAAAGTAAGTGGTTTCAAAATGTGTTTTTCAAGAAAACAATTGAAGAATGGTTGAGTAACCTCACTTGTGTCCTTTCTAGCAGTGCAACATTGGCCACAATGAGTAATATCCTTCATTGCTTTTTTTGAACCCACTATACCGTCTATCTGCTTTTTTATAGCGCTTATCGCTGGTTATCAATATTATCTGTTTTACATGTTTTTCCCCACCACTCAATTGTTAGTTCCTGGGTGGCAAGGTGAGTTTAATCATCTCTGCCCCAGCATGGTGCTTGGTAACATAGTAGGTACTTAATAAGTATTGGTTGAATTGATAATAATAAAGACTCTCAGAAACAGGTTAATGATAATAGTGAGTCGTGCAGGGCAGACTATGATTGCACTATAACTAAGTTTACTGGAAGTTCTGCATGGAAAACCTGGGCCTGTTTTATTAGGCAAATGCTAATTATCACCTGCAGCACCCTTATCCTGCTGGCTAGTCCCCAAGGGGGAAATGCATTTCAGGCTTATCACTTAATCAGTACTAGCATGCAGGTATGATAGCATCATTTTCACTTTCAGTGGAACTTTCCATTTACTGAAAGGACACCTATGAACCTGGGTGTTTCCCCACACTGGGAATTGGAAATTGTTTTAAACTATTTGCATCCAGAACTTTGTAAGCCAGAGAAGTGAACAAGCACATCATGTCCTCTGATGTTGCCACTAGGAAAATCATCTTTCTCCAAGTTCAAACTTGATTTATTCTTTGTCTCAAAAAATCTTATCGAAGGGAGTCAGCTACATGTATCCTTTTATTATGACTACAAAATTTGCTCCCATTTTCTGGCCATCATTTTTGGGGGAAATTTACTACGACATGCCTCAAGTATGTCTTACTTCTCAAGTGGTGATTGAATGAAACCGTCTCTCTCCTCTGTGGAAATTTCAGAGGTCCTGGAGATTTTGGTGGCAGCAGCATCTTAGCAAAGAGAATAAATATTTGATCCAAAGCTTAAATTGTTCTTGAAGTGAAAGTGGTTTTAGTGTCATGCTGATGCAACTATTTGAACTATTGTGTCTATAGAGCAGAAGCCACTTAGGTAATTTCTCATCTGAGTGGATCCCTACATAAATCCACTGTAAGTGACACACAAAAAATTTAGTCCTTTCTTTTTTTTAAAAAAAAATTAAATACTTTTTTTAAAATTAAATCTTTATTCAGATTATTACAGTTGATCCTCTTTTTTCCCTCCATAGCTCCCCTCCACCCAGTTCCCACCTCACCCTCTGCCCTTAACCCCCCCCCCCCCACTGTCCTCATCATAGGGTACGATTTTTGTCGAGACTCTCTTGCATCCCCCACCACCCATTTCCCCCCGAGAATTGTCAG
>NW_005871113.1:1256350-1316687 GCF_000147115.1 Myotis lucifugus
CATATAATACTGGTTTGGTGGTGATGAACTCCTTTAGCTTTTCGTATCTGTGAAGCTCTTTATCTGACCTTCAATTCTGAATGATAGCTTTTGCTGGGTAAAGTAATATTGGTTGTAGGTTCTTGGCATTCATCACTTTGAATATTTCTTGCCACTCCCTTCTGGCCTGCATAGTTTTCTGTTGAGAAATCAGCTGACAATCTATGGGTACTCCCTTGTAGGTAACTAACTGTTTTTCTCTTGCTGCTTTTAAGAGTCTCTCTTTGTCTTTTGCTCTTGGCATTTTAATTATGATGTGTCTTTGGTGTGGTCCTCTTTGGATTCCTTTTGTTTGGGGTTCTCTGCGCTTCCTGGACTTGTAAGTCTATTTCTTTCACCAGGTAGGGGAGGTTTTCTGTCATTATTTCTTCAAATAGGTTTTCAATATCTTGCTCTCTCTCTTCTTCTGGCACCCCTATAATTCGGATGTTGGTATGCTTGAAGCTGTCCCAGAGGCTCCTTACACTATCTTCATATTTTTTTATTCTTTTTCTTTTTACTTTTCCGGTTGGGTGTTTTTTACTTCTTCGTATTTCAAATCTTTGACTTGATTCTTGCGATCCTCTAGTCTGCTGTTGGATCTCTGTATAATATTCTTTATTTCAGTCAGTGTATGCTTAATTTCTAGTTGGTCCTTTTTCATATCCTCGAGGGTCTCACTAGATTTCTTGAGGGTCTCACTACATTTATCAGTGGTTTCTAGAAAATTCTTGAAAAACCTTATAATTGTGGTTTTAAACTCTATATCCAGTAGTTTGCTTTCCTCCATTTCTGTCATTTGTGATCTGTTTCTTTGTCTCCGCATTTTGGCTGCTTCCCTGTGTTGATAGGGTGGCTTTCTGTGCTAGGTGTCCTATAGGGCCCAGTAGCTCAGCTTCCCCAATTACCTGAGGTGGACACTCTTGGTGTACCCCTTTGTGGGCTGTGTGCATAGTCTTGTTGTAGTTAAGCCTTGATTGTAGTTGGTATCACTGGGAAAAATTGACCTCCAGGCCAATTGGCTGTTAGAATCAACTGTGTCTATGGTGGGAGAACTTCTGTGCTGGAGACACCCTTCTGGGGCAAGACTTGCTTCAGTGGGGCTTTGGTGCTCACTGAGTCTGCCCCCTGAGTGTGTCCCTTATGGATCTGAGGAGTTGAAATCTGGATGGTCCCACTCTGACCAATGCATACACTGGCACTTGGATCTCTAAGGAGGTGCTAATTTAGCCTCTGCCTGAGCTACCCAGCAGGAGCTAGTTCAAGAAATGAACTAGTTCAAGAAATGAACTAGTCAGAGTTTACTCTTTCTCATGTTGACTGCTAAGCCTCAGTAAATGACACTAAATGTTATACTAGTAACAGACCTTGTTCTAGGAACTATGGTATTATCTGGAATCTAGGAAGCCAGTAGGAAAATCTAATGAGTGACTATTTCAATGGTTAGTGTTTCAAATGACCAGACAAATCACTTGGCACAATTAAAAATGGTGGGTTACCGTGTAAATCTGAGCACAGTTATGGAAAGAAACCTTAAGAGATATTTAAAATGATTAAGATCTGCTTAATATACTTTTCATGGTTCTTCCTAAGCTGGCTCTGGGGCACTCCCTCATTCTCTTCTAGCTAATTCTCCTATCATTTGGTCTGTTTATGAATAACTTCTGCTGAGAAGTCTTCCCTGATTCTCTTGTATATATGGCCACTGTTTCTTAGGCTTATATCTATTATAATGCTAATTACACTGCATTGCTCCCTCTAGACTTATTTTTTCCCTCCCTCACTCCCTCCCTCCCTCCCTTCATTTGTTTCTTTCTTTTTTCCTTTCTTCTTTTCCTCTTCTTTTCTTTTTCTCTTAGAGCAGTGGTTCTCAACCTGTGGGTCGCAACCCCTTTGGCGGTCGAACGGCCCTTTCACAGGGGTCGCCTAAGACCATCCTGCATATCAGATATTTACATAATTATTCATAACAGTAGCAAAATTACAGTTATGAAGTAGCAACAAAAATAATTTCATGAGGAACTGTATTTAAAGGGCCAGAACGTTGAGAACCACTGCTCTAGAGGTTAACTCAGATTCCACTGGCTTTCTTCGCTATGATTACTTAAATATGCTAACACATGATTCTCTGGCCACTTAAGAAATATTATACAATAAAAAAAGATGAAAACATAGTGAGAGAAAAAATATATTTCTGTTAACCTGTAAAAAAAAAAAGAAATATTATACAAAAGGTTTTCCAAGTAAGTGCAGATTTTGTAAGACAGTAAAGCATTGATATACTATTTTCTCTAAATATAACATGAATGCACATTAATCTAGTTTTCTTATTTTCACTGCTTTTGGAAATAACCATCAAATGGCCCGGTAAAATGGCCTCTTTTCATGTTCTCATCCTATTTGACCACTTGGTGGTAGTCCCTTGGTGACAAGTTGACCTTCTTATCTAATATGCTTTCCTGGTTCTCTTATTAACTCTCTCAACACTTTTTTTGTTTATTGTTTCCTTCATTGCTCCTCTTCTCTCCACCTTCTGAATGCTGTATTAGCTCAGCTTATGTTTGGCTATAATATAGAAAACCTTACAACAGTGCTTAATGAGTTGGAATTTATATGTATCAAGTTATAAGAAGTCCTGGGGTAGTGTTGGTTTGGCCATGCCAAGTTTAAGAAGCCTATAAGATAGAAATAGATATAGATATAGATATAGATATAGATAGATATTTAATATTTTTTATTGATTTCAGAGAGAGAGGGAGAGAGAGAGAGAAACATCAGTGATGAAAGAGAATCATTGATCGATTGCCTCCTACACACCCCACACTCGGGATCGAGCCCACAATCCGGGGATGTGCCCTGACCGGGAATTGAACCGTGACCTCCTGGTCGATGCTGAACTACTGAGCCATGCTAGCCAGGCCTATTAGATGTTTTAAGGAAGCCTGGAGATACATGAATTTGGGGCAGAGAAGCCTGTTCTTTTTTGTTTTTTTTAAATATATTTTATTGATTTTTTACAGAGAGGAAGGGAGAGGGACAGAGAGTTAGAAACATCGATAAGAGAGAAACACCAATCAGCCTCCTCCCGCACACTCCCCACTGGGTATGTGCCCGCAACCAAGGCACATGCCCTTGACTGGAATCGAACCTGGGACCATTCAGTCCGCAGGTCGACACTCCATCCACCGAGCCAAACCGGTTAGGGCGAGGCCTGTTCTTTATAGACTGTGAGCAAATCATTATGTCTCTGGGCCCTATCACATGGCCTGGCTCATGGTAGGCACTCAATACATGTTTGATGAATGAATTTGCTCAAAAATATTTATGGAGGTCTTACCCTGTACCAATTACTGGGTACAGAAGTGAACAAAACAGACAAAAAATTTCTGTTTTCCTATGACTCAAATGAATGCATGCCTGCATGAATAAATGAAATGTATATCTAGAACTAGATATTTGATAAAGTGTTTCTTTTATTGTTGAAAGAATTACATATGTCCCTTTTCCCCCCATTGGCCAACTCCATCCCACCCCCGTTTCTCCCTCTCCGCCCCAGACCTTTAGCACCCTATTGTCTATGTCCATGGGTTATGCATATATGCATTCAAGGTCTTTGGTTGATAAGCTTCCACCCACCCACCTTCCCCTACCTTCCCTCTGAGATTCCGCACTCTGTTCCATGCTTTCATGTCTCTGGATCCACTCCGTTCATAAGCTTATTTTATTACTTAGATTCCACATATGAGTGCAATCATGTGATACTTGTCTTTCTCCGACTGACTTATTTCACTTAGCATGATATGCTCTAGGTCCCTCCATGCTGTCTCAAAGGGTAAGAGATTCTTTTTTTTTACTGCTGCATAGTGTTCCATAGTATAAATGTACCACATAAAGTGTTTCTTATTTTATTTTTTCTCCGTCTTTAAAACATCTTTCAAAATATTAATCAAAAATTGATCTTTCCAGTAGGATCAATGATAAGACTAGTGTTGACTGAGACTTCATTATAACAACACATTTTGCTTTCTGTTTTCCTTTAGACCTTGATTTTTGTTATCTTTGTGTGCCCGAGACCTGTGCGTCAGTTGTTAGTAGTCATTGGGGTAGATGGGTGTTATTTACAGTTGCATTGGAGTTGATTTCTAATTTTCCCTTGGAAAATGTTCTTTATAGGTGAACTATTTACAGGCTTGCTAGAAGGTGTGAAATGATCTGTGCCACATGGAGGAGCAAAGTGTCACTTCCGAGGTTTGTGATAACATTTCTTGATAGATTCTTCCGTGGGGTGGGAGGCCTTTCTCACCGCTGTGACACTGTGCCGCCAAGGCCTGGAAGCCAAAGGGAAAATGCCTGTGCTTTAGCGGGGAGTGCCTGTGGCCTCACCACTGTGCTAAATATAGATCCGAGAACTCTCCTGTTAGTTAATACTCTGTGAAGGGAATTAGCATCTTCTGAGTTTCAGGGAGTTTGTAACGTACAACATCCTGCAGTGATTCCTTTTGCCCAGCGAGGTACCTTATTAAGTAAAACAAATAATTGGTTTTAATGAATCATTGTTATGTATTTGGGTTCTTATACATTACATATCCATGTTCATTCCCAGGGCAGATTACTCATTTTCGACAGGAAGCCCTACTCAACATGATGCTAAAAAAGGTTGTGTTTTTTTTGGACCCAGATGTTCATTGATAGCAAAGAGGAAGCTCCCGAGCAGGCAGATATCTTTTGCCTCGTCAGCCAGGTGGATATTGCTTAGAAAGTTCCTTTTCAATCAGGATTTTCCTTTTCGATTGCCTTAATCAGGAAGAGACAGCCTGTGTAATGAAACACCCGATCTCACCAGAGCGGTGTAAGGCACATACTTAAAATTAGATTTTAAAGGGCCTGAACTGAAAGATAATTTAGTTAAAGTGTTTACACATTAAAGGTTGTGTTCCTTAATCTACAATATGTGTTTGCAAGAGGGTTTATAGATACTGATTCGGGAGAGCTTGAGGAGAACTTTGACGAATGTACGTTTTATGATTTAAACATGCTCTTTTATTCCCCACTCCCACCCCACCCCTAATTCAGTGTATCCCCATTTAAAGCTTTTGACTGCCTGTACCAGGTCCTCTCGAGATTAAGACTAGGAAGCTGGTTCAGAGGCACCCTAATCTGCAAAGAGGACTCTGCTGATGCCCCGAGCATTCCTTTCCTTCCTCCCAGACATCACACAATGGATGAGAAAAGATGAGCACTCCAAGGCAGGAAGTTATGAAGGGCCTGTAGCCCAGGCTAAAGGTTTTGACTCCTCTCCTATAGACGATGGCAAATATTGGGAGATTTGAGCTGAAGAGGGAGAGACTCAGATTCGTCTTTTAGAAATCAGACTGGAGATTGTGGGGAGGAGGGTTGGTGGGCAGGCAGGGATCTGGAGCAGGAGACAGGTTAGGAAGCAGGAGGTGACTGTTTTCCACCCCCACCCCAGCTCTGGGTTGAGGGCTGTCTGGATGTGGGCTTCCTTCTCTGCTTCTTGCAAAGAGTTTGGAGTACAAAGAAGTTGCAACAGTTGACAGAAATAAAGCTATTTCATCCTCTTCACTCTTTTCTGCAGCCCTGGCCCCATTTCCCTTCCATGTTTGTAGGACGAAAATCTTTACTGGTATTGCCTTTCCAGGATCAGTTATCTTCTACCATTACAAAGTTTAGTGCCTTTTAAAAAAATAGTCAAAAGAATTGGGACATCTCTCTTTGGAAGATGCCCTGGCCCTTCTTCATAACCTGTTTCTCCAAGCAAACTTTTTTTTTTATCATTGATTTTTAGAAGGAGGGGAAGAGAGAGAGAGAGAGAGAGAGAGAGAGAGAGAGAGAGAGAGAGAAAGAAACATCCCTGTGAGAATGAAACATCAATCAGCTGCCTCTTGCAGGCCCCCTATCAGCGATTAAGCCTGCAACCCCAGGTATGAGCCCTCACAGGGAATTGAACTGGCGACCTTACAGTGCACAGATGATGCCCAACTAACTGAGCCACACCGGCCAGGGCCCTCCAAGTAAACTTAAATTGCTTTTTAAATAGGCATGAAGAAGCTCCTCTGTGAAGTTTCCTTGCCCATCTAAACGGTACTAAAGGTGATGTGTTTCAAGAACATGGCTGTGAACCCCCCACCCCCAGAGCTGTTGGTGCCATCCAGGCTCCCTGGGGAGGGGCTTAAGAGGCTTGCCCTGATGTCTTGGGTGTTGTCTTCCCTGGGGTTAGCTGGCTCCTTCCTTGGGATGAAAAAGAAATGGAAATCATGGTGTGTGCGATTCTTAACTATGTCCACTTCTCTGGAATTTGTCTCCTATGTTAGGATCAAGTCTAGCTTCAATGTAATTGTGAGGTGGGGGAGAGGGAATATTTCAAACCAGATTTCCTCCCCAATTAATGCTTCAACTAGGAAGAAAATTGGGCTGGGAGTCTAGAAGGCTAAGCTTTAAATGTACTCCATTACTAATTTTGATAAAAATTAAATAAAATGTTATAGTACATATTTTCTATACTCATTTTTGCAGCTTTCATGTATTTGAGTTTTCATTTGATTTTAATACAGAGGCATCTCTCAGAAAATCTGACCTAGCCTTAGCCATATATTTTTCTCTCCCCACAATGTCTCTAGTTTTAGTGTCCTCAAACTTTCTTTGATCACTCTTTTTAAAAAATTGCTTGAGATCTCATCTCATACTCTGGAAGAATTTCAGAACTTTCCATAGCTCTGAAGGGAGAGAAGGTGAGTTCGTTAGTCAGTCTACTTTACAGTCCATAGTCTGCATTAACGATGTAATGTGACTGCTCCAGACTTTGGACCCACATTACCTGAGTCCTAATTCTGCCACTTCCTGTGTGACCTTGGCCAAGTTACTTACCTTCTCTGGTCCTCATTTCCTTACCTTAAAAATAGAGTAACTATTGTATCTGCCTGGTAGGCTTGTTTGGAAGATGAAATGAATCAATAACTTAAAAAATTATTAGGAGCTTTGAGTAGACTAATGTATATAAAATACACAACAATAGAAAACTGATAGCTACATAGAAGTGATTAATAAATATTAGCTATCATTATCATTAAACATCATCAGTGAGTGATGTGCTGCATGGGACACTGAGGAAACAAGGTTGACCCAGATGTGGGGCTGTCCTTTAAGGAGTTTATAGTCAAGAGGATAAACCGTTTCAGCTTTTCTAACATCCAGGCTCTGTGAAGATTGACCCTTGTTGTATCTGGTACACATTTCTTCTTTCCTTCAGTTTACTTCCTTTCTCATAAATATTTATTCTTGTTTCTTTCATTTTTAGCCAGTGGCTAGACCATGTTTAGTCACCAGCAGCAACTGTTTGCCACGAGAGAGCTGGGACAAGTATATGTTGGTTTTCTCCCATGCATAACTGTCAGGAGGTCTGGGGAGCTGCTGGCATTTGCGCTTAAATATTGTAAGGCATACAATGGGGACGTCTGTTTTTAACAGAAGATCTATACAATCTGTTATCTCTAGGATCCACCACCTGGTGTTCTCAACAGCCCTGAGCCAGAGCAATTCCCAGTTTAATCAAAGTGGCACACAAAGGGAGCAGTGGGGGCTGCGGTGCGCAATCCCCTTGAAGTCGGGCCAAGGGAGAGGGCCCTTTTGTTACAGAGACAGCTCATTTTAGAGCTCAGTGGCCCGTGACACTTCCCCAGCTGGCCGCTCAGCAGGGACCTTCTGATACTTTCCTACACTCAACAGCCATTTTGGTGGGCAGAACAGTAAAACGGTCATTAAGAGCTACTTGGTGGGAGGGTGGGTGGGGGTAGAAGGAGAACAATAAGGGAACCATGGTATTAATGAATGTGCCTGCAGTGATTTGATGGTTTTTGTTCAAATATGAGCTGCCTCCATTTTCTGAGTCTTTATAAGATTGGTGAGTGTTTGTATATATTTACTCTAGTGGTGATGATTTCATTGGATTTAAAGAAAAATCCATGTTAAAGATCCTTGGATGGCAGCTGGGGTGGGAAGGGAGAACCTATTTGTTGCCCATAATAATTTCGAAACACCGAATCCCCTTCCTGGACTGGAAACTCGTTCCTTCTACTGAGGTCTTTCAGAGGAAAGACATGAAATATTCTCAAAAGCCATTCCAATATCAAAATAAGTTTCATAGAAACCTAGGGCTATAAGGCTGGGGAGTATCTCACAGTCATTTGTTCTCACCCAGAAAAAAACTGCCCTTGTGGGTAGGCGTCTCTCTGACAACTTTCCCAGCGACATCAACCCAGCGTTTGGCCAGCAGGGCACTCTGAAGAGCAGGAGTGTGTGTGTGTGTGTGGGGGGGGGGGGGGGGGGGGGGCGCAGACTGAGTTGTTTTACAATCGTCATTCCATTTCTTTCCATGTGATCTTGAGCAAATTATTTTTATGCCTCAGTTTCCTTTCTGATAATGAGAATAATAATATCTAACCTTGTAATAATTAAAATAAATAACCAATGTGAAGTAGCTCCTCGTCCTAAGACATAACATTTAAGAACAAAGATCTCCATCCAGCAATAGTTTTTAAATTTCCCTGGTATAAGTTATTGTGAGAAATGACTTGGGCAGATCTAAATTTCTTTCGGAGAGGCTGGAGAATAGGGAAGAAGAAGGGATATTTGGCTACGTCACTGAACGCCAAACCCTTACGTCCAGCTATCTATAAGGAAGAGCTATCTATTCTCCTCAATTTATTTAATCATTTCCGTGTGGACTATTAGATATTTATTTTATTGTATGGATTGTAATCCAATACTATTGTGTTTTGTTTCTCAAACTGTTCTAGCTCAGTACCACTGGCTCATTCCTACATGCCTCCACCCTTAATTTTTTTTTTTATTACTCTAAAAATGTGTCTGTTTCTATTGGCTAAGTGGAGGGAGATGAATGCAGGGTTGGTAAGGTCTCATGCAGGCTAAAGGGTCCTGTTGAACCTGTGGTCCTCCACAACTTCCTCGGGGTGGAAGGAACCTCGGACACAGGAAAGTTGAATGCCTTGAGTATATAGGTGTTGCTGTTTAAATCAGGTGCTATTATCAGGGTCCCAAGTGTTGCCTTGATTCCAGCTACGGATAACAGCAGGCCTAACACATGTCATCCCAATGAGTCTGAAATTAATATCTGATAGAAAAGATAGGACTCCCAACTCCCTGTTGCCAGTCCAGTACTATTTCTGGGTACTCGAGGAAGCTTAAGGCTGACTGTGGCACTTCTGAGCATACACCATCTGGTTGTCTCTCAGCTCTGTGGATTTTGAAATATGATGAAAGCCTGGGTGTGTATAAACTCTATTAAAGTGAACATTTCCATTCCTATTTTTGTTGGGAGAGCCAGTGATACTGCCACGTAACGAGTGCTTGATGCCTCATATAAAATGGGCGTTTGTGTGAAGAAGCTTGGTGTGGATCGCCTTCTCAGCATCCCAGCTCTCGGATGCTTGCTTCTAGTTGTCACTGATACACCTAATCCCTGTGCTCTTGCCCGTGACTAACCAGCACTGCTCTTGCTGGATCGGTCTTCAGGGATCACAGGACAGCTTGGCTGCTTCCTTCCTCCAGCAATGCACTGTTAATGCCAAGCGCGAGGCACTTGGTGTAATGCAATACGGACACTTGGAATCGCTGAATCACTTCAGTGATGGCCATGCCTCCTGTCGCAACTGATAATTTCTAATAGCTGCATTTAAAAAGTGAAAAGTAGGTAAAATTAATTTTAATAGTATGTTTTACTGAACTCAATAGGTCTAAAATATTATGGCAACATATAACCAACATAAAAATTGTTAATATTTTACATTCTTTTTTTGTGTACCAAGTCTTCAAAATTTGCTATATATTTTATAATTGTAGCACATCTCATTTTTACTAGCCACGTGTTAAATGCTAGGTAGCTTCATATAGCTTCTGGACTGGGGCACTGTAGGTTTACTAACACCTATACTTAATCACACAAAGAAATTTTTAGATCTTGATGGCTATCGTGAGGGAGGAAACTGCTGAATCAGCACTTGGGAAGAGTTTGGGGATGCTAAAGGTGAGGCGTGAGGGTTGCGTTGGAGTTAGCCAGGTACAAAGGAAGGTAGGTGTGCTCCAGGCACAGGGAACAGTCTGTGAAACCACTTTGAGTTGAAAAAGGAGGCCAGCAAGTAGAAATTTGTGAGCGAGGGGAAAAATGATGCTACCAAGAACAGAAAAAGAGAAGTCTAATTGGAAATCCAGACCACAAGAATCTAGTTTCAAAGGAAAGATAAATTTGATTTTAAGATTTTTGACTTTCGGGTGCAAAAGATAGAGTGATGGAATAGGAAAACGGGGAAAGAAGAACTGGAGATTTAGCCTTCTCTGTTGGTGGAGCTGGCAAATCATACATTTTGTTGAACTTCTAATGTCTGGACTTCTTTTCTGGGGTCACTTGTCAGGTGAGCTGGAAGCCAAGTGGGGAATAATTTGGTTAAATGGATCAGGAAGGGAAAGAGAGAGAATAAACATATTGGTGGTTCCAGCAGAAGTGACCCAGAGACTGAAGAGAGGTCTGGAAAAGGGGCTGATTCTTCTAAAGGCCACAGTCCACGTCTAAGCCTGGAGATAGAGCTTACCTATTTGGGCATTGTGGGAGGCCTGTGCCCACGGTTACCTCTCATGTGCTTACAATCTAGCAAGCAAGGTGTCTGCTGCTCTCAGCAAATCTTAAAGAGATGGTGGAGAGGTATACTGATATTGATCTTTCAGGTGGTGAAGTCTCTCCTCTACCCATCACCAGAGAAAGGCAGGGCACTCCTACGGCACAACCTGGTGAACAGTCACTCATTTTAAAGCTTGAACTCAGTTAAAATAATGGGGTGGTTTCTGCTGTGGGGGAGAGCCTGGTTTTCAAGGGCAGACATTTTGCTCAGTGATGTTTTTGGAAATGTTAATGTCTACTCTCTAGGTCATGGGTGGGCAACCCCTGGCACGCACGCCAAACATGGCACGCCAGTAACTTTTGCTGGCACGCGAAACCCTCTCTTATAATCTTTCATTTACAATGTTTTTTCTTAATATCGACGTTTTAATTTTTCAGATAAATTCAGTGTAGGTGCATCTTAGATAAATAAATAATTTTACATAACAAGTTAGCTTAAAGACCATAGACATGGATTGATGAGAGAGGGGAAGAGCAATTTCTATGCCTCTGCCTTAACTCTCCCTGCCTTCCTAGATTTGACCAGTGTTTTGGTTTCATCCACATACGCTTGTGAATCTTTGTTCTCAGTGATGAATTTTATTAAGTCTCATAATAGGAGTAGCCTGATGGATGAAAGTGGTAGCTCGTGCATATCTCTGAAGGTCACGAAATATAAACCTGATGTAAAATCTCTGTCATCAGTGATGCAGCAGCAAAAGTCCCACTGATAATATCGAACGGAGTCATAAAGTTTTCTGTCGGGCTATCAGTGTACATGTATACATTAAAAAATAAATGTATTTTTCATCATCATATACTGTGTTTTTGTCGCTCAAATTAATTTTATTATTTCTTCAAGGTTCTTCACATACGTACACCTTAAGAGATATCAAGTAGGCGTAACATGTTCTCAAAAAATTAGGGTTGGCATGCAGAAGAATTTTGAGTCAAAGATTTTGCTGGTTTTGGCACGCGCTCACAAAAAGGTTGCCCACCCCTGCTCTAGGTCATGGCTCTCATAATCATCCAAAATTAAGGATGATAGGTACATGAGTAATAGGGAGTAACAAGACTGGAAGAGTAATTTACATCTGGGCTTGTCAAAATAACTGTGTGCCTACATGAGCGATTGTGTTGATTAAACAATGTTTAAGAGTTGTGTTAATCCATTCAAAAATGGGCAAAGGATCTAAATAGACACTTTTCAAAAGAGGACATATAGAAGGCCAAGAGACATATGAAAACATGCTCAAAGTCACTAATCATCCGAGAGATGCAAATCAAAACAACAATGAGGTACCATCTCACACCTGTCAGAATAGCTAACATCAACAAATCAACAAACGACAAGTGCTGGCGAGGATATGGAGAAAAAGGAACCCTCTTGCACTGCTGGTGGGAATGCAGACTGGTGCAGCCACTATGGAAAACACTATGAAGTTTCCTCAAAAAATTAAAAATGGAACTTCCATTTGACCCAGTAATCCCAATTCTAAGAATATATCCCAAGAAACACCAATCAGAAAGGATATATGCACTCCTATGTTCATAGCAGCACAATTTACAATAGCTAAGATTTGGAAACAGCCTAAGAGCCCATCAGCAGATGAGTGGATTAGAAAACTGTAATACATCTACACAATGGAATACTGTGCTGCAGTAAAAAAGAAGAAATTCTTACCATTTGCAACAGCATGGACGGACCTGGAGACCATTATGCTCAGTGAAATAAGCCAGTCAGAGAAAGATAAATATGACATGATCTCACTCATTTGTGGAATATAATGAACAACATAAACTGATGAGCAAAAATAGATACAGAGACAGAGAAACATCAAACAGACTGTCAAACTTTAGTTGAAAGGTGGTGGGGGAGAGGTAAAAGATCAACCAAAGGGCTTGTATGCATGCATATATGCATAACCAATAGACACAGACACTAGCAGGGTGAGGGCATGTGCTGGGGGGTGAGGGTGGATGAGGGGAGATCAATGGGGGGAAAAGGAGACATATGTAATACTATATGTAATACTTTAAACAATAATAAAAACAGTTGTGTTAAATCATTCTGGAACAATGCAGACTTAAGATTTTTTTAGTAAATTAAGAGAAAATATGAGTAGGTCTTGGACTGTAAGCCGTTTCTTGGACGGAAGTGCATTTAGGCCTTTGGTAGATGGGAAGGGAGGGAGAAAGGAGAGGGGCTGGAGAAGGTTGGAAGCTGCATAGGACCAGATCATTCAGGGATTGGAGGTCATGACAGGGAATTTGGATTTTATTCTAAGAGTAAGAAGAAGCTAGCAGAGTGTTCACAAAATCTGATTTGTGTTTTTAGAAGCTTACTCTGGCTGCCTTGGGTTGCAGCCATATTAGATCGAGAGGGAGAGTGAAGTTTGCTTTCTAATTCTGGTCATGTCTCTGGTGAAAGGCCTGATTCCCAAGGACGGTGGCAACACATGGACACAACTCAGAGGCATAAAAGGAGCAGGACAGCACTGTCGCCCGATGTTTCCACTGTCTCACTGGCTTCTAATGCAGCCAGAATCAAAGGAAATATCGCATAGAAAAGACTTCTTTGAAGTTTTGTTTAAAGAGAAGCCATGCTTGGAATGGTTTTGAAAAACCTGAAAATGTGGTGATTAATGTCAGGCTTGTCCTGCTCAGGGGGCTGGCACACAGCAGGTGTGCTGGACAGATTCCCCAGAACAGACCCCAAACACAAGCCTGGCACAAACCTTGCAGGTTTCTCAATATTGTTTCTCCCACCCTGTGGAGGAGTCACAGGGGAATTGCCTCCAAAAAGACCATCTTGGATTGAAGCCCACCCCTTCCAACCCTTATGGCGACCGACTCCTCCACCTCTGGGCCACTCTCTCTGTACCCAGCACATCAGCACGCAATCTCCCTTCGCCAGGCACGGTGCCCTCTGCCCTCCTGCAGTGTCTAGTGCAGAGAGGAGCCAGACAGCCTACCCTCTGTCAGCTGTCTGCTTTTACTGTTACCAAGAGGAAAGGTCAAGGGACAGATTCCATGCAATCCGTTTTATCCTTTTTGGTTTGGAGTCAGTTAAGGAAGAAGAAGCCCCTCATTGTGCCCGGGTGCCTCAGCTGAAGGAAGCGGGGGTGCCCTCCGGTAACCCCTGTGCATAAGTCTGCAATGCCACGCTCTTCCTTCCCAGTGCATCCTGACTCCCGCCCTCCAGAGCTGGGCTGGACGGACTGGTTCAGCTGACCTGTTTCTCTTTCTCTGCTTCTGAGGTTTCAGGAGAAGCCAACTCCAATGTAGGCGTGGCCACAGACTTATCTCTTTAACCACAGGCCGGGGTGGTTTTTCTTGAAGGCACATGAACCCCAAACACCTAGCAACCTCTGGATTCTGCCCTGGAAGCTTGCCAGGTTCACCTTCTCTTGGCCACAGAGACTGGGCTCCCTGCTGCTGCGCTCAGCAGGGATTCCTGTCTCTGCACAATCTCGGCTCCAGTGAAGGCTCTGGGTCTGCGTTCCTCTGTTGAACCACGTTTGTCCTTCCTAAGACTTTACCACTCAACTTTCCAGACACAGGTTAGCGTGTCCCCTCGTGTCATCTTTTGCATCCTGAGCAGTGGGATCTGATGAATGTGAAACAAACCTGTGCTCATATCATATCCCCGGGGCCTCTATGCAGTGAATTTCACAACTTTGATAGATTGTGAAAGGCCATCTCTGGAGTTCTCTTAATTAGATTTCCTATAAATTATTCTCTTTATTTCAAAAGTTTTACCCTCTATATACAATTTTCAAACTCTCTGGATGCCCTGAATGTATTAATAGCTCTCCCTAAATATCTGTTTTTCTTGAGGAATATTGTGCTCTCTCTCTATCTGATTAAATGGTTTTTATAAAAGGTGCTCAAATATTTTTAAATGTACATTTTAAACTTTAAGTTGAGACATGTCAGATCTTTTTACTCCAGTAATTACAGTTAAAAGTAATTTTAGCTCTGATTTTTTAAAAGAGGTGCACCCTAATAATTATGTCCCAGTGTGCATTAGTAAAAATGAATATTTCTATTATTATAGAACAAAGGCTCATTGGAGTTGCCCCTTTGCTGAGCATTCTGGCGTGGCTGCAAGTGCAGGAAGAAGAATTGAAGTAGCAGAGAGGGTCTGTACCCTGAGCGTTTCACAGATGCAGGCTGGGGAGGGGGAGAAACAACCCTTGCCTTGAATTTTACTTGGGTCAGGCTTTGGGAACTAGAATGACTGACTTCTCAGAAGTTAGGGCGGGCAGCTCCCTGACCATTCTTGGATATTTTCCCCACAGTTATAAATTCCCGGGAGGCTTAATTACATATGAAAATGTAGACATAGAAGGGTCATTGAGCAGCCTGTAACGAGGTCAACGCGCCTGTAGATTCTCCACGTGCCTTTTGTTACACAATAGTATTTCCAGGTAATAGACAATGAACCAGGTGTCCAGAACCCGTAGGACTCCAACAGAAAAGGGCTTGCATAAAGTCCAGGTCTCACTGGCTTTGAAGTGGGTTCATATGGACGTAGAAAAGCAGGCCCTTTGCTGTGATCTCTGAGTCTTTGTGGAATTCCACGTTGGCCCCCTTTGCTTCCCTTTGATCGGTGACTTTTAACAATTTATGCATCAGTGGAGTTTATTATGAAAGTCATCTTTTCAAAAAATTAGGAGCAAAGGGAATACAGTTTAGAGATGTAATCTTTTTTCCTTCTTTCTATTCATATTCCTCCCACTTGTCACTGTGTCCAACAAGATTATTTTCTTCATCTATAGAAGCACTCTATGTTTGCTGTGGAAAAATTAGAAAATAGAGAACAGCCAAAGAAAATGTTACCCACAATACCACCATGCGGAGGTGGCCAGTTTGGTTTATAGCAGTGTCCTCATTGGGATGCATCAACACACCAGTTTCTGTGAACTCTTCCTACGGGGGCAGCCTACCGTGGCTCGATGTATAAAATGTACTGTTACTAGAACCATGGAGAGGCAAACTGTTCCTGAGACTAAGTATAGAAGGATAATGAGAAGCAGTGAGTCTGCAGTATAATGTGCAGTTAGTGCCAAGGAACGATGAACCCGTGCATGCTCGCCATCCCATGGGCCACTTGGCTTTGTGAGGACAGAAGAGGCCCCCCTGTCAGGACAGTGAACACATTGGCTCACACAGACCTGAACTGCAATGTAACAGACTGACTACAGTATGGGGTTACTATGGGGTGGCGTAGTGCTTTTTTTTCTAAATCTTGGAATCCTTTTCACTGTCTGGCCTCGTTTTATAGTTAAAGAAACATTAATTGAAACAACTCTGAGCTCTACTACTACTTATTACTTTAGCAAAAGAAATTAGTTTCAATGGCAAAATCCAGTGCTAATGGAGGTGTGGGAGAATAGATACATTCGTATGTTGCTAGTGACATTTAAATTGCTCCAATGATTCTGGAGTGCACTTTGTCCAATTATAAGAGCAATATAACGGACTTTGTGCCTTGTACTCACTTATCACCCACATTATGAAATATAGCTCAAGGAGAAAAAAAAAAGAAAAAAAGCAATTTACATAAAGATTTAGTTTAAATTATGGGTAATCAAGAAAATCATTGTCAAGAGTCTCCTCTTTTGTCTCATCAATCTCAGAAACGAGTTTTATCCACTTCAGAGAGCTCTTGTAAGTAATGGAGTCTTTACTTCATGAGAAGCGGTGCTCCGGCTCCTCATTATCCTGCCATACTTTGTCTCAGGAACAGTTTGTCTCTCCATGGTTCTAGTAACAGTAAATCTTATACATTGATCCAAGGTAAATTGCATCCTTAGGAAAAGTTCGTAGAAACTGGTGGGTCAGTGCACCCCAGTTGTTATCAGTGGGGTGCCTTCTGCATCCCCACCTGTTGCCAGGAGCTGTGGAGTTCTTGGGGTGCCGCTGGAAAAGAATTTCTGGAGGCCCCCACGGGAGGATGAGGTATCATGGAATGCTTTATTGATGGTGTAAAATTAAGGGGGTCCCCTTCCAAGGTCCCATCACCCTCCAACTTGCAGTGGAAAAAATTCAATCATGTCTTCAGCAGGGCTGGGATTAAAGCCACCGCCAAGAGTTTCCACTCCATATGAAAGTCCAGTCCAGTCCAGCATCTGGCTAGGTTAGCTTGTGTTCCCAGCTGCAGTCCATTGTTTATAAGGTCTACATAGCCATGGGCCATGTGGCTGCATAAGGTTACATGGCGGGCAAGTGCTGGTCATGGAGCAAGAGAGTGCAAGGGAGCAGGGGCGAAGCAAGAATCCTTTGTCTGGGGATTATAATTATAATTAACCTTTCAGGGTTTTGCATGCTTGTATTGGCTCCACTCCTTTAGCCAATTATCGTTTTCCCAGGTTAGACTGACAGGCAAGGACCTTCCCTACAACACCCCAAATTCACTGTACATGTGCCCATCTCCCCCTTTGTTGGATCCCTTCCCCCAGTAATTTGCAGAGAATGGACCAGTGATACCATGGAGAGTGTGAAGTTGCAGCTTCCTGGTGAAGCTGCCCAGATGACCATGCTCATAATGTCCAGCCTTCCCTTTGCTTTCTTTCTGTCATTAATATTGACTAGCTAATTATGATGAGAGCACAATGAGAACTCTGCTACAAACCAAATTGGCCACCTTCACATAGTGGAATTGGGGGCAACTTTTTCTTTTGCTATTCTATATTTTCTAATGTTTCCACAGTAAACATGGAGTGCTGCCATAAATAAAGAAAATAATCTTGTTGGAAACAGTGGCAAGTGGAAGGAATATGAACAGAGAGAAGCCTACAGAGGAGAGAAGCCTTTAGCTGGTAGCATGGAGTCTGTGACTTTCTGCACAGAATAAGCCTCTTGTGCAGCTCCTTCCTTCCCACCAAATGTTCCCAATTTATACACTCATATTGATTAGAAAGATGATAGAATGCAGAATTAGCAGGGATCTTGAAAGACATTTAATTTAACTCACTAGCTGAGACAGAATCTCCTCTAAGTATATAGGCAGATGTCTAGTCATTGCTTCATCAACCCATTACCTGTTGGGGCAATTTATTAGAGCTCCATTATTTAGCAAATTATTCCTTATGTTAAAATAAACCTACTTGCAATTTCCATCCATTAATTTCATTTCAGCCTTCTGAGGACTTATAGAATAAATATGGTTTCCCTCTAAGTCTTTTTATTCTCTCCCCAGTCCAAAAAGCCTTAGCTCTTTTAGACTTTCCTCAGATGTTCAACATACGGTTATTTTTCTCTGGAAGGATACTAATTTGTTGATGTTCTCCTTAAAGCATTTCAGAGGAAAATGATCACCGGACCCTGGATAGTCTAAACATCGCAGAGAAGGCCTAGTAGGATGATCATTTTCGACACCACATTTTCTGAGTATTAAGACCTCATTAGCTTTTACCATGCCATTTGTCCAGCTTGTGCATGTATAAAACTAAAATTCATTAGTATTTTCATTTGTGTGGCTATTTGGGTTCTTCTCTATCCTGTAGAATTGCTTATTTGAATCTAAGTGCAGCTCTTCATTTATTCATATATATATATATATGGATATATATGGAGAGAGAGAGAGAGAGAGAGAGAGAGAGAGAGAGAGAGAGAGAGAGAGAGAAATAGATACAGTAACAAACACTAATCTGAATTTTGGCATATATAAATGCCTGTATAAGAACCACTACCCAGATCAACATATAGAATTTTTCTAGTACCCAGAAGGGTCTCTCATGCCCCCCCACCCCAGAATCAACAGTTCTCCAAATGTAACAATACTGACCTGTATGACCATAGATTAATTTTGCTTATTGGAACTTAATATAAATGGAATTGTGCAATTCCAATTCTTACATTGAGTGTTTTTGTAGGAAGAGAGACCAGGTACCATATTGAATCCCAGTATCTGGTAAGTGCCTCCCATCTCCTGAGCCATTTATGTCAGACAAATAATGGAGGGCACAATAATAATGAACATGCATCTTTGGTTACTCATTAATGCCATCTGCTCAGTGAAACACTAATGAGGTTGCATTTTTGACCTGTGAAAATGGACTTTTAATTACAGCTCTTTTGCTAGTTGAATCTACCAGACTGCTGGATCCTTTGAATGTATTGTCCATTGTTTGGAACAGCAAATGAGCTCTCTGGTTTTGATTTGAGCTGACTTAAACGTGATGGTAGAAAAATGATGTATAAAAGCAAATATCCCTTTAAGCTTTGGATGTTGCACTGTATATATGTTATAGGGATTAAATGTTCCCACAATCCCACAATCTATTTGATTAAGAAACAAATCACAATACTTTTGAGTAATAGGCAATTGCTCAAGGATTACAAATGAAAACAAACAAAAAAAGACATGAAAATGAGCAATCTAACTAGTAATCAAATAAATTAGAAAATCTGATGCAAATATTTTTACAAATAAAATATCCAATTTTGTCAAGGATATAGAGAAATAAGCATTTATGAAAAGCCTATTGACCAGTGATGATGTAAATTAATTCCATTCGGTCACTTTGGCTGGGCCACAGAAGCATATTTATAGGAATGTTGCCTTCTGAAATTCCAAAAGAGGGACATTAAATCTTCAGCTTCTTTTTCATTGGGGGAAAGGAGTGTGCAAACTGAGCAACCTCACCTGCACTTAGGAGGTGCTAGCCCAACTTGTCCCAAATCAGTCGGCCCCCAGAAATGTCACTCAAGTTGCAGATCTTGATATTATCTTTGAATTCTTTTCTTCTTCTTAAATATATCATCTTCCCAAAGGATCTAGTGTAACATACTCTTTTTTTGTTGTATACAGGATCAGGGAGCTATGAGATGATGTTATTAAGGGACCCATCAACTTACTAGATTGTAGCACAGACCCAAGAAGTTGACATAACTGAAGGAACATGAAGATAGGGATTTCGGTGTCTGCATACTGAAGAAAAGGGGGAAAAAGGCATTTTCCAGATTAATAGCTGTGTATCAGGTACTAAGGATCGGGTTGGCTTAAGTTTAAAGAGTATC
Organism: Myotis lucifugus; assembly: GCF_000147115.1. Lineage (NCBI taxonomy): Eukaryota > Metazoa > Chordata > Mammalia > Chiroptera > Vespertilionidae > Myotis > Myotis lucifugus. The sequence continues at coordinate 1,276,086 of NW_005871113.1, forward strand.
TTGAGGAGAGCAGAGACAGTTAGAGATGCTACTTGATTAAGCTTATGTCAATCCACTGTTGCTCTGAAGGACCCATCTTCGTGCTGCACTGATCAAAAATAAGGTAAGCGCCCAGCTGGCATGGCTCCGTGGCTGAGCGTCTATCTCTGAGGAGGTCACGGTTCAATTCCCAGTCAGGGCATATGCTTGGGTTGTGGGCTCAAGCCCCAGTGTGGGGTGTGCAGGAGGCAGCCGATCAATGATTCCCTCTCATCATTGATGTTTCTAACTCTCTCTCCCTGTCCCCTCCCCTCTGAAATCAATAAAAATATATTTTGAATGTTCTAAAAAAATAAAGTAAGCAGAGTTGTGATAAGAATCACCACCCTCACATCTATCACATCTTTGTTGATAGAACTATTCTTTGTGTTAGCAGTGGGAGTTCAGAGTTTTTACTCGCCCAGTTCTATCCTAATACTCCACAGCTAGAGATCTAATGTGCAGACTGCGCAATTCTGGGTATAGCTATTCCAACCACATACTCAGACCTGGGGATGTAGTCATGTGATAGGCTGGCAGTCTCCCAGGGCCTATGAGTAGATAGGCTTATCTGATATTCTAATCCCAACTATGAATGGTATGTCTTCAGGAATTAGCACATTTTTAATGCCTACGTCAGAAAAGATTTCGATCTTTTCCTTTCTCCAGTGCATAGTTATCTTGTCAGATGGCCATACTTGCCATAGTTTTCACAGTAGGAAAAGCTAGAGGCAGGATGTGTAACACCTGCCCTCATGAGATTGCAGTTTCTTCCTCAAAGGTGCCTTTCCGGTTCTATGAAATGCTTCAGATCAAAGAATTGATCTGAAGCGTGGCTTCCTCTGATAGTGGCTCCAATCAACCCTTTGTTTGCAGACCTAGAATTTTTTAATTATATAAATCAAGTAGAACCTTAGTGGGCTATCCACTGTTTCAGTGCGGGGCCCCACAATGAATTAGCCACCAAAAAGCACCACTGAAAATCAGGCAGTACTGCCCATTATGTAATCTTGCATTTGTCGACCTTGAATTTGAACATGAAAGACCAATACTCTGCCTCTGTGACCCCAGAATCCTGGTATTTTCTTTTTTTTTTTTTATTGCTAAAAGTATTACAAAGGGTATTACATATGTGTCCTTCCCCCCCCGCCCCCGCCCTTGACAATCCCCTGGCCTCCCTTACCCCCCAGTGTCTTATGTCCATTGGTTATGCTTATATGCATGCATACAAGTCCTTCGGTTGATCTCTTACCCCCCTCCCTCCTGCCCCACAACCCTCCCTGGCCTTCCCACTGCAGTTTGACAATCAGTTTGAGGCAGCTCTGCCTCTGTATCTATTATTGTTCAAAAATTTGTAATGGTCTTTATTATCCATGAATGAGTGAGATCATGTGGTATTTTTCCTTCATTGACTGGCTTATTTCACTACCACCCTGAACTCGCCCGATCTCGTCGAATCCTGGTATTTTCAATGAAATCCGTAGTGCCCATTTCTGATGGAGCACCTCTAGTTTACAGGAAATAGTCAGGTGAGAGGTTATGAGACCTTTAAGCAAGATAGGGACAGTTTTATTAAAAGGAGGATTTGAAGCTTTTTTCCAATGGCAATAGAGTCCAGGGGTGGGCAAACTTTTTGACTCGAGGGCCACAATGGGTTCTTAAACTGGACCGGAGGGCTGGAACAAAAGCATGGATGGAGTGTTTGTGTGAACTAATATAAATTCAAAGTAAACATCATTACATAAAAGGGTACGGTCTTTTTTTTTTTTTAGTTTCATTCATTTCAAACGGGCCGGATCCGGCCCGCGGGCCGTAGTTTGCCCACGGCTGCAATAGACTCTCAGGGGTAGTCGAGCTCAATGCAGTCAGTCATCTGAATCTTCCCATATGTCCTTGTTCTAAATCTTGGGGTTCTAGTCTATTATTATTTCTGCCCTTAGTTTCACCTCAAAGATCTGCCTAGGCAGTAAATTTAGCTGACATTGTAAGTTGGCAACATCTGAGATCAATCTCTGAGTTTGTTTTTAGGCTGTTAGAGACCTGCAGGATAAGAAATAGGAGATTAATTCATACAGGACCATTATAGAAATCCCCTGATTATTGGTCTGTATTTTTGGCAATAATTTTTAGGCTTGAGCTTGTCTTTCTTTAAGCTACCCAGTGCCATTAACAACCACCCCATCTTCATGGTCTTTGCATTTTTCATTTCCTTTATATAGTACTGATATGACATTGGCTCTTCCATGAAATAGATTTTGTGCAATCTCTACTTCTTTGGTCATTAACTTCCAATCAAAACCTGGAATCCATGTGTCTGATTATCCTGGCTTGGCTATTATGCTTACAACATAGCTGCAAGGGAGGTTGAGAAAGGGAATATCTGGAATATTTGGCGTCTCTGCTCTGCTTCAAAGCTGGTAAATTTCTTCAGAGCTGGTGACTTGGGTGCTGGTGACCAGAAACAATGACTACGATCCCAGAAGAGGAGAGATTTCCTCTGTCTCCCAGGTCTGTTTCAATCTTGCTTGGGTGTTTTGCTGGCCCCTGTAACCAATTCCTGTTTAAGGTGTGGAGAGGTTCACTGGGCTAGCTGATTTTGGAGCGGATCCCTGACTGACAGCCCTTGATGGAAAGATGCAATTACCCAAAGGAAAAGTGTCTGTTATCAGAAGAAGGGGGGGAGGAGGGAAAAGGCATATTGTGGTGAAAAGAGCTTATGATTATAACTAGACCCATCTGAGTTAAATCCTAGCTATACCACTTGCTTGCTTGCAAAGTCGAATTTACTCAAACATACCTGCAGTTTACCAGAGGAGTTGAGTCCTGATTCTGGTGCCAGGTTGCCTGGTATGTGTCCATCCAGGTTCTGTCACTTACCTCCTGTGTGATCTTTGTGTTTCAGTTTCCTCACGTGTAGCATAGGTGTAAGAAAAGTACCTCCTCCATAGAATAGTTGTGATTAATACATGAGTTAATAACTGTAATGGGCTTAGAATAGTGCCTGGAATATTATAATAGCCATCACTACTTTATATTATTATTTTAATATGTCTCACACACACAAAGAAAAGAAGTAAAATTCTTTTTCTATAACTGATTTAATCTCATTTTCAAACTCATTACTGGTAATGGTGATAGGGGTGTGGGTTGTGGAAGGAAAACTGAAAATTGCTCATAATGTAATTTCAATAGTGCCTTTTAGATATGAATGCAATTAGTTTAACATTCAAACTCCTTATGAAGCTGTCTTCCCTCTTTATGGGGTCTCATGCTGCTCTCCTTTCCTTCCCTAATGGAACTGGATACAGAGAGAAAGTGTAGATCATCATGGTGGCAGGATGGTGTTAGGAATGTACTGTGTCTTTTTGTCCCTGGGTGGCTTGAGCTGGTGGCCATTGAAGTATGGCTGGTCCTGCCTGGTTTTGAGCATCAAACTGTTATCTTCCCCTGAAGAATTTAGACACAAAGTTCTAAATTCCCTAGACACAAAGTTCCTGCTCATTGTGGCCCTTCACCCTGCCTCCAGGATGCTTGACTTCGATGCCCAGGATTTCCATCTGTTTGCTCTCTATATACTATGGTGAGAGGTACCACCTGCTACCGTTCCTACACTATTAACCGTGCATGTCAAATGCTAGTCTTCTTCAAGGAGTTTGCATTTTTAAAGGTGAGTTTTTTGAGAAATGAGAAAGAAGTCCCTCTGTACTTGGATTTCCCTAGGGTGTTTTTATTCCTACTTGCATCCCTACCTGGAGTTTTGACCCTTAGAGGACAGTTGGGATACCCAAGCCAGAACCACTTCCTTTATTTCTCTCATTTCTCATCTCCAGCTCCCCCAGTAAAATTTATTTTTCTTTTCTTCCTCTGATTTGGGTGTTAAGTCATATCCCACATCATATCCTGAGTTCTTTCTGGCTTCATTTCCCGATTTTATCTTCCTGGCTCTGGTTTATATTATTTCAAGGAAAGTCTTTTGAGTTTGCAAAATTCTATTTCTTCTCAACAAAACCTGGTGATCAAAACTAAAAATGGAACTAACAAATATAATTTGCAAGTTAAAGCTGAACAATAACTTCTTTGTTCTTTATTCCTTTGAAAATGTTAAATGACTGTTAATTACTGGGTGAGGAGCACCAAGGCAAGTATGCTTGTTCAATATTTTCAAAATAGCATCCCTGTTCCACCAGCTATGCAGCAAAATCTTGATAACAAGCTCTTCTTGTTGTTTTATGTAAATATACTTGTTCAGATGGAACCAATAAATAATGCTTAACTTGATACATAAGTATTTGAGCTGCTCAGCAATATACTAGAGCCCTGCATCGTTCATTCATTCACTCAGTAAATACATATTGGTAGTCCGCTGTATGCTAGGTCCTGCTCTGAAGTGTTCTATAGCTTCTTTTTTAGAGTTTAGGCTAAACGAACGACAGTGGTTTTAACAGTGAAATTTCTACAAAGTGTTCCTAGGTTCTCCAGTAACTAAGTTGGAGATGGCTCCAGATGGACCAGGTGAATCCCAAATGCACACATTAACTAATTTTGTAATATAGTGCCCCACTTCAGTGAGTTCAATTGCTTCCTCTGTTCCCCACCCAATAATCTTAGCTAAGTATAGAGTGAATGACAAGGTTGTTGGGGGTGGTACCACAGATCAAACCCAGTCCAGCACTATTGTAAGGTTCATGGACCTCCTGTTGGTTTCCTTCTCCTTTTTGCTCAACCTTGGCCATGGCAGCAGAGGGAGGGCTAATGGCAGTTGTGAGTTGTACTGAAACCAAGGAGTAGTGCCACTCATCTCACTGATTTTTGAGGTGGGGAGCCATTGGTAAGATTGGTGTCTGTCTGTTACTAAGGCTTTGCCCCAAGTAGCCAAATGACTACAGCTTTTTGACTCTTTTTTCTATTGTTATGTAAATAATGGTGTGACTAGACTTTAGTGAGAAGGCCATTGACAAAGAAAGTAATTGGAAACATCTTGGTTATACTATATATCATGTCTAATCATATTTATCGTAGCCAGTTAATAAGATAATTTATAAGGCTCAAATAAACTTACATAATTTCATTTGACCAGTTCTCAGCAATGATAAAAATATAACCAAATTTTCAGCGATCATATGACTATTTTTGTATGTGTGAAGGAGACTTTAAGTGTTTTGCTATATGTGAAATGGCAATTTCTGATGTGCAAAAGCAGCTTTTAGAAAGATAGCAATAGATATGTCAAGATAAAAATGGAGATGCTTGCCCATGCAGGAAAATGTCATATGTAGCCAGATTGGCTTGTAAATGCAAAAGTTTCTTGTGATTCTCTTCTTTTGATTCTCTGCAACATGTTTTTCCCCCTGTGTTATAAGAAAACAGAGACGTAGCTCCCCAGTTGTGACATGCCTACTATGAGGACTGTTTTCTTTGAAAATAATTTCAGTTAACTTATGCTTTTGGGACTAAGTCAAATACCTGAGAGATTCTTTAGAAGCAAGATGGCTGAGACATTTTATATTTTTTGAGTTGGTTCTATACAACATATATGTTCCCCAAAAGCTATTTTAAACTATGTATTTGTAAATCTAATCTGTGTAGTAAAGGATTTGTTATTTAAAGGAACACCCAAGCAAGTATCCAGAGCAAAATTATCTTGCACTCTAATTACCTCTTAATTTATCTATTTTATAATTCTTTTCTTAAAAGTAGGACATGCCTACTTTGTCTTTCAGAACAAATCATGTATTTGAAAATACTAGCTTTTTATTTATTAATGTATAAAGTGCACAGATCATAACTGTACATTTTGATGGGTTTTGACAAATATATCCACCTGTGTGACCAACATCCCAATGAAGATATAGAACATTTCTATGGCTTATAAAATTTCCTTATCTGTCTTTTTTTATTACTATAGTGTAGTGTAACCTATTCTCTTTATTTTTATTGATTGATTTTAGAGAATGAAAGAGAGAGAGAGAGAGAGAGAGAGAGAGAGAGAGAGAGAGAGAGAGAGAGAGAGAAGAGAGAAAGAGAGAGAAACATTGATTTGTTATTTGTATCTGTATGATGCTCTAACCAACTGAGCTACCTGACCAGGACCTATTCTTGAACTTTCTATAAATGGATTACTCTCTTGTGTCTGGATTCTTTTGCTCAACAAACTGTTTTTGAGATAGTTAGATTCATTGATGTTGTTATGGGTATCAGTAGTTTATTCTTCTTTATTGTTCTCTCCAGCACTCCATTTTATGATTATACCACAATTTGTTTAACCATTCTCCTGTTGATGGATATTTTAGTTCCCAGTTTTTAGTTATTATGAATAAAGTTGCTGTGCACATTCTTATAAAAGTCTTTGTGTGAACATATTTTCACTTGTCCTGAATTAATTCCTAGGAGTAGAATTATTGGGTCATAAAGTAGGGATATGTATAATTTATTAAAAGCCCAAAAGTGGTTTTCCAAAGTGGTTGCTGCATTTTTCTCTTCCACCAGTAATATGGAAGTTCTAATTGTTTAACATCCTTGCCAATATTTATATTGTGTTTTTAAATTTTAGTCATTTGAATGTCATGTAATAGTATCTTATCGTGATTCTGATTTGAATTTCCCTGATGACTAATGATATTTAGTAATTTTTCATGTGCTTCTTGGCCATTGGGGTGTCTTGTTTCCTTACCTTTTTAGTGTATTTTCAAGTTTGCCTATATGAAAAATTGGGTTATTTCTATTGTTGATTTGTGGTTGTTCTTCATATATTCTAGACATAAGTCCTTTACCAGTTGCATGGGTCACATATTTTCTCAGTTTCTGGATTATTTATTCATCTTCTTAATGTGTTTTAATGCATAAAAGTAGTTCAGACTTTTCTCTTCATTATAGAAATACATTTTCCCTAGTACCATTTATCAAAAAGACATTTTCTCCTTTACAATTGCATTGCCACTTTTGTCAACATTCAGTTTTTGTTGTTGTTTTGTTTTGTTTTTTTTATCTAGTATGGATCTATTTTTGGATTCTTCTATTCCACTAATGTGTTTGAATATCTGGACACTATTATACCATCTTAGTTACTGTAGGTTATAATAAACCTTGGAATCAGATGGTATATGTACTTTAATTTTGTTTTTCTTTTTAAAGAATGTTTTGATTATTTTCAACACTTTTATTTTCATAGAAATTTTTAGAAATAGCATGTTAATTTCACCTTAAAAAAAAACTGTGGGGTTTTGCATGTGATTACTTTAAATCCATAAATAAATTTTTGGGAAAATTGCCATATTAACAAAATTGAGTGTTCCCATACATGAACATTATATGTTTCTTCATTTACTTAGGTTTTAAATTCTCTCAGCAATTTTCTATAGTTGTCATTATAAAAGTGTTCCACATTTTTTGTAAAATTTGTTTCTAAATAATTTATTTTTTTAAAATATATTTTTATTGAGCGGGTAGCGGCGGTGCGTTGGCGGCCGCTATAGGCCAGGTGCGTTCACGTCTGGGTGCGGGGTGAACCGCTGCCCAGCCCGGTTCCTGCAGACAGTCAGCCTTCACCGGCAAGGTGGACGCCTACCCACCGGGAAAACTCCTTGTAAAAGCCATGTGGTAGCCCCGGCCGGGTGGCTCAGAGGATTGAGGGTCGGCCTGCGGACCTCAGGGTCCCGAGTTCGATTCCGGTCCAGGGCACATGCCCGGGTTGGGGGTTCGATCCCCAGTGGGGAGCGTGCAGAAGGTAGCCTATTAATGATCCTCTCTCACTGATGTTTCTATCTTTCTCTCTCCCTTCCTCTCTGAAGTCAATAAAAAGGTATTTTTTTAAAAAGTCAAAAAAATAAAATAAAATATATTTTTATTGATTTCAGAGAGGAAGGGAAAGGGAGAGAGAGATAGAAACATTAATGGTGAGAGAGAATCATTGATTGGCTGCCTCCTGCATGTCCTCCACTGGGGATAAAGCCCACAACCCGGGCATGTGCCTTGACCAGGAATTGAACCATGACCTCTTGGTTCATAGGTCAACGCCATGCCGCCTGGGTGAGTTTATCACTTTTTAAAAATCTTTTCAAAGATCTAGTTTTTGTATCTTTTGCCTGTTTGTCATTTCATTGTTATTCATTCTTTTATGATTTCTTCTAATTGATTTGAGTTTCATTAGCTGGTCTTTTTCTAGATTCTTTATGTAGACGCTTAGATCATTATTTTTAAATATTTCTTCTTTTCTAATATAATCAACCAAAGCTAGAAATTGTCCCCTAAGCGCAATTTTAGCACGTCCCACAATTTTTGACTTCATTATCTTTTGCTTGAGATATTTTCTAATTTATATTTAATTGTTTCTTTGACTTATGGGTTATATAGAAGTAGGTTTGTTGATTTCCAAATATTGGAGTTCTTTCTATATCTATTGGGAGCTAATTTGTAATTTAATTTGTTGTAGTCAGAGAAATGTTCTTTGTAATTAACTTCTTTGAAATTTTTGAGATTTGATTTATGCCATATCATTTGGGCCTTCTAGATATTGCTCCATCTGCATTAGAATAGAAGTGTTTTATACATAGATCAAGTTGATTATTCAATGTAACACAAACCTGATGTTAGTTTTGGTCAAATCTTTAATATCCTTATTGATTTTCTTTATTTGATACATTAATATAAGTGTGAATAAAGAAGGTATACGCCAACTCTAAGGTATAACCCAAGTCTGTCTGTATATTTGTCTTTTTCCCTTCAGTTCTGTCAGGTTTTTGCTTCATGTATTTTGAAGCTCTATTATTAGGTGCACACATTTAAGAATGCCATTTGTTCTTAATGAATGGACCCCTATATGATTATGGAGTGCCTTTTTTTAAAAGGTATTTTTTATTATTTTGTGTTTGTTTGTTTGTTTTTAGAGGGTGAGGAAGGGAGAGGGAGAGAGAAACATCCATGTGAGAGCAACCCTACCAGGGATTAAACCTGCAGCCGGGGCATGTGCCCTGACCTGGAATCAAACTGGCAAACTTTCCATGCATGGGACAATGCCCAACCAACTGAGTCACAATGGCCAGGGCTGGAGTGCCTTTTAAAAAAATCTCTGGTAGTATTCTTTATCTTGAAGTCTACTTTGTCTGGTATTAGTTTAACTAGTAAGAAAATGATAGACTTTAAAGTGTTTTATCTTCATTTTTCTCATCTGCCCACCTGCTATCCCTCCTGCTGTCCTTTGCCAGGCAGTGTTATTACATTGGTGGGGTACAGATGGTATCAGGTACTACTGGTCATGGCAGTTTCTTCAAACTGGGCAGACTTGAGACCCATGAGGGCAGTAGCACAAGTAGTTTGTCGGTTTCAGGCAAAATGAATGGATGACTTGGCTTTACCTACCTTCAGAAATGTTTCCAATCTTTGCTTCCACCAAGTTAGTAGAGGTATTTTTTTTTCCTGAGATTAAAACTGAACATGTATTTTCAGGTGGTGTCAGTTTGCTGAGAATTATGGAGTCTGTTTTTCTTTAACTGTCTTTATTTTCTATTATTTTTACATAGTAGAAGAATTCTATGGCATTTTGATTTGAAAAGTTTAAAATTCACTGAAGTGAAAGTTCAGTCTGAGAGTCAGGCAAATGGTAGGTTTTTTTTTGTTTTTTTGTTTCAAATTCCAAATGTATGACTTAAGGTAAGTCATAAAATCTCTCTCAGAAGAATAAAGAACAGTGATGTTTATCCTAATCCATTCAACCCATGGAATTTTATAATTAGACATGATGTTAGAGAGTATCTGCTTCTACCTGATAATTTTATGGATAAGGAGATTGAGGCTTTGAGAGGCTAAATGATTTGCCTAAAGACATTCCGCTTCTTTATAGCAAAGATGGAATTTGAGCCCTGGATTCTTGTTATTAATCTAATGGGATTCTTTACTCAAGTATGGCAAATTTAGAGAGCATTTAGAAAGACTCCCAAGATTCCAATATAATGAGTCAATACAAATCTTTACTAATATAAGATGTTAAATTATTTAAAATTTTAAAAATAGTGTTACATGAATTTCAAATAGCAGTTTATCTTCTACTAGAGGCCCAGTGCACAAAAATTTGTGCACTCGGGCGGGGGGGGGTCCCTAAGCCCAGCTTGTGCCCTCTCACAGTCTGGGACCCCTCAGGGGATGTCCACCTGCTGGCTTAGGCCAACTCCCCGGTGGATCGGGCCTAAGCTGGCAGTCAGACATCCCTCTGGCAGCCCGGGAGCCCTCGGGGGATGTCCACTTGCCAGCGGGGAGCAGGCCTAAGCTGCAGTCGAACATGCTTAGTGCTGCTGAGGAGGCGGGAGAGGCTCCTACCACCACCACTGTGCTGGCAGCCATCAGCCTGGCTTGTGGCTGAGCAGAGCTCCCCCTGTGGGAGCACACTGACCACCAGATGGCATCTCCTGCATTGAGTGTCTGCCCCCTGGTGGTCAGTGTGTGTCATAGTGACCAGTCATTCCCAGTCATTCTGCTGTTATGGTCAATTTGCATATTACCCTTTTATTATATTGGATAGCTTATTTTAAATTTGAGCAAATATATCAGAAGAGCCCCATAAATCCTTGTCAAGTACCAAATAATCTGATTTGAAGAAGATATCATTATCCTCTTTATTACTTACATAATAATATCAACTTGTCCAGCTCTCAAAGATTACAAATGTATCATTATGCTGTAGGCAGTAGCATAGGAACAATAGGATGATAGGCCATGTATGGAATGTCACCAGGGCAGAAATCCTGGGGTGCCTAGCAACGGGCAAAACTAGGAAGCAAGTGTTGTAGGGTGGGACCTTGCCCCCAGGGTGACTTTTCCTCTCCTAGCATATCCCTAGATCTCTTGACCTTTTATATTGCTGGTCATGTGATTTGAACCCTCCCTTGATCTTTCCTCCTCTAGCATGTTGCTAGTCATGTGGTAGACCCTTCAAGGAGGAACAAGGGGGCCAGAAAATAGAGCAATCAGTAGAGGCCAAGACCCCTGGAAAGCTGATGAATATTCAATTGAGATCGTCCCCCGAGACTCCCCCCATAAAATCCCCACCTTTAAAAATCCTCAAGATGAAGAACCCAGTGTGCTCTTGCTCCCTCTCTCTCCCTCCTTCCCTGGCAAGGCTGGTGCCTTTCCCCTTCTCCTTCTCCTAGATGTGTTTTCTTTGCCTTTCTTTCTCCAGAGCTCCAAGGGCCCTTCTTTGCCTCTGTAACTTATTTCCCAAGTCCACGAAGCCCAGCTGGCTCACTTCTTCTACCTTTGTGACTTTCTAAATAAACTTTCTCCTTCAATATGGGTTCCTTGGCTCTGGACTCTTTCTTTGCCAAATTCAAGTACCAAGGTTGCTGAACCAAGGTCCAATCTCCAGTAACGTCTAGTGCTGTTTCACAGCTAACAATTGGATCCTCACAAACAGCACTATAAAAATAACATATGCCAAGAACTCCTCTAAGTGCTTTATATCTGCTAACTTTATTCATACAACAACAGCCTTATTTTTGCCCTCATTTTATAAATGCACAAATAATTAATTTGCTCAAGGTCACACAGCCTTGAGGCAGAGTTGGGAATGAACCTAGAATGGATATCATTTGCACTTTGTCACAGAGTTTCTTAGGGAGGCAGAGCAAAGATACAGATTGCTTTATCCTTTTTTCATGACTGTGTCTCTTGCCCGTCTATCCCCACCTCCCACCTGGTGCTTCTATTTACATAGAACAGTTTACCCAAGTACCTATTCCAAGGCCATATGACGCATTATACAACTTGGCACTGGCCAGGTCTAAGGTACTAGAGCAGGGGTCCTCAAACTTTTTAAACAGGGGGCCAGTTCACTGTCCCTCAGACCGTTGGAGGGCCGGACTATAGTTAAAAAAAAACAACTATGAACAAATTCCTATGCACACTGCACATATCTTATTTTGAAGTAAAAAAACAAAACGGGAACAAATACAATATTTGTATTTGCATGTGGCCCGCGGGCCGTAGTTTGAGGACCCTTGCACTAGAGGAAATGTTTCTCAAGGTGTTAAGAAAAATCATGATAATTTTTCTTATAACTAAAATGAAATGAAACCTTTAGTTTTTTAAATTATATTTGAGTCTTAAAATTACAGCAGTTAAACCCTTAGACAATGTATCTATCTTGTTTTCTATTTCACCTTTATTACAAATGGGTATTTTCTCTATTACATTATTCAATTTGCCATTATTTATTTTGTATAATTTTATAGAATTATTTTTCTATATGCTCAAAAGAAAATCAAGAGACTGAGAAGACAAGCTACAGACTGAAAGTAACTTTTTTCTTTTTTAATTTCAGAGGAAACATTTTTGCCTTTATTTAGCAACATTTTCTTTTTTTACAATTTTTTTAAAAAATTTTTTAAAGAGAGAAGAATGGAAAGGGAGAGAGAAACATTGTTTTGAGAGCAAAACAATCACTCGGGGATCTAGACCCCAACCCCAGGCAGCTGACCCTACTGGGTATTGAACTGGCAACATGCACAGGAGGAAGCCCAATCAATTGAGCCACACCAGCCAGGACTATTTGGGGACATTTTCCAGTGGGGCACCAAGTGATTCCCAAACATGAATGCTCAAGTTTCCCAACCTTTTGGGGGGAAACAAAAGGGGCATTGATCTGCTCTTTGTTTCCACTTCCATCCTGATCCCTTTCACATCTCCCCCATCAAAGAGTTAAAAGAAAGTTTCCACATTAGTGATTAAAAAATTGTCTGCAAGCTTCTAAGAGATTCCTCACTTGGTTAATGCACTTACTTTCTAGAACAAGATCAAGTTCTTTGCAATTATTTCATGGTAATTAATCTAGTGCCTAAATGATAATCCTATAATTAGAAGCAATTAAAATCCTGCCCAAGAATGATCTACTCAGTCGGTGTCAATATGCTCATGGGGTAATCTTTTTTTTTTTTAATTGATTTTCGAGAGAGAGAGGAAGAGAGAGAGGGAGAGAAACATCGATGGTCCTCACACTGGGGATCAAGTCCACAACCCAGGCATGTGCCCAGACTGGGAATCAAACGACCTCTTGATGCATGAGACAGCGCTCAACCAATTGAGCCACACGTCCAGGGCACTCATGGGAGAATCTTGAAAGAAGCTCCAGAAATCATTTGTTTCTCCCCTTCCCAGAGATGCAGGCATTCAGAGTCCATCTTAAGAATGGCAGGAGTCCCTCAAATCAAAGTGGAGGGACGACTGAGGCCCCTGGAAAGAATCCAGGGGCTTGAGATCATCTTAAGCAGGAGAAAGAGAAGCCATGTCACCTTGAGCCTGGATACCTGTGACCCTGAGCTTTTCACCCGTGACCTCAGCTTCTGGTAGAGCTGCTCCTCTTCTTAGTGTGGTCCACCCCACAGTGGCTGGGGACCTTCGTCTCGCATCGCCTGTGCACATTCATAGAGCAGGCCTCACATTTCATCCCTTGACGGATAAGGCCGTACAGCAGCGACCCACAGTGCTGACAGAAGGTGGGCCTTCGGTAACTGTGGACTTTAAACTTGTGCTTGTTCTTGGGGTCAGCGGTGTCGGGCCCCTGGCCTGCGCCCCGACAAGGAAGAGCAACAAGTTCATGGCACCTCTTGTGAACCACAAAGCGGCACAGCTGGCACTGGTAGCCTTGTTTTCCAAACCCCCAGATGAAGCCGGCGCAGTGGCTGCAGAAGGTGGGCTGCTTGAAGAAGTGGGCGGCGAATTTGTGGTCCTTCACCTCGTGCACTTTCTTCACCGTCCCTTGGCGGGCGAGGCTGCTGGCGGCGGTCTGGGCCTGGGACTCGGACGCCATGGTCCCTCTTGTCTAGGCCAACCTCTAGGCTCAGCCGGGGAGCAGCAGCCGGGAGGGCGGGCGGGAGGGCAGGGGCGCCAGTGGGAGGCGGCAGTCCCTGCGAGAAGTCAAGGAGGCGCCGCCGCGGAGAGTCGGGCCAGACTGGTGAAGAGTGGGAGCTGGAAAGGCTGGCAACGCTGGCAGACCCCACGCTCTCTGAAGGCCCAGCCCGGGCGCTTGCACTTTCAGGACAGCGGGCCCCAGCGGCACCGCCCACCGCGCCAGCCCGGAGTGCGAGTGCGCGGGCGGGAAGGGGCGGGAGGGCGCGGGCGGGGGCGACTGGCTGGCAGGAGTGCGCGGGCGGGAAGGGGCGGGAGGGCACCGTGGCAGGGCCCGCCGCCCCCGCGGCGGACGGGGGCGAGGGTGCGGACGGGGGCGAAGGACGCGGACCGGGGGCGAGTGCGCGGGCGGGAAGGGGCGGGAGGGCACCGGCGGGGGCGAGTGCGCGGGCGGGAAGGGGCAGGGGCGGGAGGGCACCGGCGGGGGCGAGTGCGCGGGCGAGTCGGGCAGGGGCGCGCCTGCTGTGGGAGCCGGGATCTTCTTGTTTGGGGGGCAGCCCAGAAACCGGAGGCGGCGGAAGCGGCCCGGGCAGCGCCGGCCGAAATTGGGAGCGAAGATGGGCATCAGACGGGCGGGACCGTTCTCTGCCGCCGCCTTTTTCTTCGCTTTTCTTTTCCTCCCCTTCCCCCGCCCGCCTCTGCATCTCCTTCCTCTGCTTCAGCTCCTCTCGCCATGCCGCTCCCCTCCTGTCTTCCTCCTTCCACTCCGCTGGCTCTCTGCAGCTCCTCTTTCTCCTCCTCGCTTCTCTCGGGGTCAGAGCCTAGGGTGGGCGCTTGGTCCACGCTCCGTGGAGCCCCCGCTTGACATGCGGGGCAGCTGCCCCTTCCTGGTCTTTCACCAGCTGGTGTCAACTTGAGGTGTCACCTGGCACACATGAGCCAATTACTGAAGTTCTGCGGCACTAAAAACTAAAAACGTTTTTTGCCATTATCACAGAAAAAGGTAGAATTTTGATTCATTCACACCAGACAGCTACTGTGTTGGCTGCTGTCAGTTTTTAATTTGATAATCGAAGGGAAAAGAGGTCAGTGGGGCTGACTAGTGGGGTATTGCCGGTTTTAAAAATTCTTGCGGCTCACCTGTTGAAAATCGCTGGTCTACACCCATGGCAACCTCCAGAAACTAGGAGACAGGCGCTCCTCCGGAATCTCCAGAAGGATCCAACCCTGCTCACACCTTGGTTTCAGACTTATCCTTGCTGTTTTCAGCTTCCCGTTTTGTGGCCGTTTGTTATGGCAGCTCTGGGAGACTTGTAAACCTGGTGACCTTTGGCATTACTGATCGGGCCCTGTGTTTAAAGTTTGGTGCTCAGCCGTCCCTTCCATGTGCTCTGTGACAGGATGTCTTTCCAGCCGGCGAGAGAACCGGACTGTGCAGCTGCTTCTCCTGGCCCCTCCACAGGAAGCCTGTAGCCTTTCTGGTCTTTCTTAGGCACCTGATTGCCATGGATTCTCTTGAGCAGCTCCTACTATGGTCCCTCTGTGGGAGTGACTTCCAAACGTAGAAGGGGTCCAGCAGGTGTGGCTCAGTGGTTGAGCCTCGACCTATGAACCAGGAGGTCAAGGGTCCATACCTGGTGAGGGCACATGCCCAGGTTGCAGCTCCATCCCCAGTGGGGGATGTGCAGGAGGCAGCTGATCAATGATTCTCTCTCATCATTGATGTTTCTTGCTCTCTCTCCCTCTCCCTTCCTCTCTAAAATCAATAAAAATATATATTTAAAAGACAAAAATTAAAATGTAGGCCTGAACTGAGAAGAGACTTTTAGAAAACAATTCTGGGCTTCCTTTAGCTGATCCAATTTTAATTTATAATTTTCATGTCAGGGTGATCCCCAGGAAATTATTTTTCTTTAAAGGCATTATCGAACAATATCATGACAGTGTCATTTTATGTTGATGGGGTAATTTGTCCCTTTAGAAGGAGCTATTTCTTGAGTAATTATTTTGGGTACTGTGTAACAGGCTCAGACTATTTTAAGACTCTGTGGCCCTGTGTCATGCAAGCATTTACCTTGAAGATAATGCCTGTGGCAGGTGTTGCCTGTGACTCATTCCTCTTCTAGCAGTGTCTGCATTGTTCTTGTCTTCAGCAGAGAATAGCATGAGACAAGGATCGCTTGGAAGATTGGCTGCCAATGTGATGCTTATGTAAGAATGGCATGAAAGATTGTCTTTGTCCTTAGTAAGCATCATTTCACCCAGACCAGATTTTTTTTGGTGACAGTCCAGGACATTCACTAGATGTGAGGAAATATGTGATAGCCACATATTATGTTTGATAGTTTTAGATACATCTTCCAGTTTGAAGCTGCCCCACTTAAGCTAATATGGGTTTATAGAAAGTTATCTTTATTTATGGTTTCTAAAATACAGACTTAACAATATATTAATTTGCATGAAAAGGAGTAAAGAGACACGACCTATTTAAATTTATTTTAAAATATTTAGGAAAACCCTTCCAAAATTTACAAAACACAGTGCATTTTCAGGGTGATGACAAATGTATTAAAATAACATTTAAATCTTCCAACTTCCATCTTGTCCCCACCTTCACCTAAAGTGACCAACATTAAGAGTCTGTTGTGTATCCCATGTCATTTTTTGATATAATTTCATTTTTCCACAGTCTTATTTTGAAGCCCATAGCTAATCTCTGTGTGCCAAAGTTTATCAATGCTTAAGAGATGGAAATGCTATTTTGGTAGTATTACCTTTAGAATATGTGAAGCTCTATGAAGACAAGGGAGAAACGTCCATTGCCTATTGTGGGCAACAAAGGTGTGAGTGTTCAGATATAAAGACAAGTATCTCCTTTACATATGAAGGAAATGAGATTCAATAGGTTCAATTACTTGCTCCCAAGTATATAAAACAGCAGCAAAACAGGAAGATGGCTCTATTCCAAAGACCCACTGATTTTATATCAAGAGTTTGAGAATCTGCACTTAGGGATATTTAGACAAAATCATAAAGTGTAATGCAATCTTACTAATAAATGCATTTTATTTATTTTGGCCTGTATACAATTTAATTACCTTACTAACTATTAGTTACAAACTTTTTAGCTTCTTAGTGATTTTTAAAATGTGACAAAAATCTTAAGCCAAAGAGCCCAAAGCAAAACACTGTTTTCTTCTGATAATGACATTTTCCAGATGTGTTTTTTCCTTCTGTCAGCATGTGATAAAAACCTTGTGTTTATAACTTGACCTAAGCCTTACCTGGGTCTTGAGTGGCAGAAATATGTGTTTCGCTAAATTAACCACAGATCCCAAAGCAGAAAGAGAAGTCAAGCTGATCACTAAAGTCTGTATTTTGTCCCCATAACTTGCAGGTGAATGAGGACCACAGTAATCAGCTTAACATAATTTTCCCATTTTTCTCTGTTCAACTTCTGAGATGGCAACTGCTGGTGTCAGTTTGTCTGGGAAGTTCATCTTCCAGGGCTATCAAGAATTTTAGTGGCCATCCGAAGAGCAGCAGCTGCACGAGCAGCATGCCCCCGCCAGCCAGCAGAGCCACCACTGCTGTGAGCAGTGCCCACCAGAGGAGCCGCTGCCAACTGAGGAGCAGCCGCCCCCCAAGGAGCCACTGCTGCCTGAGGAGCAGCCTCTGCACAACTTGACACCTAGATCCTTTGGTGAGAGCAAAAATGGGGAGACAAAGAAACCTCCAAAGTAAACAAAAGGAGGAATCACCAGAAAAGCAGCTAAGTGAAACAAATATGTCAGAAAAAGAATTCAGAATAAGGGCCATAGAGTTCATAAACCGGATGGATGAAACAAATCAACAACTTATGTAAGAATCAAGAAGAAATAAAGAGTGATATAGCTGCAATAAAAAACACCACGAAAAGTTTCAACAGTAGACTAGGAGAAGCGGAGGACCGAATTAGAAGACAGAAAAGCAAAATACACCCAAACTAAACTGCAATTGGAGAAAAAAATTAAAAGACAGGAGGAGAGCCTAAGGGAGCTTTGGGAAAACATGAAACAAAGCAACATACGAATAATAGGGGTACCAGAATGACAGGAAGAGGAACAAGGGTTAGAAAACCTATTTGAAGAAATAATGTCAGAAAACTTCCCTTATGTGGAGAAGAAAAAAGTCACACAAGCACAGAGAGTCCCAAATAAGATGAACCTAAAAAGACCCACACCAAGACATGTCGTAATTACGATGGCAAACATTCAGGACAAAGATAGAATCTTAAAGGCTGCAAGAGAGAGACAGAAAGTTATGTACAAGGGATCTCCCATTAGATTATCAAATGATTTTTCAACAGAAACACATCAGGCCAGAAAGGAATGGAAGGAAATTTACAAAGTGGTGCAAATCAAGGGACTGAATCCAAGAATACTATATCCAGCAAGCCTGTCATTCAAAATTGAAGGGGAAATGAGGAGCTTCATAGATTAAAAAAAAAAAAGGCTAAGGGAGTTTACCACTACCAAGCCAGCAATGCAAGAAATGCTAAAAGGACTGGTGTAAAAAGAAGAAATAAAAAGGGAAGAAGGAACACAGGCACAAAAAATAAAAATGGCTACAAACAAGTACCTATCAAAAAAATAATAACTTTAAATGTAAATGGACTAAATGCTCCAATCAAAAGACATTGAGTGGCTGAATGGATAAAAAAACATTATATACACACACACACACACACACACACACACACACACACACACACACATACTGTCTACAAGAGGCCCACCTTAGAACAAGGGACTCATACAGACTGAAAGTGAAGGGATGGAAAAATATTTTTCAGGCAAATGGAAATGAAAAAAAAACTGGGGTAGCTATACTTATATCTGACAAAATAGACCTCAAAGTGAAGGCCATAACAAAAGATAAGGAAGGCCACTTCATAATACTAAAGGGATTGATAGAACAAGAGGATATAACCTTGGTAAACATATATGCACCCAATGCAGGAGCACCCAGATACATAAAAAAAACTTCTGGAAGATATCAAGGGAGAGATCAACAACAATACAATCATAGTAGGAGACTTTAATACCCCACTGACATCACTGGATAAATCCTCTAGACAAAAAATCAGCAAAGAAACAGCAATCCTAAATGACTCATTAGATCAGATGGACTTAATTGACATCTTCAGAACATTTCACCCCAAAGCCACGGAATATATGTTCTTCTCAAGGGCACATGGGACATTTTCAAAGACAGACCACATATTGGGTCACAGGCAAAGTCTCTCCAAATTCAAGAAGATTGAAATCATATCAAGCATCCTCTCAGACTATAATGGAATAATATTAGAAATAAACTACAATAAAAACAATAAAAAAATTCAAACACTTAGAAGCTGAATAGCATGCTATCAAACGATGATTGGGTTACCAAAGAGTTCAAAGAGGAAATGAAAAGTGTCCTGGAAATGAATGACAATGAAAACATAACAATCTAAAATCTATGGGACACAGTGAAAGCAGTCCTGAGAGGGAAATTTATAACTCTACAGGCCTACCTCAAAAAAAAAAAAAACACCAAGAAAAAATGGTAATAAATCATCTAACTCTACAACTTAAAGAATTAGAAAGAGAGCAACAAGAAAAGCCCACAGTGAGAGGAAGGAAGGAAATAATAAAGATCAGAGTGGAAATAAATGACATCGAGACCAAAAAAAAAAAAAAAACCAATACAAAAGATCAATGAAACCAAGAGCTGGTTCTTTGAAAGGATAAACAAGATTGATGAACCTCTAACCAGGCTCACCAAGAAGCAAAGAGAGAGGACCTAAAAAAAACAAAACTAGAAATGAAAGAGGCAAAATAACAATAGACTCCACAGAAATAAAAAGGATTGTTAAAAAATACTATGAACAACTCTATTCCAACAAATTAGACAACCTAGAGGAAATGGATATATTCCTAGAAAAATACAACCTTCCAAAACTCAACCAGGTAGAATCTAAAAATCTCAATAGGCCGATATCTATGGTTGATGCTCAACCATGGAGTCATACCAGCCAGGCCCCATTTTATCCTTTAAAAAAAAATGCTTTCATTAAGCATATTAAAACTGGTGGCTTCTTGGTTCCTGGGTCAAGGCTCAACCGCTGAGCTACACTGGCTGGCCATTTAGTCCTTTTAAGTGTTCCTTACCACAGCTTCTACAGCAATGCAGTTTTTGTTGTTGTTGTTTGTTTGTTTGTTTTTTACTTCTATGGCCATTTTCTCTCAGATGTCTTTACTCGTTCCTCCATTCTTTTTTTCTGGAAAATGTGTCCACTCCCTAAGAGTGTGCCTGAGATCCTATTCCCCTTTTTCTCTGGCTCTCCTCTCAGTCAGGGCCTCAAGTGGCTCCTGGTGGAGCAATGATTTTACCTGTTTCTGTTCATCCTCCTCTCCCACTTTAAACAACAGCCATCCATGTTTCACCCTGACCCCTTCCCACTTGCTTGATGGTTGTACCCCTCCTGGAATGAGAGAGCAGGTCTGTAGGGTGTGGCTTTCTATCCACAACAAGTTGACCTCCAAATGCACTCACCCTTACCTCCTGCCCCAGTTTATGAGGAAGAGGTGTGCCTTTCCTGTTCAAGACCAATCCTTTGATCCTACTCCTTCTGTTCTATTGATCATTTCCTCTCTATCCGATACTTTCAACTTATCAGATAAGTCGAACCCATACAAATGCTCAGCTCTCTCCAGTCCTTCAAAGTGCCTGCCTCTACCCAGTGTCCTCTCTTACCACCATTCTATCTTCCTCTTTCCCAGCAAGGCCAAGTTTCAGTAAGGAAGAGTATACAGATGTTCTTTGTATTTACTCTGCTTTAACTCTTTCCTCAACCCAGGCTTTCATGTCAGCCTTCTGCCCATACTGAGGTTTCCCAGGGACATTCAATTGTCTCATGTCACCAATGTTACTTAATTTCTCAGCAGCAATTGAGCCTGCCCCCCACCTCTTCTTTTTCTGGACTTTGCTCCATTGCCCTGGTCTGTCCTGTTTCCTGACTGTTCTTTCTTTTGTTAATCTTCACCTGAGGATATTTTTTCCAGAGAGTGGGAAGGAAGGGGAGAGACAGAGAGAGAAAGCTACAAGAGAGCTACATTGATGTGAAAGAGACACATCCAGTGGTTGCCTCCCGCACATGCCCCAACCAGGGTCAAGGATTGAGCCTGCAACCGAGGAGGTACATGCCCTTGACTGGAATTGAACCTGCAACCCTTCAGTCTGCAGGCTGATGCTCTAACCACTGAGCAATAATTCTAAGGCTGATTGTTCTTTTGTTTCATTTGGGCTCTCCTCCTTCTTCTCACTCCTGACAGTGTTGTTTTTCTTCTCCTTTACCACTGCCCTCAGTCCTCCTCCATATTCCCCTCCCCCTCTTCTCCTTTTTCTTCTCCTCCTCCTTTTTACTCTTTCCCACTGATTCTCTCCTTTGGGCTGTAAGTGTGGACCCCATTTTTACACCATGGTACAAATGAGAGATTTTGTTCTCACCTGCTGATACCTCCTATGTGACTGTCCACATCATTGGCCTTCATGTCTTATTTGCCCATTTAGAAAACAGATGAATGAGAGTGGCCATTATAGAGTCAGTTTTAATTTCTGGAAGCTTGAAACTTTATTAGTGACGGATTACTGGCAGTACACCTCACAATTGGTTGGCACACATTAGTACATCATGACAGCATGATTGGGAAAGGCTAATATGTTAGGTGTTCAAATGATTGTTGAATTAATTTGGATGTAATGTTAATAATATTATAGTTACTTCCTGGAGATTCTTGAACAAAAAAATGTTTTATCCCACCAAAGACTCACTAATTTATTTACATATTTATCTTCCAAATAGGTAAAATTCTTATTCTGTAAACACACTGGGTTGGAAGGCCCTGTTCTAAAATTCTTAGAATTGAGCAATGAGAAAAATCTTTTGCCTAGGTGTTAAATACAGCTTAGCTTCTAAGGGAACTAAGATACTATCATTCAGGGAAGGTCATTGGGAAAGCATTTTTCTGGGAGCTGGAAAGAATGAACAGACTGGAATGCCACACATAATCTTGAATTGCTGTTAAGTTACAATATCTTTAAACTTTGCTAGGAAAAGATTAGAGATATATGTGAATCAGAGCAGCTTAAGTCCTGAAATATTACATTATCTTCTCAGGGTGGCTTTTAGGATAATTTTGAATTTCGTAACCTCAATGAGTCTAAAATCTGAATGAAGAGAAAATATAATGTTCTCTAGAAATTTATAGCAAGCACATTCTTTTAGTTTATTTTTATAACTTGAAGTAAAACTTTAGTCATGATGAACTATTAAATCTGCTTTTTCTTTAATAGTTAAGGGTCCAGGGACCGAAATTTAACCTAAACATTTACATTGACCAGCTCAATTACTAATACGACCTTTTTCCCTCTAGCCGTCCTTATCTACTTCTATTTTTAACTTACATCAATAAAAGTACAGAACAACCTTCCTTTAGCAAACACACCACTTGACCTCATCAACATTAGATTAGAAGCGTTGTAAAAGGCAGGAACCATGTCTTATTCTCTATTCCTCAAGTTCCTTGTTCACAATTGATGTGTAATAATTTGTAAGTTTTGTTCCTCAGTAAAACATTCATAGGAAATATAGATTTTTTTTAAAGAAAAATAATTCATTATCTTATTAACCAGAGATAATTACTATCTGCAATTTAGTATAAACCAGAGAGGTTGGCCAACTTTTCTGTAAATAGAGAAACAGTAAATAATTGAGGCTCCTCTAGCCTTGTGGTCTATGTAGCAGCCACTCAGCTCTGCTGCTGTGGTATGTAGGCAATAGACAAGACAATTCGTAAATGATCTATGTGGCGATTTTCCAATAAAACTTTATTTACAAAAACAGGCAGGTTGGATTGGGCTTGCAGGCTATAGTGTGCTGACTGACCCCTTTATAAACTATCCTTTAAGCCCCTATATATGTAATATATATAATAATGAACATGTATAGTATATAAAATGTAATTTAATATGTATAGTGGTTTTTTAAAAGTGACATCATAGAGAGACTACTAGATATCCTTTCAGTGGACTATTGGAGCCCCTCGGGGGTTATTTGTCCTAGAGGGCATGCATTCTCAGTCACCCAACAGGGGCAAAAATTGGTTCTTGGTTGTGGAAAGGAAATGTTAAGCTATTACAGTGGTTTGTGGCTCTTCAAAGTCCTATTCTGCTCAATAAGATTTTATTCTTTAGCATTTAATTTGGAGTGGGGAGAAGATTAAGTAAAAATGTCTGAAAAGGCTGCTTTGGAAGGAATGAAAAAAATTGCTAAAACTCTGCTGTAGGGATATGAACCATCGCTTTGATTAGGTGATTTTTCAACTCTGTAGTTTGAAGATCACTGAAAAATTATTGCAAATGCAAGTAATTCTTATCTACTTGCAAAAGACTTCTGTGCAGGGGAGAGCTATCCCACCCACCCACCCACATCCCCATTATCAGGAAAAACCAATTTGGTAAAAACCAATTTGGTTTCAATTTGTAAATTTATTTCAACATTCATGTAAATGTGTGGTTTTTAATTTTTCCTTTAAATGGGTTGAAACACTTGGCCTGGTTCCCAATTTAATAATAATTAAATAATTTATAATGAGTTAAATTTAATAGTTAATTTAATAATTAATAATGAGTTAAATAAAAATCTTTGACAAGTATTTATTTTATATCTCTATGAGTCATGGTTTTACCATTTCAAAAAATATAATTAAACATTTTCCATTGGTTTGTAACAGCCCCTTTTTAATATAAAAACATTGCCATATCATCACATATTTTAAAAGTTATAAGTATTCTATTAAATAAAATATCATTTAAAATTTTATCTTTCATTGGAAAATAATGAATCATTTTATGAGCAAACATGGATTGCTCTCTTAAAAACACACAGGATGTGGAATGTCCTAAAATGTGTCAAAAGCTTGTTACTTAATATTTTGGCATAGTGCTTGTTTGCTTTCAGTTCCACGTTGACTTTTTTGAGGACATGGGCCAGTGGACATAAAGGCCAGTGCTATTTTCACGGCTCTGCTTGTTGACAGAAGGTTGCATGTGTTGCTGCTGTGAACCTGAGATCATTTAGGGGAAAGCACCATGCCCTGGCCTTATCAGAGGGGCACACGAGGTGCAGGACATCGAGTGTGCTTTGACACTTTGCTTGGCTCAAAATACCTGGTCAGGATTCTGGTTTGGCTTGTCATTTCTTTCAGGAACATGGAAAGCTCCACTGTTTGTTGGAGATCTGCATTACTTGCCACTGCCTCATACCCTTCTCTTTACCCTCTTAGTGTACCCACTCTGACTTCGGAACCCTACGTACATGTTGTATATTCTTGAAAAGTTTCTTCTTTAGAATTGTTTCCAGAAGACACAAAAGAATGGCAATGATGGCAAAGTCCTTGGGAGGTGTGGTAACACATAATTAGGCATACACATTTGTGTGTATTCTTAGGGTGACTTTCCCTCACATATTTGTTGTATCAAATATCTCCTGATAAGATAACCAAAAATAAATAGGTAAATAAGATTTGGCCTCATAAAACAGAATGGGTATAATAGTACTGACCTAAGGAGATTATGAGGAATAAATGAAGTAACAGTTGCAGAATTACTTAAGACATTATAAATGTTAATACCATCTTGGAGGGGATGCCCAATGAAAAGAAATGTTGGAATATTTTACAGCAAGATGAACTGCTCTTTAAAAGTGGTTTTTGTGTTGGAGATATCAGGTCAGCTTGGACCAGACCTTTTCCTGGGAAAAAAACACTTACTGGCTCTTAGAAGTGTGAACACACAGTAACAACCATCTCTGGTTATGTAGCAATATGAAAATGCTTCCATTGTAATCAACAGAAAGAATACTCAATTGAGTATACAATAGAATTGAATACTTATGATTCATGTTATAAGAAAGATATAACAAAGATGAAGAAAACACATGAAATACAGATGTATTCTGGTGGTGAAATACAATTTTATTTGGCCAGACAATGACAGCCCCCTCTACACTCTTGGTATGTAGTGGTAGGTTGCAGGTTCGATTCCCAGTCAGGGCACATACCTGAGTTACAGGTTGTGTCTCCAGACAGGGGACATATGCAAGGCAACTTCTCTCTCTCTCTCTCTCTCTCTCTCTCTCTCTCTCTCTCTCTCTTTTCCTTTCTCTCTCTAAGCATGACCTTGGATTTTTCAACTCTTCCTTTTGAGGCTCACTATTGTAAGAACATCTTTGGCCTCATGGATTGAGGGAGTGCCCGCTGAAGTCATCAATAAGGAAAGGAGAGCAGATTTCTACCACCCAGGAAGGAAGTCACTGTGAAAAAGGAGATAGTCTAGCCTTGTGACACATTTCAAAAATCAGGGCCAAGATGAGCAGCTCTGAACCAGGGGAGGCTGGTTCAGAGTTGCTCATCTAATGCTAACAGAAACTCTACAAGGTTACCCCTATTTTCCTGCTACAGAATTTAGCCTTGGAGAGGTTAAGAAATGTGCCCGAAGTAGGAGTGGTAGGAGGTGACTGAGAGCTGGGACTTGAACCCCACCTGTCTCTAGGATTCTTGCATCTCACCACTACACTCTGCCTACTATCTGAGATCTTTTCATGGCTTTTTTCCTCTGAAGGACAAAATAAAGAAATGCAAGTCAGGGTTAAGGATTAGGACAAATACTTCAGTGAGAAAGGTACTTGTAATTAGAGGAAGAGAACCTACTAGTAAAAGGGCTGTGAGGTTTCCTGGCCTCTCCCTGGAGGCTGCTGATTATGTGATGTAATCCACATTCCTTCTTGCCTTAGGTCTGGGAGTAAAAAGCAAGAATTTTCCAGATAATTGCCTAAGATTAAAGGCCATTCTTTTGCCATGTATAGATGAGTGTTTTTTTTCTTCCCAAACTTGATCTTTCCAGACGTAATGATCTCATCTGTAAAATAAGAGGGTTGTGCTAAGCCATTGTTAGGGTTCTTTTCATGCTCTAATGTTTGTGAGTCCAGGGGTTTATAAGCTTTTTTCTGGTACTTAACCTCTGGCCTTGGCCTCCTTAGCACTATGATCAAAACGAATCAACTAAATTTAAAGGTTACGTGGTGAGGACAAAGGGCTTAAGGAAGGTTATGAGGCAGGGAGTATGGTAGCGGACGGTTTTACCGCCGTATATTAAATGGAGTTTAAAGGAAAAGGATTCAGGATCTCAGAAACCAGTGGGTAAAGCAAAAATTGCCGAAAGTTCCAGACAAATATATGATTTCGCTTATAGGTGGAATCTAAAGATTAAAATAAACCACCAAACAAAATAGAAACTAGTCTCATAGATACAGAGATCAGACTGATGGTTGTCAGAGGGGAGGGGAGTTGGGGGGCTGAGTGAAAAAGGTTAAGGGATTAAGAAGTACAAATCGGTAGTCACAAAATAGTCCTGAGTATGTCAAGTACAGCATAGGGAATATAGTCAATAATATTATAATAACTGGTACAGTGCCAGGTGGGTACTTGAAATATTGGGGGCGGAGCACTTGTAAAGTTTATGATTATCTAACCACTATGCTCTACACCTGAAACTAATACAAAATTATACTGAATGTGAACTGAAGTTGAAAAATATTTTTAAAAAATACACAGTGCAATTCTGGATGTACATCATGAAAGAGTGGAGCTAAATGCTTGCCTGATTAAAGGAAATGAAAAATGAGAACTATTCGTGATGGTTAAGTTGTGAAATTACGGTAAGACTCAAAAATAAATAAATAAAAACCAAAAAGGAAAGGAAAGACTTTCAGAGGGATTTACATAGAGAAATGGGTAAGATCTGGTAGGGCCCTCAATGTTAGCAGGCTGTGATTAGATTGTCCAGTGTGAGTTAGAGGAAAGGATTGGCCATCATGGGGGCCTGTTTTATGGGGTGGCTGTCTGGCTCCCTACCTCACAGCCCCAGCCTCACTCTCTCTGAGCTGATGTAGCTGCTGACACCACCACCAATTGCTCTTCTGTCAAGTACATAAAGCTTTCTGAGTCTTAGTTCAGCTGAACCAAAGAACAGACATGAATTAAGTAAGGGAAAATTATAAAGAAAAAAAAATCACAGAAACAGAGATGTGAGCCAACATTACAGAATATAAGTTTCTGATTCCCTTTCTCGTTCCTCTCTTCCTTGCTTCTTTCTTCTCATCTTCCTTCTTTTGGAAATAAAAAGCAAGGATTTTCAAGTTAATTGCCTAAGATTGAAGGCCATTCTTTTGTCCCTTATAGAATGCTCACCTGTTCAATTCTTCCTTCTGCTTTTCTCTCCAGGTCCTTTTCCTCACCTCTTTGCTCTTTCTTCCCATTCCTCCCCACTTCCTGAACACCATGTTTTAAAGTCTGTGTTGGGCCCTGTGGCCAATGCGAGATAAATAGTATCTCATCCATGTCTATAGGATACACAGATATTGGTGGTGATGTTTAAATAGTGGTTCCTTTAATCTCCCTGGGTGTCAGCTCTTTCATCTGTAGATCATAGTGCATCAAAAGAGTTCCTGGCACAGAGCTAACATTTATTGTGGGTTTACTATTATAACTAATAGACCCTATTTTAATCTTGGGTAAATTATTAGTAATTTTGCCTGTAGAAACTGCGCTTAAAGCTAAGCCCACCAGTGGTCAGAAATATTAAACCTGCGTAAATGTGGACCCCTAGTCCCTTAACTGATCTAGTTTACAATCCACAAGGGAGGTTTGGAGAGAAGGACTTTAGTTTACCAACTCTGGAAAAATTGAGAGGACACAAGATACAACTTCTAATTCAGCAGTGTTTGTAATAAATAGTTAGCTCTTAAGAATTAGATGAATCAATGTGATTTTACAATAACGTATTTTGGAGGTCTAGACCCTAAAACTTTTTCTTCAATTCCAAAGTGTCATTCTGTTACACTGTTTTGTCCAGGGCATGTAAGAATCACTACAAATAACGCCCCCCCCCTAAAAAAAAATACAAATTCTAAGCAGAATTTTCATGAATCCCATTACTTTCCAGGAGTTTCTAGCTTATAGATTGGTCTTTTTGCCCTTTCTCACAATTCCTGAGATGAAGGACAAAGGCAGAATGAATAAGAAGTGATAAGAAATACTGAATAACTTTGGTATTAAAACCCTTTCTTTCTTTGAGAGTCAACCTCTATTAGAACTGCTTCTGAATTCTTAGGATGTCTTGAATTCGAGACACTTTCCCAGATGGGGGAATTCTTATCTTGCATAGAAAGCTTCTTTTCTTCATCCAAGCACTTTGAAGACCTCTCCCATCCCCAAAGAAATTTGGAGATGCAGAGAGATGCTTTTGGTTATCATTGTTGACTAGGAGTTGTTCTTGGCTTTTACTAGTCATGTTCAGGATGCACTTACCGCATCATCTTGTCACTGTTCACACATCTTTCTGGACCAAACATCTCATTAATTTTAATATCCCCAGTGTTGGGCTCAGCAGAGATGATCAATAACTATTTGTTAAGTAGTTCAACTAAGGTTACAGAATTAAAAGAAATTTGTCTTTTAGCTTGTTAAAAATCAGCTGTTCAAAAAAAATTAAGAAATGTCATTTTTAAGCTGGAGAGGGGGCTTTGAGTGGCATATGGGAATCTTGAAATCCTCTCTGTAATAGCTCCTTTTTGTAGTCAGATTAGCTTGCCTCCATTTCTTCAACTCCTGTGCCTATTTCTAACTCTGTGCCTTTACTTAAGCTGTTCTCCTCCCACATATGTTCTCCTCACTACCCTGCATTTCCCCAAATCCTACCCATCATCAAGGCTAAGTCCTATTTCTCCATGAAGGAACGCCCTCAATCCACCATACCCACCTCTAACTCTGCTGTCCCAAGCCTTACCTTGACAGTTTACAGGCTTTTTTGATATTGTATGTAGACCTTGCCTATGAAGGAATTTAAATGTTTATCTGGTGATAAAGTAAGTTTACATACATTATTCTATTTTTAATCTTAAAAAAATAAAGTGTGATAATAAAGGAACTTTGTTTCAGAGAAGTACACTGATGTTTACAAAACGAAGCTTTTGATAACAGGCATATATTAGGGCCTAGGAGTTCTGCAATATTAAGTTCTTCTTACTTTTTTAGTGATAGAACTGTTAGGTGAGCATACTACTGCTAGGAATGAAGACTACATTTTCCATGCTCCCTTGCAGCTATGTGGCCATGTGACTAAGTTCTGGACCACAAGATGCAAGTGGAATTGTAGTATGATAGCTTTGGGGAGTCTTTATGTTAAGAGACAGTGTTTATGCACACTTTGCTTTCTTCTTCATCTTTGCTTTTTGGAGTACAAATGCTACCATTTTGGAAAGTGAGGTAAGAAACTGATAGAAACCTGGCTAGTGTGGCTCAGTGGTTGAGCATTAACCTATGAACCAGGAGGTCATGGTTTGATTCCTGGTCAGGGCACAAGCCAGGTTGTGGGCTCAATCCCCATTGCGGGGCCGGGGTGGGGTGGGCGGGTGTACAATGATTCTCTCTCATCATTGATGTGTCTATCTCTCTCTCCCTCCTTTCCTCTCTCTGAAATCTATAAAATTGATTTTATTGACAGTTGCCAGATTTAGCAAATGGAAATACAGAATGCCCAATATATAATGAATGGGACATAATTTTACCAAATGCTGTTTGATGTTTATCTGAAATTTAAATTTAACTTGGTGTCTTGTATTTTATCTGGCAACCCTGCCTGGTTATCTATCACCATGGAATGCTATACCAGCTGTAGGACATCTCCTAGAGCTTTTCTGTGTGAGGAAACTAAACCACTAAAGCAGAAAGAGAAGATCTTTTCATATCTCATGCTTTAAAAATTTCATTACAATGTTCTCTTGGTAAGACAATTGATTATACATCATCTAAGCTCCTGAGGTTCACCAACCACTACAATATTTTACATTTTGTATACTCCTTTACATTTGCTAAGTAACTTTCATATGTTTGGTCGTATTTAATATTCACAATAATCTTATTTTTTAATCTTGTAGATGAGGTTGAGTGATTTGCCCTAGTTCATATAGCTGGTAATAAGTGGATGTGGCATGTTTATTGCAGTATTAGTCGATCACAGACGGACAAATGACTGCGTCATACCACTTATATAGGGTAGGGCAAAGTAGGCTTAGAGTTGTCAGTACTAGAAACACAGATTTTATTCTTATAATAATGGGGGTTTCCAGGAGCTACGAAGAGAGGGGAAACAGGTATTAGTCAAAGGGTACAAAGTTTTGCTTATAAAAGATGAGTAAGTCTTAGAGATAGACTGTATAGCATAATGATCACAATTAACAGTGCCATATTGTATAGTTAAAATTTTACTAAAAGGTAGTAAAATAAGTGTTCTTATCACACACATACCCACAAAATCAATAAGTAAGAGGACAGGAGGAAAGTTTTAGAGGTGGTAGATAGGTTTATGCATAAATCATGTGGTGGGTTCAGGGATTTTATAACT
Source organism: Myotis lucifugus (assembly GCF_000147115.1). NCBI lineage: Eukaryota > Metazoa > Chordata > Mammalia > Chiroptera > Vespertilionidae > Myotis > Myotis lucifugus. The sequence continues at coordinate 1,306,482 of NW_005871113.1, forward strand.
CTAAACTCATCAAGTTGTATATGTTAAATATATATAGCTTTTTATATGTCAATCATATCTCAGTAAAGTGGTGTGTTTTTTTTTACCTCACACTAAGATAATGCTTGATAAAGACATTAATACTCAACTTTTTAAATGTTAGCATAGTGTTATGCACATAGTAGGTGCTCAATGTTGAATGAACAAATTTGCAATACTCGACTTAACTCCATCTGACCAATCTTGTTAAATTTTCAGTTAGAGCATGTAAAATCCCAATAAATACACATTAAATCTTGTTTTCCTGAAAGTATGACATCTGAAATATTTGTAGAAAAACCTTGTCACAACTGATTTGAATGTTTGTATTTTCTTTTGCCTTTGTCATTATGATATTGGCTTGTAATGTCTCTTGTCATCTTATGTAATATTAATGGAACATGCAACTCTACCCAACTCATAAGAATTTCTCAATGAGGGTTGTCTGAAGCCATTAAATGAGCTGTTGGGTTGGATTTGGCTGGATGTGGTAGTTGTTGAACCTTACAAAATGGAAGGACTTCTTAAAAATATCTTTCAAAAACAAATGCTAGAATCCTATTCGATTGCATATGTACATTGCCACAGAGCAAAGTAAACGGAAACTGGTTGTTATATTTTATACTTCTTCAAAAGCTCAATTTTTGGATATTAATATTTGACATCGCTAATTCTTATGAACTTGTTGGAATTGTTTATTGTTAATAATGAAAATAGATAAATTTTAATTATCCTTAAGTAACATTTCACTATTAATGGTTTGAAATGGGTGATAAGCAAACCAATTTGAAATAAAACATGAACCTGTGCCATCAATATATATAAAAGGCTAATATGCTAAGTGTCCGACCAGACGCTATGATGCGCACTGACACCAAGGGCAGACGTTCAATGCAGAAGCTGCCTAGCTGCAGTGACTTGGCAGTAGTGGTTCTGGGATGACGCATCCTGAAACCAGAGAGGAGAGAGCCTGATTCCTCTCGAGGCTGCGCAATCCCACCTTTGGCCATGGGTTATGTTGTTGCTGGGGTACTGTTGGCCCCGAATCTGGTTTAATGCACACTTGCATTTGCATTCCACACCCTGTATGACAGCAACTTTGCAGAGTGCCCTCTCGCACTCCAGGACCCCTCAGGGGATGTCGGAGAGCCCATTTTGGCCCGAGCCCCGCAGGCCAGGCCAAGGGACCCCGCTCACTCCGCAGATGCCTTTCGAGCTACGGGACCACCCCAGGTGTGGCCAACTGGGGAGGGACACTGGGAGGTTGGCTCCAGGGTATGTCCGGCCCCTCTCACCCAGTCCTGTCCCACCGGCCACCTTCTAATTAATTTCCTTTCAATGTGCACAAATCCATGCACCGCGTCACTAGCTATATTATAACACTGTACACTTTCTTGACAGTTAAATTTTGAAAAAAATGTTTTTTGTAGCATGCATCATATATGTTTATAACATATGTAGTAAATAAGAATATAGCCCCCCCAAAATAATAGTGAGTGTGGGAATTGAGTTTGGATCTCCAATGCTGACTTTGCTGGTCTTCCTGCTCTCCACAGCTTCCCTTCTTACTGTGGCTAATTCACTGTGAACAGATTGGTGGAGAAGATGTCCCCCCACTACGCCTCCCCTTTACCTCCATTGTAGAGATTTATTGGAAGAAAGATGACGCCCTGCTCTACTTTATACCCTGAACCAACTGTGGATGCAGCATGTGAGTTTCCTGTGATTTATGAAGAGTGGGTGAGCCAGGGTGATAATGGTTTTGGGTAGGAGGGAACAGAACCTTAACCTTCTCACAGTACTGTATAAAAATGGAAATTACCTTGCTCAGAGCAGTGTTCTCACCAGTTACGAAAAGCCCTGCTGACTTTTTGGTAGCTTTGAGAGAGGGTTCTCTTTGCCTTGCACGAAGGAAGGTATGTCTCTCTATAGAAGTTTGAATCAAAGCTCTTGTTTTCAAATTGTGGCCTCTGGATAGATGTTTTAAGGGTTCTGCAAACATTCACTTCAAGTATTATTTCCATTTTTACCTTAACCGATATATTAGTAAAGGTAAATAATGCTAGCTGCCATAACGAAGTTCCAAACCTTAGTTGGTTAACACAATAAAAGTGTATTTCTTGCTCTCACGAGTCTATTAAGAATATTCATGGTTTGCAAGTGGCCTTCTGAATGGTCCTTTGGGAACCCAGGCTTTTTTCATCCTGTGGCCCTGTCCTCCTCTCTGGATCCTCTGAGTCCTTTTCAGCCAGTGGGCTGTTGAGAGAAGGAGTGGAAGGTTGCCTCTAAGCGGGTTTGCAGGTGACAGGTCTGGTGCATATCAGTCCTGTTCTCATTTTGTTGGCTGGATCTCAGACAATGGCTACAAAGAAGGCTGGCAAATGTGGTTGTGCTGTGTACCCCGGGACAAAAAGAAGAGGAACTGATTTTGTTAAGAACACAGCCAACTGTCTTTATCACTAAAAACTCTTTGGAGACCACAGTTTCTTGATATGTTGTCATCTTTGGAGACCGCAATTTCTTGATATATTATCGATGTTATCTTCTTTCAGTGCATACTTTGGAATTAAACTTCTTTTGCTCTATTTAATTGAAGAATATCCTGATGTTGTGTGAAACACTGTTACCAAAAAACGAGCAAACAACCCCCCACAACATTTATTACCATTGGCAGTGATTTATCTGTGGAAGGGGTTGCAAAGAAAATAACAAAAATAAATTAGATGCTAAAATTGATGGAAGTACAAGTCATCTATAAATCCTGAATCTCATTCCTCCAAAAAACGTTCTTATTCTTAGACACTGACTTTATAGCATTTAACAGAAATGTGAACTTACAAAGTGAAGTTATATCAATAAGGTGTTTTTTTCATATGCTCTAGATACACTAAGGTTGCATAGAAAAATTTACCTTTTTAAAAAAGGGTTCCATTGCTTAACAAACTAGGAACAGTGCTATCTAGAGTCTTCCAGCTCTAATGTGTATAATGTTTTCTATTTTTATATGCCATTGAAAGGAAGGCTAGCTCTTGATTGCATATAAGTGGTGCAATGCAAATTACTTAAGTTTTTTTTCTTAGTAAAATGGTGATGTTGCATTAGAGAAACTATTGCAGAATGTGCTTTCCCAACTTGTCTTAAATTGGTTATTTTAGAAAATCCTAGACGCTTGAAATCTCTAGAGGTGCCTACAGGCTGATAATCCATGCTAATCGTTTCCATAGTTTATTTGAAGTTTTGCGGTTAAAACATGCTTTTGCTTGTTCATAACCAAGCTCATCTCTCTTGCATTAACTATAATGTCAAGTCAGGGGTCTGTTTAATTAAAGAGCCACGGGCCTGCCTAAGAGAAGCATTGATTCTCTTCTCCCTGGGACTTCTTCTTGATTAGCTTTGGACATCTGCTTTGGGACTACAGGCTCCCCTGCTGCTCCTTTAATGGAGAAGCCCCCTGCCTGCCTCACTCAGGGCCTTGGGTCTGATATAAGCAACCAGCCATAAATTAGATGTTGCTGAGGCTGGAGGTGGTGTGGCTTTTGTTTTCAGGATTGCAGTTTGAGGCGAAGGTCATAATTTCTGTCCCCATGACTGCTGGCAGCAGCCTCTGGGTTACTAAGGGTACAACCACAAACCAGAGTGTGATGGGAGAAATGAACACAGGTGACCCCGCCCACCTTGCACAGTTGAAGCCATATTGAGCTGTGCCTCCACTGGGGAGTCCCTGTGTAGGGCCAGGCTCCTAGGTCTATCACTGCCCTCTACTGGATCAGCATAGGTGCTCTGGATGCAGAATGGGGACTGTAAATATAAATATAAATATAAATATAAATATAAATATAAATATAAATAATATAAATATAAATATGTTTTTAGTGATTTTTTGAGAGAGCAGAAGGGAGAGGGATAGAAAGATAGAAACATCAATGAGATGAGAGAGAAACATTATGGATCGGCTGCCTCCTGCAGGCCTCCCCACTGGGTATAGATTGAGCCGGCAACCTGGGCAGGTGCCCTGACCAGAATCAAACTTGGTTCCTGGGTTGATGCTCAATTGCTGAGCCACACCAGCCAGGCCAGAGTGGGGACTTTTGATGAATAGTTACTCTTACAGAAATGAGCTCTGAGGAAGTGGAGACCACAAAAACCTCATCCTCGAGTTGGATTTCTTATATTTTTAAAAATAAAAATATTTATAAACTCTCAAAAAACAAACCTAATCCTAATTCTATCTGCTTGCAGTTCACCAGTGACGATGCTTTGTTTGGTTTGACATCTGCTTGTACTAGTCACATCTGTGAGATCTGCTAGACATGGGCTCTACTTCACTTGGTGCACTTGCAAACATGTCCATTTGGGGTTGTAGAGCAGATCATTTAGATGAGAGACGGAGAAGATGAAATGGTTTCAGAATGCTGAACTGGGCCTTGGTGACTCTGAAATGGTGTTTTCATTCAGGGCTGACGTGTATGTCAAATCAGACCCAGGAAAGTCCCTTAAAAACTTCCCTTAGCAATGACTATTATTTTTGTCACTATTCGTCTTTAATGTGCAGAACAGTGAGGAGCTGGAACGCACTCAGAAACCTGTTTTCTTTAGCCACCAAATGTGTCCTTTATATCCCCTGGTCACTCCTCATGTTAGTCTTTTCATAATTTCACATGTTTCCTCCTATTTTCAATCTTTTTTTTTACCCACACCCCATTTTATTTTTCATTCAACCTATTGCAAAGAATGATAAACATTGAATGACACAGGAAAAAAGTAAAGCTATGAAATACATGCTCTAACTACTACTTGGAAAAAAACAGAAAATTCAGAATAAAACACGAGAAAAGAAAATTAAACCACCCTCTGTGTTCATCGGGATCCATCCTTCTGCACCCTGCTGAGTGCCTGGGAGGCTGCCCTGCACCCAAAGGCCCCCTTGCCCTTTGACTTCCCCTGGAGTTTGGCTGGTGTGAGTGAGGTTGGGCTATTTATTTCCCTGCGGGTTGCTGCCATCTGGCTGTGCACCTTGAGTGAAGGGCACAGTCCTGTCAAGCAGCCCTCTCAACACAATTCTCTCTCTACAGGCTCAGGAAGTCATTCCTTCTTCCAACTCCCACTGGCATAGGCTGGGAATGGGGTCGACCCTTCACCTATATCTTGCAAAAAGTCCCGTAATATACTCTCCTCAAATTAGTTAGTTGAAGAGTTTCATCTCTTTTCTGCTGAAACCCTTGGTAGCACAACTCTAATTATTACCATTGAAAAGCACTGATAAGTGTTTTGGGGTATTTCCTTAGCTGCCTTTCTTTATGATCCTATGTATGGGCAACAGATTTAGCCTAATTATGTGTATGCACCTTTATATCTTGTTTTTCCCACTAATAATTACTTATGGGAGTGATCCCCTCTTGGTAAAACCTTTCATACCCCCCAAAGATGATTTTTATTGGTTATATTTTGTTCCACTGAATGAGTATAACTGGGTTTATTTTAGGATTCAAAAGCAGTTTTGTGATCTGTCTTCTTTTCATCCCTTCAAACTTAGCTGCTCCCTATTTCTTATATGTTTATTTCACAGCTTCATTTTGCAAGATAGAGTGGACTGGGTCAGTCTGTCACCACCCCTTTGGGGGCACTGCTATTGGTCACCATCTCAAGCCAGGTTTCTTCATGGACAATTAAGCCTCTTTATGTTCAGCTTCACTCACCTCAGAGGCTAAGTGATTTCTCCAAGGCTTCATCCTAGTAAATTGCAGGGCTGTCACTTAAACCCATGACCGCTGTCCCTAAATCCAGGTCTTCTCGACGCTAATACGTTGTGTTTACTGATTTGTAAAACGCCAGCACTACCTCTCACCATGGAAACCACACTTCTAAGTGTAGGAAGCAGGAGTGGTTCTAAAGAAATGAGCTCTCAAGCCACGGAAAGGCATGGAGGGAACTTTATTGCGTATTACAAAGTGAAAGGAAGCGATCTGAAAAGTCTACGTACTGTATGATTTCAGCTATATGACATTCTGGGAAAAGGCAAATTGTACAGACAGAAAAAGGGTCAATGGTTACCAGAGGTTGGGAGGGACGAATAGTCAGAGCACAGGGGAATTTTAGGCAGTGAAACTAATCTGTATGATACAACACTGGTGGATCCATATCATTATACATTTGCCCAAATCTATAGCATGGACAACAACAAGAATGAACTACAATGTAAACTGTGTACTTTGCATGAAATGATGTGCCAGTGTGGGTTCATCAATGGTAACAAGTGCGTCACTCTGTTGAGAGCAGTGGGGGAGACTGAATGTGGGGAGGCAGGAGATATATGGGAACTCTCCCTTTGTGTTCCTCCAAAAACTTAGAACTACTCTAAAAAGTCAAGTCTATTTTTTAAAATGTGTGGTTCCTTTGAAATGGGAATAGTATTAATATTCAGTGCCAATGGATTTGTCATGTCTGACTCTAGTTTTCCCTTAAGAAAAATGACCGGCTTCTCTCTTTTATCACAAATGTCTGCAATAAATTGACCCTCCCACCCTGGCCGGTTTGGCTCAGTGGATGGAGCGTCGTCCTGCAGTCTTGGCGGTCCCGGGTTCGATTCCAGCCAGGGGCATGTGCCTGGGTTGCGGGCGCATGCCCAGTGGGGAGTGTGCAGGAGGCAGCTGATTGATGTTTCTCTCTCATCGATGTTTCTGGGTCTCTATCACTCTCCCTTCCTCTCTGTAGAAAATCAGTAAAATATATTTTTAAAAAAATTTGACACTCCCATCTCTGGGGCTTTCTCACTAGAAACTGATTTTCCTATGTTATTTTAAAGCAGCATCCGTGTTGGTCTCCTACATTCAGGTGATGTGCAATTTTTTCAGCAATTGTTTTATTGATATTCCATATTTCATGTCTAATATTGTCAACAGACATACTCTTAGGAATACTTTTGACCAGATTTCTGGTGTTAACCTTGAAGCTCACCTCGTTTCTGTCTCAGAAATAGCATCTGGCACCTATTTATTAATTAATAGCACCTAAATGCCACTCTCTTATTGAGCAATATTTTCAAATTCTTTGGCATTTCTAGCTAATCTTTTTTTTTTATTGTGTCCTTGAGGTAGTCATTTATTTTGGATCTTAACTATGTATCAAGCTTTCAGCATTTGTCACAAGGCTCAATCCCAATTATTTAAAATAATTAGTGTTTAACACTTTACAACTGTTTAGATAGTTTATCACTTGCTCTGCTTCCCGCTGGTTCTATAAATTCAGGTATTTAGTACCTGACTGCATGAAAATATTGTGCAGTATTGTAGCAACTAAACCAACCATGCAATGAGGAAGAGGTTCTAACAACTTGCTTGTGGTTATGGTTGTCAAGGAAACCATTTCCTTATATAATGTTTAACAACAGCCCTATTTTGTTTTTCTTCTTCTTCTTCTTTACAATGCTGTAAAAACAAGCTTATCTAGTAGCATGAAGAAGAAAGTGTATGCTGAAATGAGCCACAGGCCAACTAGAAGTTATGAGAATGCATGAGATGCAAAATTCTAGCTATCAATTGATGTGTTATTTTGTAAACAGAAATGAGACTCAAGAAGGTTAGCGTGCTCAGAGGGTGGCAGAATGGGGTGGAAGTCCAATGTCCTTGTTGAAGCAAATTCAAGGTCACACTATGTGTACATTGGTGGGGGGATTGTTTCATTAAACAGACAGCCAGCCTCATCTTTGCCATACACAAACTCCTGGGATGAAATTGTAAGCAGATTTGATAACATAATTAGTGGGAGGTTTGCTTATGTTGCCCAACGATAGACTCGATTTCTAAAGGCTACAGGGGCTGCAGGAAATGGAAAGCCTGCCTGGGGTATTTGTCCAGTTTATGGTAGGTTTTGCTTTAAGAGAGAGGGTGTGAGTTCTGGTGTTCTACATGTGGAACAAGACCCCAAGAAGGAAAAGGTGTTGGTTTGGATACTGTAACTTTTGATTCTAAAATTGTGGGTTCCCGTTTATAAGTGTGAATATAAAATATGAGAAGATGAGAAGAAAGTTGAATTATAAGGTGAATGATTTTACAGAGAAAAGGGGTAAATTGAGTCTCATTGAAGCTATCCAACCTAAGAAAGGGGAATATACTATTTAAGAAATATACTATTTGAAATGTTAGAAGTCAGATGAAAGTCTAAATTGGAAGAGATCATTTCTGAGTAAATTCTAATTTCTAGAAGAAATACTGTCTTCCTTGATTGAGCTGTTTCTTTTTTTTTTTTAATATATTTTATTGATTTTTTACAGAGAGAAAGGGAGAGAGATAGAGAGTTAGAAACATCGATGAGAGAGAAACATCCATCAGCTGCCTCCTGCACACCTCCTACTGGGGATGTGCCTGCAACCCAGGTACGTGCCCTTGACCGGAATCGAACCTGGGACCTTTCAGTCCGCAGGCCGACGCTCTATCCACTGAGCCAAACCGGTTTCAGCTGAGCTGTTTCTTTATTTTATAAACTATTAGCCTCGTTATTGAGTGTATAACCCTTCCCTCTTTTACCTTTATATATACATATAACCGTAGCACATGACACAGTAAAATATTCACTTTTTTTTTTTTTTTTTACAATTTGCTACAAAGGAAATGCTTGGACATCTTAAGATGTACAAACAAACACCTCAAATGTCCCTTGCAACTTATTTTAATAAGTATTTTAGTGCAGACTAATAGGAAAAGTGAGACAGAATTAATATATTTTAAGGGCAAGATGCCTGCCTTCATAAAAGAGAATGCTTATGAGAAAGTACTTGGGAAATGAACTGGAGGAGAGAATAAGGCATCATGTAATTAACTTCGGATCCCTATTTCAGTTTGTATAAAGAGGGCCTGACCCAGTGCTTTCTTCTTTTATCACTCCTCCCCTAGTCCTGCCAACCACAATTTTCAAATTTCTTATATTTTAGGTTCTCTTAGAATTTCCATTTTCCAATTAGCCAATCTAAGAGCATGAGAATGACAAAAATAGTGAAGAGTCTGGAAGTCATATTATATGAACCTCAGTTAAAAGGGAGACCTGTAGCCCTAACCGGTTTGACTCAGTGGATAGAGCATCGGCCTATGGACTGAAGGATCCCAGATTCGATTCCAGTCAAGTGCATGTACCTTGGTTGCAGGCATATCCCCAGTGGGAGGTATGCAGGAGGCAACTGATAGATGTTTCTCTCTCATTGATGTTTCTAACTCTCTATCCCTTTCCCTTCCTCTCTGTAAAAAATCAATAAAATATATATTTTTTTAAAAAGGAGGACATGTATTTGTAGGGCCGTCACTTAGAAATTGAACCTATTACGTGTGGCTTTCATAGATAGAACTAGGATCAGTGGACAGAAGGTATATCACAACAGACACTCAAGTCCTCCAAGTTGCTAAAAATGAACTGGGATGCAGAGAACTCATCATCATTAGAGGTACACTTGTCTTATTACCTACCCTATCTTGTTCTTTAGGTCTCTTTTAGGGTAGGATGTAGGGTTTTTATTGCATCAACTATCTCCTTTCTCTTAAATGGCTTTTCCCCTTTAGACTAGATATCTGATGTCTCTCCCTTTAATCTGAACTCTTCTCCTCCTAATTTCCTTATCATCCATTCATTGCATCTAACTGAGAAACAGGCACCAAATCCTATGAATTTGATCCCCTCGCTGTCTTTTGAGCCTGCCCCCTTCCTTCCATCCTACCATCCCTCCATCATAGTTTCTGTCTCCCCCTTGAGGTTGAGTTCCTTGAGAGTATGGGTTGCCTTTTGTTTCTTTTTATTTCTAGTTACACAGTAGCTGAACACTCAGTAAATATATACTGAATGAATATGTGATTGTCAAATGTATTTTGAGGCCACTTTAGTTTTGAGTGGCAGATTGGTCTGTTCATTCCATTAATATTTTTGACATCTACTATGTACATAATGATCATGGTCTAGTTGGGTGGAAAACATGTTTAAACAAATTGACTTTGCTCAGGAAATGTTATGAAAAGAAATCTATGCTTGATCAACTTAATTGGAGCTCAGAATATGATAGTCCCACCACTTGGCAGTGGCCTTGCAACCAGCTCAGTTAGGTGTTCTTTGGGAAGCCAAGGGTGGGGTTTGGGGACACCAATATCTGAATGGGCCAACTAAGCAAGCTCAGGAGGGCAAGCCATAGTTCTGGTTCTGACTACCAGTCTC
>NW_005871113.1:1316787-1318256 GCF_000147115.1 Myotis lucifugus
GTAGAGCTTTTGAGTTTTCGGTCTGCAGTTGTTGAAAGTTCAGACTTTTCACTTGGTTTCACAAACATAGCTGTTTTTATGATCGCCCTAGTTATTTATTTTCCTGTCTCAATTTTGTGAATCCAAGTAAATGCACACAATATTAGACTTGAGAGGCTCCTCCCGTGTTATATATTCAATAAGAGTGGTTTTATAGACCATCCTGGATTTCAGGAGGAAAAAAAAGGTACAATTGTGGCTGCATGTGGCCTGGAAGATTTTCCCCTCATTACTGTGATACCCTTTCTCTACTTATTTCTGGTCTCCAACTATTAAAGGTTACCAGGCTAAAGTCTTCCTGCAATAGAATGTGATTTTTATTTTATCTGTTTCATGTTCCTCCCACATAAGCAGGACAGATGTTGCTATTTTAATAGAAGAGACATACAGGAATTTTGTACATATGTATGTTCATTTGTATACATGTGTGCATATGTACACAAGAAACAGAAGAGTTAAGGGAGAAAGATCTTAAGGGGTAATAACATGACTAAATACAAGAAATAAAATTTGGTCTTCTGTATTTGCAATCTCAGATTTGACTTTTCTTCTTTCTTTTTTGTCTCAAATTTACTTCCATTCAATCTCGAAATGTTCCGATATTCAGAATGTCAGACACACAACATGAGCTTTGTCTTGTGAACTCTGATGCCCAGTTCTGTAGTCTCAGTGACTGACTCCACGTGGGCAGCCTGGACACACCTAAGCCATGTGATGCCACCATCGCACAGTTAAGCGAGGAACAGATAAAGTCCCAAGTGTGTGAGTGGAATCATGAGAGGCACCCTCAGGTTACTTTCCAAGAGCATTTAACTATTTTATTTTATTTTATTTATTATTTATCACTTTAATTAATGTATTTTATTAATTTTAATTAATGATTTTATTTATTTATTTATTTATTTTTTAAAAATACATTTCATTGATTTTTTACAGAGGGGAAGGGAGAGGCATAGAGAGTTAGAAACATCGATGAGAGAGAAGCATCGATCAGCTACCTCCGGCACACCCCCTACTGGGGATGTGCCTGCAACCAAGGTACATGCCCTTGACCGGAATCGAACCTGGGACCCTTCAGTCCGCAGGCCAACGTCTATCCACTGAGCCAAACCAGTCAGGGCTTATTTATTTATTTTTATATAGATCATTTTACCTGAACTTGGTAAGGTTGCCCTCTATGCATCCTTTTTCCACTAAGGGCAAATGGAAATGCAACAGACAGGTGGGAACAGACAGGACCAATGGTAGAGAACAGTATTCCAAGCTTTGGAAATCGCCTACATAAAAGAAAGAAGTGAAATTACATGGCATCCTGGTAAACAGAAAGGAGTGGGATAAGATGGGACACAGCACAATACCTTGCAAAGCAAACACGTTCAATGCAGTTCTTCCGTTAGTAACATTTGTGACAACGCCCTAGGCTTCTAGTG
>NW_005871113.1:1318607-1388123 GCF_000147115.1 Myotis lucifugus
CTATGTCTTGGAAGAAAGAGAGCAAGCGCGGGAGGGAAAATGGGATGGAAGGAAGGAAGGAAACGAAGGAAGGAAGGAAGGAAGGAAGGAAGGAAGGAAGGAAGGAAGGAAGGAAGGAAGGAAGGAAGGGAGGGAGGGAGGGAGGGAGGGAGGGAGGGAGGAAGGAAAACCAGTAATTATTTGTCAGATGACTACAGTATATAATGGGGTATTTTAAATATTCACAATAGGAGGCTATATAAAATGAGGAATGTGAGCATGATTATACAAAGGTAATTCTTTTTGCTCACTAGAAATGTTTTGAATTAACCTTAATTCTCAGCAAGATTAACAACTTTACAACTGACAACTGATTTGGAAACATAGCACATCTAGTTTCCTAATCTTTGGGAGAGAGCAAATAACACCAAGTGAAATATGTGAACATTACTTCTAAGTGCTAAGCACCTAAGTAGCATATCATTCGCCAGTTATATCATTAATCAGCTGTTAATTTTAGAAAAGTCACTTAACTCCTCTGGGACTGACTTTCCTATACTTGGAAAAGCATTTGACTTTTAAAAAATGGTCTGTATTCTGATTTTATTATCTAGCCAATTACTCATTCACCAAAAAATGTGGTATATGCCAGTGCTACAAAGCGTGCTTACTTTATCAATTATTCCATTGCTGCTTTGTAACGATTGGGGGGTGGAGTCGGGTGGGGTGGTATGAGAAAACCAAAAAAAACATGTGATCAACTCTTTCCAACTCATTTAAAATTTCCAATTAGTCTAACAGGCATTTGCTTTGGGGATTACTTTCCAACTCTTGAAATTTTCTATCCCCGTGCCTATACTGTCTGGCATCTCTCTCCCATCTTTCTCTTTTCAATCAGAATTAAATTCTGCTATTATTTCTTGCTCATCCTCTGCACAGCAAACTCGGCATCTCTAGTGGTATCTAAATTCACAGGCACGGAAGTGCTCTTGAGAAAATATCACCTTCAAAGTTTGTGTTCATGGAAGGCTTAAATCCAAAACTTAGTTAGACCTCTTGGGCTCAAGATCACATAGATTTTTCCTCTCAGTAGTTCATTCCAGACTTGGATAATAAAGAATTGCATATTTTAGACAATGTAATAAGGCCAACTCCAGATCATTTAAAAAATATATTTGGGCATGGTAACCTCAGACTTAAAATATGTCAACTGTGCAATGAAAATTAGACAGAACATTCAAGTCAGGCATGAATAATCATCTTTCTAAACTTAGCCAATGCTCGCTGCCAACTCCTGATTATGTGGGAGATGCTATTCTGTTTTTTAGATTCTCTGGGGGTCTCCTAAGGTCATGTTCTCTCCTAGGATTCAGGTTTCTGTGCTCAAACAAGAGGCCAGATTCCAGGCTGCTACTTCTAAAGGGGATAGGGAAGAAATACCCTCAGCGCCCTGTATCATGACATCCTGGTATATGCCAGCTTTAACGTGGGTCAGATTAAGTGGCAGCTAAACCGCCTGACTTTGGAAATCTTCCTGAAAGCACCACCTTACCTTGGCCTGAAAATCTCCTTCATGTATTCCATGCGGAGACTATTGTCTCCAGAAGATCATTGTTAAAACAGTCCAGACAGGGCCAGGACTGGTCATTGTTATGGAATATACATTGAACACCTGGCTCAGGACTTGTATGTGTTTGCCAGTGAAGGGATCATTCTTTTGGGAGAAGAGAGGTCCTGATTTAGCTTATCCAATTAGCTAGATTAATGAATGCAAATAGACCATGGTTGTGACCAGAGAACATTCATGAAAGACAATTGGTAATGAAAGGAGGGAAGCGTGCCATACACCTGGGTAGAGATGCTGAGAACCTCACTAGAAACACTGAGTCAGGGTCTTTGGAGAGATGGGTCCAGGCATATGCATTTTCCCTCCTCCTCCCCCAAATTCTTTAGGAAGTTTAGACACAGTCATGGTTGGAAATGATTCCGACACAAGAAAGTTTCCTAGAATGGGCTTGGATTTAATGCTTTCAGGATACATGGAGAGACAGTAGATGCTTATGAAATGCTGATTGATTGTATGAGTTAGTTAACAAGTTAGGGACTAAGTAGAAGCTAAGCCCTTCATTACAATTACAGCCTTGTTGTCCCCATTGCATCCATACCTGGGCCTCAGCTGGAAACTGGAGGATAAGGAGAAGACAGGTTGATTAGCGGTGAGGAGACGAGCAAAAGATGATGATTGGGAGAGCTGCTTGGGATGCATTGGGTTCTATCTGGCCTCCCCCTGTTCCCAGAAAAGAGACAGATTGACATCCCGTCTCCTCCAGCTGGCTTACAGCATGCGCATGATTGAAAGTAATTTATGGCTCCTTCCCAGGCTCAGCCTCAGAGCAGGAAAGCTGACATGAAAATGGTTCATGTGACAGAAATGTGGCCTTACAGGACCCCCAGAGGAGCTCCAGATCTGATCAGCTGTCCTTCATTCATCAAAAGTTGGCTATAGCTCACTCCTCTACTTGGAACGAATCTAGCCCTCCCTCATTATGGCAGACAGCGGGTTCATGAATAAGGTTTTAGCATGAAACTTGGTACACACGTGTGACTGTAATCTCAGCCTGTGAAATGCAGTGTCTCAAGGGCCGAATCCACCTCATCATCTGCAGTACCCCATTTAGAATGTGCATTCTCTGTTGTTCGTGGATTGCGCCCCTCCTTCTTCAATGCAGATGTGTGGCTCGTGCTCAGGGTGTGTGCCCTTATGCGTTCAGCTGGAATCTCCAACTGTAAGTCAGGACTGGGGTCAGTCTTCAAGGAAGAAGCACTGGCAGGGGGAAAGCTTGTGACCCCGCCATTCCGCTGAGCATGATGGTAATCACTCTGCAGCACAAATTCCTTGAGACATTATAGTATTATCCCCACTTTATGGATGAGAAAACTGAAGTTCCAAGATGTCAAAAAATTTGCCTAAATTTACATAGGCAATAATATGGGGGAGTAGTCAGGAATAGAGGCTGGAGGTAGAGAAGTGGTAGGGAAGCTCCAAAAAAGAGAGGACTTGAGTCTTAGTCATAAAGCAAGAGGAACAGAGATGTGGAAAGGAATGAGGAGAGAGGGGGTCAGTGAGTGCACTATTTTTCTGTTGTTTTTTTCCCAAACCCTATTCACCTGGAGTTCAATTATTAATCATTTGATATTTTGATCAGTTACCTAGATACTCATTGCTAGTTTAGAATCTTTTTTCTAAATAGTGTCACCCCAGCTTGTGTTTTTGAGCATCAACCCATGAACCAAGAGGTCACCAGTTCGATTCCCTGTCAGGGCACATGCCCAGTTGTGGGCTCAATGCCCAGTAGGGGGCATGCAGGAGGCAGTTGAGTGATGTTTCTCTCTCTCTCTCCCTCTCCCTGAAATCAATAAAACACACACACACACACACACACACACACACACACAGAAAACAAAATTAAAAAAATAAATAAATAGCATTACCCCAGTAGCCCAATAGGGGGAAATCTTTGGGCAGAGCTGGCTAAGGTCTAGTGCAAGATCGAGCACATTTAAAATCGGATCCGACCAGAGCACATTTAAAATCGGATCCGACCAGGGGACAAGACATTCTCTACTGCTGGTGTCAGGTAAATGTGACCCAGTCTGGATAGAGTTGTTTCCTGCCCTAGCCCTTCCCTCTATGTGCTCACCAGCCAAGGGTCCTGCATGCTCCAGGAACCATGTCTGTCATCCCCCACCTGTCCTTGCCCTGTGCCACTTGCTTCTCACTGACAGCAAGTTGTACCCTGAGTCACATCATATCACGTGTTCAGTCCAAAAAATATCCTGCTTGACAAATTTTCCTGCGACGCTCAGGATGCTCAGCTATAGATAAAATAAATGTGGCAGGAAAGTAGTTGAATGATACAAAGTTTCAGAAGTCAGTGGAGTAATAATGTTGGAATACATATTGGAATAGGTTGATGAATCAATATTTGAATGAGGAAATGGATTCAGCAATTTCTGAATCATTAGTTAATAAGGTTCGCTGTGATTAGAGAGCAGAGGAATGAGGCAGACTTTTTTATGTAGATGGGAAT
Source organism: Myotis lucifugus (assembly GCF_000147115.1). NCBI lineage: Eukaryota > Metazoa > Chordata > Mammalia > Chiroptera > Vespertilionidae > Myotis > Myotis lucifugus. The sequence continues at coordinate 1,322,678 of NW_005871113.1, forward strand.
GATACAGTAGCAAGGGAGATATTTATCAGCATTAATTATTAATCAAATAGCTGATTTGGCCAATTCGTTGGGTTGCTTTGAAAAATCACATGACTTCTGTAGAACTGCTCTGTAGACTATTAAATTACTTTAAGAATTTTTTTAGGAATATATATTTTTCTAGGCTTTGTAATTTCTGTGGGACTTTCTGTTTATTTTCTTTATAGTAAGTATTTAATGATCAAGGTCCACATTAGCTTCAGGTCCTTTTGTGTTGTGTTACATAAAAGTTGATGTTTATTTCTTTGAAGAAATAATTTTAAGACTGAGTTGGAAAAAAAATTGATGTTTAATGAATGTTTTTCTAACTCATTTCCTTTGGAGCTTTGACTAGTTGTTCTATTCCTCTGGACTTGTTTCCCCAATTAAAAAATAGATGGTAAATGATGAAGAACTATATTTATTGTTATAGAAAGAGGTCCAAACATACTGCTCAGTGAAACGGGGGGATTTTAAAAACAGCATATAGTGTATAATTCCAATTTTGCCAAACCATATACATACATCAGTGTATTCATATCAATGTCTGGAAGTGTTTTTAACAGAATATCAAAACAGAACTGTTTATTGAAACTTAGCAATATGAAACAGTGAAACTCAAGATAATAAAGAAAACAAAACCATGCAATAATAAGTAATAATGTTTTCTTTTCCAAGGCAGGACCATTGTATCATTTGCCAAGGAATGACTGTCAGAATCAAGGTGGCTTACATGCAGAGAAATCCAGCTCAGGTTATTTGGGTGTGAGGCCGTAAAGGACCATGGTAACTTTAAACTTTCTACTATTTCTAAGTGAAGTAAAAAAAAAAAATCAGCCTGAATCCAAGCATCTTTTGATCCTTCCTTACACTTTCTCATTTTCTATAAGCCTTTCCTTCCACAGACTATGCTTTGCTGCTAGTCCCTGCTCCGTTTCCTGACCCATTTTTGTAAGTGACTTCTCTGGGTTCTGGCTTTGAACGTTTTGTCAGTTGAATCCTGCACCCTTCCCTTTATTCTGGGCTTTCTCCAGAGAATGCTGCGTTCCAGCTCCGTGTCAGTTCTGGAACAGAGATTTCCTGCCTGGCTCTGCGGGACAAGCGCTCTTCTGCCAGCTCTCCGTGGCTCGCTCCCACTCTCTCTGCAGCGGCCCGCGGTAGGCACCGCGTTCTGATGCGCTCTGATGCAGCCTGCCTCTTGCCCCAGTTCACCTTGGCGCACATCCCAGGGTTCCAGCATTCTTTGTGATTGTCTCTTCTTGGATCAGAAGTGCTTTATAAGAAATTGGTAACTGTGCTTATTTTGGGTTGCTGGGAAAAGAGTCTTAAAAGTATCGATTCTAAAAAAGAAAAAAAATTCATAATTTTCCCAATAGTGTTCTTTGTTTTTAAAAGTCATCTGAAGGTGAAGGAGTTGAAGGGCTTTTTCTTGGGCTGTGTGCTCTGCCTGCGAGGCCTCCTTTCCTTTTCTCTGTGTCTCATGCAGCCCCATCTCCATAGTCCAGCTGAAATCCCAGGCCCTCCGGGAAGCCTGCCTTAGGGACCTGCCCTTTCTCTGTGGTCGTCCAGAATGGCTGCTGCTAGTTCTTTCCAACTTAACCTGTGCTGCCTGTCTGTTAAGTATCAGCTTTGTCTTCCCAGTGAGACGATCAGCTCTGTCCCCTCCCTCACACATTTATTCCAAGTACAGGCTCTGGAATCAGTGCCTGGAATCCTGGCTCCGTCAATACACTTACCATCTCTATGCCTTAGGCTCCTTCTCTGTTTAATGGTTTAATAGCATCTATTTTTAAGGTGGTTGGAGGGTTATACGAAATAATACATTTAGCACGTTTAATGCAGTGCCTGGCACAAAGCTAGTGTTCAAGGATTGCTACCGTTCGTGTGGGTATTGTCATTTAACTCCAGTGTAGTGGCAAGAACTGGAGAAACAGTTCTAAGACAGGCAGTATTTTACAGAAATGGTTCCTGCTCTAATAGAACTTACAGGCTAGCCCTTAATAACTAATTACTTGATTATTTATTTAACTACAACTCTTTTAAGAAGTACAGTACAGGGTGCTGTGAGCATGTCTGACTCCCCCTGGAGGGTTTGGGAAGATTCCTCTGAGGAAGTGATGCCTGAATTTAGATCTGGAAGAGGAATGGGTGTGAACCAGATGAATGTCAGGAAGAATATCCCAGGCAAAGGAAACCCAATGTGTGGGAACTCTGAGCTAGAGGAAAGCACGGAGTAACTGAGGGACTGCAAGAAGGCAGTTAACACATTTTGATGGATACAACAATTTAAAAACATTTTTACCTCTGTTACGGCTGACACACTTTACAAATACAGCCAACCCAACAATTTGTAACTTTCAAGATGCTTTATGTGCTGTCTTTTGAAACAAGGATGTAAGTTTCAGGGTCATTGGAATGGCATCAAATCTTAAATTTATGTTTGAAATAGACTAATAATAGATGGAGGAATAAAAGGTTAGTACACGCATACACTCAGTGGCGGTGTCCTGATTATGTTACAGCCTGCCGAGGAAGCCAGCAAGCCTTTTCTCAGCCACCCCCCTGGGACCACCGGAACCCTTACAGGGCCTAACAACTAAAATCCTTAGAGTCAGGACCTAACAACTAAAACCCCTAGGACATTTGCATGTGATTCTTTTGAATGTCTGAGCAATGACTTCCTATCGTATAATATGTACCTGAGTGGAGAAAGTATCAAGGACATACAAGGAGTTTCTTCCCAAGTCTCTGGACTAATAGAAAAGGTCTCCATGGCAGCCTGGGGACTTGTGAGCTCCCCAGGATGGCATGTTAAAGAAAATAAATTTAGCCATAAAAAGAATTTAAATAACTTTGGGGTTACAACCCAAAGTATAAAATGGGTCCATACTGATATACAATAAGCTATGCTGGTTTCTAAATTATATCTGAGATACTCAGAATTTGACACCAAATATTGTCCAGGGAGAACAGGAGAATCAGACAAACTTGTGTTTCTGACACATAGTCAATCAATAACCTTTCTGGAAGAAGACTTTGAAGGCTATTGATTATAAGAAAGAGCCAACAAGTGCAATTCATTCGGCAGCTGCCCTCCCAAAATCTTAAGGCGACTCCTGAGCCCAGGTTCTCCCTACAGACAAGGCCACCCTAGGCCACCCTTTGAGCTCCATTGCACAGTGCTTAGTCTCTGTCCTTGAAGTTTCACACATCAGCTCGCTCTGTGATTTCCTCGCTGTGTTTCTACTGTTAACAGCTACTGGCAGGCAGCTTGTCTCCCACATTCACTACAAAGTAAACAGGAATTTGGTCCCAGGGTAATTGGCTGCTCTCCAGCCTAAGAATGCAAGTTATTCATGAGCATTGTAGACTTGCTTCTGTTTAGCAGACAGTTTTTACTAGGGAGCCCAAGGACAAATAGAATGGGAAGGTTTTGAATCTTGAGGATTAATCCTTTCAAATATGTGATAACCTTTGACTTTTCTTCCCAACTATTTGCCAACCTTCTCCCACCTCTTCTACCGTCTTTCATCTCATGGTGATTACCAGAAATTGACCAAGGAAGCGGCCACAAAATTACATACTCCTTTTGGAAATGTAACTGGCTCGGTAAACACATATGGGTGTGCTGTTATTTTGGAGGAAGAATATGTTTACAAACTTTAAAAATTAAATCTTCACGAGAATGTCAGGGTAAATGCCAAATGAATTTGTGAGATGCTAGATTAATAATAATTCAGAACAAACATTAAGAAAACAATGGGGAAAAAAGATGGTTTTAAGGATAGTAGTGTATGTACTTTGAAACTGGAATATTAGAATTCTAGATTTAAAGACAATATTTAAACTTTACCAAAAATTAAGAGATCTAAATAAAATTTAAAAAGCCAAAAATAGTCACCTATTTGTTATGGTTGGGAGAAAGTAAAAATAAGAATTCTAGCCCTAGCTGGTTTGGCTCAGTGGATAGAGCGTCGGCCTGTGGACTGAAGGGTCCCGGGTTCCATTCTGGTCTAGGGCACATGCCCAGGTTGTCAGCTTGATCCCCAGTAAGGGGCATGCAGGAGGCAGCCAATCAATAATTCTTTCTCATCATTGATTTTCTTTCTCTCTATCCCTCGCCCTTCCTCTCTGAAATAAGTAAAAAAAATTAAAAAAAGAAAAAGAATTCTAGGCTGCTCTAAGACAGGGCACCTGAAACGCTCTATTATCTTACCTGAAAGGTTCATACGTTAACATTGGGTACCATGCTTTATAAATTCTACCATGAATGACACCACCACAAGACTCTATATTATAGTCATAGTCTATTTAGCAGAGACACGATTGTTTGAGATTTAAGGAAAAATATTGTTAATTCCATCAGTTCACTCAAAGCCATACAATGACTGGTCAAAAGACACAACACTAAATATATTATATGCCCAGATTTATTTAAATATTCATTATTATTTGATGAAAACTTGAAGGGAAAGGTGTTAACTTTTTGGAATATAATTTATAATTCCTTCACATTTCAGTTCTCAGTGTGTGGTATAATTTCTCTTTCTTGAGTTAACCTTTGGCTTGACACTTTGTGAGGAACCTTTTGAGGTACACACATGGAGATTTGCAAAGGTCTGTATTTAATAGATGTCTGAGGTATAATATTAGTTAACTTCAGCATGCCACCCGCAGCTTTTAAACTCAGTATATTTTATAGATCAAACACGTGCCTTGCATTCTAAAGTTAAATGACATATGACTTTTGCCCTCAAGGAATCTTCATTCCAGTGAAGAATCTGGGGACACACACACACACACACACACACACACACACACACACACACACGATGATAAAATCCGTGTAGGTGCAATAAAGAGACATGTGGGAGACTGCCATGGAAATACTGATGAAAAAGCCACTCATCCTTTCAGGAAATGGGTGAAGGCGAACTTTGGAGAGAAGGTGATATCTGAGCAGGGTCTTGAAACGTGTGTTGGAAAAGGTGGAGGGAGGAGAGTGTGAAAACCCTTCAAGCAGAGGGCAAGTCGCAGCATTAGGAAGGTTGAGAACCACTGGGTTATTACAACCCAATTATTCCTTAGAGATGGAGAACATTCTTAGTAACTGACACCCTTTGCCTCAGAATATGTGAAGAACAGGATGAAACTAACCAGGTTTAGAATGTGTCTCATCAGTGCTAGCTTAAGCAAGGTTAAACATTTCAGTGGTCAGACCATCTCTCTGCAGAGCAGCTGCAATAGCATCAGAAGACTCAGGTGTGAGTTTTAGGGTCTTGTTGCAACTGCCAAGCCAGATGAACACTCTTGGGCAAGCCATTGACTTCTTGGAGTCTTACTTGTTTTATCTATAAAATGGGGAACATAATTATACCCACTTATCTCAGAGGCTTATGAAATTAAATGAGCTAATATAGGCAAGAATTTTTGGAAACCATTAAGCATCATAAAAAGTATGGGTTTACAGTTATACTCTCAAAAGTCAAAATCCAACTTGTTATAATAATACCAACAATGATAATTTTTTACTGAGGATTATTTGGTGCCAGCACTATTTTAATTTCTTTACCATATTTTAATTTCTTTACATATGTTATCTCGCTTAATCCACATAAAAACCAATAGGAAAGGTTTTTATGGAGAAGAAAACTGTGTGTCAAGGTTAGGAATTCATGAGCAATAGAGCCAGAAGACAGACCCATGCTTTCCCCTTAACCACTATGTCTTTGCAAAATGCTTGCTTCTTCTTTTAAAGTCTAAACAACTGACAAGTGGTCAGTAGCACGTGAGAATTACAGAGTTACTAGATTAAAGTTTATCAGTGTCCCTTCTCTCTATCAAAACTAGGAGTCTAAACAGAAAATGTGATTCCTTGCCCTTTATTCCATATAAGAACAAGATCTATTGCTGTTGACTACAAATATAATATGCTGTGAGTTTTTGTTGGCAAAATATGACCCAAGGCAGAATTTTAATGTGGAAGTTATTTCCTCAGGGAGGCAAAACCATACAGTCTTTCAAATGATATCCTCTACCTTTTGTCTTTTAAAAACAACATTGTTCAAGAGTAATGCATATAGCAGGGATACAGGGTGATGGAAGGAGACTTGACTTGGGGTGGTGAACACACTACAATATACACTCGATGTTTTATAGAATTGTACATCTGAAACCTTATAATTGTATTCACCAATGCCACCCCAATACATTAAATTAAAAAAAAGAATAATGGAGCACAGAACACCTGGAGTGCTTGTTCCTAGTCCCCTCCTCCCATATCTAAAGATCCATCTTCCCTTGAAGAATGAAAGAGGACAATTTGTCACTTCCAGGTCCAGGAGTTACCGAGGAAGATAGAAAAGATGCGGCTGTTTTTCCACAATGTTGCTGAGCGTTCAAAGGCGTATATAGATTTTTTTTTAACTCCAGAAGCTTTAAAAGGAGTGGAATATAATTAGTGATATATTAGATAGATATATTAGAGACCCTGGCTTGGTGTAATTATTCACTGGGTTAAATTGAACCCAGTGTCTGTTATTTGTTGATGTGAGCCTTGTTACATCTCTTGGGCATAATCTCAATGGCTTGCATTCCATCTTTCTCTAAATGGGTGTTGATGTTCTAGCAGTGACCCTGGGGACCAGAACAGATTCAGGTCTCAACCAACCATGGTTCCTGCTGCTAGGCAGTAGATGGCAGAATTGAGCCTGGCTTTTGTGATTCTCACCTGTCTTCATTGGTGAAGTTGAAGTACTTTCCAGTTACTCCTTAAAAAAAACCTCTATGTTTTTAGCCCTGGCTGGTTTGGCTCAGTGGATAAAGTGTTGACCAATCGATGTGTCTCTCTCACATAGATGTTTCTCTCTGTCTCTCCCTCTCCCTTCCACTCTCTCTAAAAATCAATGGTAAAATATCCTTAGGTAAGGATTAACAGCCACCCCCCAAAAAGCTATATTTTTTTAATAAAAAAGAATTTGACTTGACTCTTTTACTTTGTTGGAATCTTACATATTGCATTCTGTATAATGTGGGTTTTTTAAAAGCTTATTGTAATCTAGCACATTTCTATTTCTCACTTGGAGGTTATCTACTCAGAAAAGGATACCACCCTTATTTCTAATTTTTTTCTTCCATCCAATTTCACTAAAATTGTCTATTAACCTCTTCCCGTCTTTTAGTAAATCTAAACATCAACACTAGATTGCTCTGCTTGTCAACTCCACTAGTTTTAAGACTATTGAAAACTCCTGCCTCCATTGTATATTAGAATAAAGTGTGCTCTGTCAAAGGAGGCAGGATCTATTTTGACATAAATGTGGGTTTTGATAAAGCTAGTGTTTTAAAGGACCTACAACTTGAAGCTGAGGAGAGACCCTCAGCACGAACTATAGGAGTTCAGTGAGGAAGAATAAATGAAACTTTGTGAAAACAGGAATCTGGAAGCAAGATATTTTGGTCATGGGTGAGAGTTCAAAGGAAAAAGTCCGAAGTCATTTGATTCAATTTTGTAGGACAGGCTGGAAGGCAGAAAATAGATATTTTAGAACATCTTTTCATTGGAGTAGTAGAGGGAAATGGCTGGGAGCTCTTCCCCCCCCACACCCCCCCCACCCCCGCCAAAAGCAAGAAGCAGCTAAAAGAATACCTCACTGAGGATTTCATAAGATCATGAGTTCTGCTGGGCTTAATCATCAGTGTACATTCTAGAGAGACTGTACAACTGGACACGTACTACTTTAGCAACGAGTAGGACGGAAGACTCTGAAATTAGTTTAGGGGTAAAACCATGGTAGAAATAAATTGCAAAGGATTGACCCTGAGTCAAACTAAAATAGTCAATTGGTTTACTTACCTATAGTAATATCTTATATTTCTTTATGCTAGTAGAAAATAGGAGCTTGCAATTTATCTGCTTGATGAAACATTTTATGAGAATATCCATGTAGGAAGGGTCTTTGAGGAAACAAAAATGTGGGAGGAACAGGCATCAAGGTGACAATAACTAGAGAACTAAAGCACCTGTGAGACTGCCTAGGACCTATTTCTTCATAAAACTTCATATGATTGTTGTGTATCGGTTTCATATGATTTCAGATCCACTTGTTTATGACAGAAATTAAGTTGTTTTTAACAATAAAGTTATTTTGATGGAGAAGTGAGGTGAGCTGAGTCAGAATGTCATCATTTCGTTTGTTGTTGATAAACACTCAGTAGCTCAGCTGCCTAGGGGCACCACTGGGGCTTCTGGATAAGGACATGTGAAAAAACAACTATGGCTGCCCGGCCTGCGTGGCTCAGTGGTTGAGCATCGACCTATGAACCAGGAGGTCACGGTTCAATTCCCGGTCAGGGCACATGCCCAGGTTGTGGGCTTGATCCCCAGTAGGGGGTGTGCAGGAGGCAGCCAATCAATGATTCTCTCTCATCATTGATGTTTCTATCTCTCTCTTCCTCTCCCTATCTCTCTGAAATCAATAAAAATAAAAATAATAAAAAAGAAACAACTATGGCAAGGGGGTATTTAGACGGTAAATACCCAGAGATTGGGAGGACAATTTGAGAATGTTCAGTCAGGAAAAGGCTACCATTTGCTGATCTACATAGTTCTCTGAAGATCTTTGGGCATTAGCCCTTGCTTCCATAAAGGCAACTTTTTGTTACCTTCCTTCTTTCTTTCTCCCCTCTATGACTCCCTCCCCTTCTTTCTTTCCTTTGTTTCTCTGTTTCTTTCTAACTCAAAAAAAGGGAAAAAGGAGTTTAAAGGTTATGAGGAAGAGAATGTTGGGTTCATGAACACTATTTTAAATACCATGTCTTGGTATCAGTTTCCGTGTTAATTGACTAATTTGGCAAAGGAATAACAGTCATTTTCCTAAACCTAGATTTAACAGACAATTCTGTACTTGCTGACAGGAACCAAAGTAAACAAGAGTTGTTCACAGCTCTCTTGTTATTTCTATGCTACTGAGTCCATTTGGATATGGAGACAGAAAGAATGTGACTTGACTGGAAAAGAATCTGTTCCTGAATGAGATGCTAATCTATGTTCTGTGACTTTTAATCCTCTGAACAAAGCCTTTAAAATAATTTGGGGAAAGCACTATAGAAGGAAAAAAATTAACCAGAGTTGAATTGTCAACCAATATTTATTTAGAGAGAGAAGAATTGGGGCAGCCATGTTTTGTTGGAGCCCTACAATGGAGATTTCCAAACAATCAGTCCAGAGCTTCTCAGTCTTTGCTGACATTGGAATTACTTGAAGAGCTTTATAAAGATACTAGAGCCCCAGTGCATGAATTCGTGCACAGGTGGTGTCCAGCTAGCCTGCCCCAATTGGGGCTGATCGGGGTCGGGGCTGGCTGGGGTAGGGGTTGGCCAGCTGGCCCCACCCCCATTTGGGGTGGGTGGGGCCAATCAGGGGAGGGGCCAGCCAGGGGCAGGAGCTGTGGGCAGTTGGCAGATCGGCCCCGCCCCTTGGTTGAACTTCCGGTTAAACGCGGTCAAGGTGATAATTTGCATATTAGCTTTTTATTATATAGCATGGTGTAGTCCAAAGGAAGGCCCGGGGAGTACATTTTTCCAAGCTCTGCAGGTGATTCCAAGTTGGGAATCATTCACGGTTAGAATCAGCAAAAGGAAAGGCAGAGTGGGCAGAGCCCAGGAGAAACCAGGCACAAGGTTCCAGATGTCCTCTCCCAGGTGGGGCTGCCCAGAGAGCACTTAATTCTCCCAGAAGCCATGTGTGACAACAGGTGCAAAGTGTTGCCCACCTGGGAAGCTCACCTGAGCCTTGGTGTCTAGGACTTTTATTGGGGCTTGATATGCAGGCATGCAGTACCCCTGGAACTGACATTAGCTACTCAATCCCCATGCTTCAGAGAGCAGACTGATGCCGACTGGTTCAGACAAGCAAAACCACTCTCAGCAGGCAGAATATTCCACGGTCATCTCCCAGGTGTCAGCCAAGGACTAGTTTTTTCTTTGGAATGTGCAGGTTTGAGTAGCCCAGGCCTGCTGAGTTCACCCTTCCCTGGAGACAGACAGACAGATACACACACACACACACACACACACACACACACGTGTGTGTGTTCACCCATTGTAATGGATGGTGTTGTTTTCACCTTATTAGTGGGCTAATAAATATTTAAAATGTTCATGTTTGCATATGAGTCAGAATTTTACCTTTTTTACACAATTTTTAAACAAACATGTGAGCAAATAAAAGTCACTAAGACTTTTGTTTTTGCTTGCCTGCCCCTCCCCCAAATAACTGTGTATACATTTGTTGATAGGAAAGCTTAGTACTGTAAAAGCCCTTATTTCACATTTCTCTTACCAACATGAAAAGTTCTCTCTCACTCATCAAGCACTCTGCATGTCTGTACTGAATTATAGTGCAGAGGAGCCCTTCATAGATGCTGCCTCATCTATCTTTCCCTCCATCCTACTGAGGCAGGCTGGTGTTGAGTCTCATTGTTCAGATAATGACCCTGAAGCTCACAGTTCAAGGTAACTTGCCCCAAAATTTTCCAAGTGGCTTGACTTCTGCTTAGAGATCTAGACTCACATACACAACAGGCAAGTGGTGTTTTTACTTGAATGTCTTGCGGACATCACAAACTTATGGCACAAACCTGAAACTTTCATCTTTCTCTGTCCCCTTCCCCAATTTCTTCCTGCTCCAGCGGGCTATGTCATGTATGACAGACATATCTAATTATTGCTGCATAATTATAGAAAGGTTGGCGTGGCTGCTATCCAGATAAATGGTAAATATAGCCAAAGAGTTATTGACTAAGTATCTAATAATTCCACAGATTCCTGCTTGATTGAGAAAGTCTCCTATGCCTAAAAGTATTTTACTTCCATTTTCTTCTGTTTAATTTTTTAAGTACTGTTCACTGTGCTTTTTCTGTATCCCAAGTTTTGAGACAACTAATAAAAGTCACTCTCAAATAACTCTTACCTTTTTAAAAAGTGTGTCTTTGTTAGAGTCACTCAGATAGACAAAAGGTCAATTTAAAAAGCTTTTGTGAACTGACCACAAGGCGGAACGGGAATAGCAGGTATCCTAGTCATCACCCACCTCTGCCCCTGTTTTCTGTCCCTGTTCCCTCCTGCCCCTCCACTCCCGGAGCCTCTGGAGGGGGTGAGTTACAACAGCCGCCAAGCTCTTCTTCCCAGAAGTATTTATGACTTGAACTCCAGCAGTAAAAGTACTTTAAGTCTTAACTCTAAAGACTATTCTTCCTATCATAAAGCTAGTCTACACTGCAGATTTATGCCTGGCTATAAGGACTTGTTAAAATAAAATGACATGGCAGGATTTGATGTCAGCTAGATGGCCATTGTCATGTCAGTCTGGGCATTTTGCTGTTCTTTAGAGTTTGGGGATGAGAATGGTAATAGATCAGCAGGTTGTATTTCAGATACTTTCTTCTAACTCTTTTAAAAAAAGAATAAAAAAGGGGGGATTGCAGTTTTAAAAGGAACAATATTCTTCTCTACAAACAAAAATGTTTGGGGAAATATGGTATTTAGAATGTGTGGATTCTGCCTTCTTGAAGCTTCTTTGGATTCATATCAGGTCACAGAATCTAATTTACTCCCCATGAAACCTGGAGAACACTTGGTCCTCGTAATAACCCTTCACTGACATTCTCTCAATGTCAAACTGCTCTTATCAGATCCACTGAATGGTTTCTAGATTATAGAAATAGAAGAAAGGGCAATGATTTCATGCTAATCTATTTGAATCTCATCTGGAAGAGATAAACTTATGTGTAAGTGAAGAGATAATTAGTGCCTTTTTCCAAAGTACATGAGCCCTCTGTTAGCCATAAAAAAACAGGGAAGCAAGATAACCAGTCAGCTTGATGGCAGGTAACCAGCCCTGAGGAATTTGGCTTTCTGTGAATTTTCCTTTCACATAACTGCTTTTAAAAGCACTCCCGGCAACTGTGCGACTGGATTGCCAGGGCCTTTCTTTCTTGGACAAAAATGACTTTGGATTCACGTGGCAGTCATGAATAAGGGAACACATTAAGCATACTTAGCTCCCTTGAGGGCACTTTACCAAAGAGCTCTACAGAGCACGATTAAGTTGGGTCCAAAGACATCTTTTCTTCCTCCGCTCAGTATATGAGCACAGTCAGCTGATGGGCGGGAGAACTTGAACAATTCTCAGTGTTGGCCCGAATATAATTTGTGTCACCAGAAGTCCAGAACATGCCTACTGACCATTTCTTAGAAGACATAAGCCACGCTGGAAGGGCTGTGGTGTCTGATCTATCCATTGAGGAGGCACATATACATGTCTGCTGATGAATGAATGAGAGGCACTGGCGTTGGGTTAACATAATGTTTACAGCCCTCACCGAAACTGCCCTAATGGAATCAAAGGATTTTAGAACAGGGAGGGAGTCTAGACATATAATTGAAAAAAATGGTCATGTTTATAAATAGGTCATCTAATTGATCCCAGAGTATTTAGGTGAGACAGTCAGTCTGTTGATTAGTGGTGAAGCCCAACTGGACTGAGCAGGATTCTTAGTTATGGGTACAGAAGTGAACTTTGGGTGATTTAGGCAGAAAAGAGATTTAAAAGATACTGGGCAGCTCAACATCTCCAGGAAGGCTGGAGACCCAGGCTGAGAAAGGGGCTGCTGGGGAGCAGACAGCATCCCATTTCCCAACCAGTCCTGTGAGCTTACTGCTGCAACTATTGCTGACCTCTGGACCCTGTTGGGTATGTGATGCTGGTGGTACCGCCACCCCTTGGACACTGGATTTTGGTCAGGACTTCTTTTGCTGCCCACCTGGTGGAACCTCTGCTGATCAATGTCATGATGTCCCAATTTGACATGTGATTGGGTATTGGAATTACCTGGGGCTTGAGGAAGTGAGTATCTAGCTTTATACCAAGAGACAGTCTTTAGATGACTGGAAACCAAAACACTGACAAATACTTGTCCACTGTATCAGGTGTCTGGTGTTAGAGTTCACAAGAGAATATTAAGGTCCACTCCATGGTTTTATAACAATTTATTCAGCAACACTTATGGATGAACAGAGGGTCCTGAGCATAAAACCTTGAATTAGATAATTTCTGTTCTTCAGGATTTCAATGGTAGTCAGACCTTTCCAGAGATAAATTATAATAAAACAGAAAGAATTTGATAACAGCGTCTTAGTCCATTTGGGTTGCTATAACAGAATATCATAGACTAGGATGGCTTATATAACAGACATGTATTTCTCAGTTCTGAAGGCTGGGAAGTTCGAGATCAAGGTGATTACAATGTCAGTGTCTGGTGAGGGCCCACTTCCAGGTTCATAGACTGCATCTTCTCTTCATCTTGTGTCCTCACATGGCAAGAGCATATCAAGAAGCAAGTTTACCTGTCTCTTCTTATAAGGGCACTAATCCCATTCTTGAGGGCTCCACCCTCATGACCTAATTATGGCCCCCAAATTACCTCCTAATATCACCACATTGGGGGTTAGGGCTTAGTATATGAATTGAGGGAGGGGTTTACACTCAATCTGAAGCATATTGATACAAGCAAATGTCTCAAGAAATTTCTCCTTAATCTAGTAAGTAGATTATATCCTTCTGATTACTCAGGAAATTAAATAATTCTAGAATAATTTTTCAGCTTCAAGTATAGTTATTTGTCTGCTTGGTGGAAGTTTAGAAATTCTTCTGACAGACAAAACAAAACTAGAAGAACAAATTATGTTGTCTCCTTATTGAAAATAAACTGCCCATTTCTGTCTCCAGTAGAATAAACTTCACTACTGTTTTTTTCTCTTCTTGTCCAATGACCATTTAAAAGAAACACAAAATACTGGCTTGTAACTGAATTTTACTTGGCTTAAAAATATTTTAAATTTGGACTTCGTTTATTCTCATTATGAAGTTCAGTAATAAATAAAGGTTAAAGTCAACTTTCATTTCTTTTTTTTCTCTGTACAAAATTATATCCATAATAAAGTTTTCATCAGTTGTGGTCTTTACTCAGACATACTTATGAGGAACAATTTAGAAATAAGATCAGACATGTTTCTAATACACTGAGAGGAAAACCATTTTATTTACTCAAGACTGGCCCACAGGAAGAAGGTGAAGGGAAGCTTGTTTTCAGCGCCACTGCCACTCACCCAACCTGCCTCCCCCTTTAAAATTCTCTTTCTCCCACCAGGTGCCACTCCCAGGTGCCCTGGGTCCTGGGACTGACCATAGTGGCCACCGGCAGATCCAGGGTTTCTCTCCTATGCTGTTGCTACCATTGCTGTTGCTACCATTCACTGAATATTTCTGATAGGCTGCTGACCCTGACCTCTTACACTGACCTCAAAGAAAAAGTATTCTCATTGGTGTTCCCATTGTACAGATTCATGAACATTCTATGACTTCCTTAAAATCACACAGATGTTGCTGGGTTTTAAATCTAGATCAGTATGGTCACAAAGCAATGTATTTCCTTTAAGGGATAATTTCATTTCTGAGAACTTTTGTGCTTTTCCTCAAATTCAAGATCATTCATAATAAAAAAATTATAAGTGTCTGTATATTCTTCTTTCTCTCCTTTTTTTTTTTTAAAAAAAATGTATTTTTTATGGATTTCAGAGAGGAAGGGAGAGAGAGAGAGAAACTTCAATGATGACAGAGATTCATTGATCTGCTGCCTCCTGCACACCCCTTACTAGGATCAAGCCTACAACCCAGGCATGTGCCCTTGACTGGAATCAAACCTGGGACCCTTCAGTCCGCAGGCCAACGCTCTATCAACCAAGCCAAACCAGCTGGGGCTTCTCTCCTTCTTAAGTCTTCCCCTTTCCTTCACTTTTTTTTTTCAGTAGATCTCTCCATTCACTTGCTTCTTCTCTTACTTTATAATTCCTTCCCTTGTTGTATGTAATAGTAAATGATGAGGCAAATGATGTGCAGCCATTGGCAGATCAATTTAGTTTTTGTAAATAGACAGCGGCCCACGTGTCCCGGATGCAAAAGGAACAAAACAAAATAACAATAATTTTGGCCTATGCGATCATTCTCAAGGAGATAGGCTGTGTATCAGTTGACGAAGGTTGCCATAGCGAATTACCACAAACTGGGTGGCTTAAAACAACAGAAATTAATTCTCTCACAGTTCCCGAGGCTAGAAGTTTGAAATCAAGGTGTCATTGCTTCTTGGCCTTTTGGCTAAAAAGAAGTGAACTGAGGGTGTGGTGGGGCCGTGTTCCCTCTGAGGGCTCGAGGGAAGAATGCTTCTTTGTTTCTAGTTTCTGGTGCCAGCAATCCTTGGCATTCCTTGGCTTATAAATGCATTATTGCAGTCTCTGCCTCCATAGTCACATGACCCTGTGTGTCTGTCTCTCTGTATTTTCTCTTCTTAAAAGGACACTGGTCCTATTGGATTAAAGATCCATCCTCCTCCAGGAGGACCTTATTTTAACTAATTATGTCTGCAATTACATCTGTTTTCAAGTAAATTTTAGGTTCTGTAGGTTAGGAATTCACTGTGTCTTTTTTGGGGGGCAGGAAGGACACTAACCTATAACAGGCTGCTAACATTTATGTGAACAATTTTCTTTCTTATTATTTGTTAGGAGTTTGAGTTTGTGCTGCCCTTTAAAAAATACATATGAAAAATAGCCATCAATGCAAATATATTTATATTGGAAAAAATAAGTCGGGCCTTGAAAAATCCCAACACCCAGGATGCACCCCATACAAATTTGATAGGAATTTCTGGGACTGGGATCTAGGCAACAGCACTGAAAACAAAAGCAAACCCATATCATTCTAATGTAGAGCCATAACATTGCTTCTTAGCCTTTCACGCTCCTACAGATCACCTTGGGTCTTGCTAAAATGCAGATTTTGATTTATTGGGTCTGAGGTGGGCCCTGGGAATCTGCATTCCCAGCCAGTTCCCAGGCGATGTTGATGTCTCTAGTATCCTCTGCAATGCTTAGTTCCAGGCATACGTAGATGCTAATTTAAATAAATAAAAATATTTTGGAAAGGCAAAATTATCCAATTATAGAATTAGCAAATATTTCAGATATGGAGGAAGAAATAGTCTTTGGCAATGTTTAATTTGTCAGTACTTCAAAGGGATTTTTTTTTTCCTCCAAAACTTGAAGACAGAAACACTTCAAACAAGATGTCTTTTGTTTTCTCAGGATTCTCTACGAGAAAATAGACTCAATAAAAGATAACAGCTTGGGTTGTTTTCCTGTTCCTCTTACAGAGTTGCTTCAAGCTTCGTGATTAGGTTCCCTGAGTACAACACTCGGGGATGGTTCCCAGAGTGTATTAAGTTCCTGTGGCCTGCTTATTTCATCACGACCCATGTACACAGACCCATGGCTTGATAAACAATAGCTCACCCAACACTCTTTATTAGGTTCATGACAATAATGCATTGTTTTCTGTTTCATAGGAAATGCATCCCAGACTTGTCTATTTCGGTAAGAGCTACATGATTTCTGGGTCCCAGATCTCTGTTCAGAGCATCTGTCTTGATTAAAAACAGCACTTCTTTAAAACAGAATCCCTTGCCGACGATCTCAGGCTTTGGTGTGAGATCTTTGTTCTGAGACCCTCTAGATGTAAGAGTATGAAACTATAAAGCTCTCTGTAGATGTGACTCCTTCTTCCTTCCCCAACTCTCACTGCTCCAAACCTCCATGTCTCTATTTGTGTGTGTGTGTTTTTCTAGCCGCTCTTTTAAAAAGGTGCTTCTTTACTGCTGCCTTAAATCAGGGATTGTGTGATTCCTATAGTTTTACGAGTGATTCAAACTAGAGGCAATAATAATCTCCTCAGCCCTGATTATTCAAATTCGGTTAATGCTTAGCCCTCTCTTAGCTGCTCCCTCCCTCTACCCCTCCCTCCATCCCCCAGGCATTCCTCCAGATTATTCTGTTTGCTAGGTACTGGCATCTGGTATTCTATCTGTTCTAGGTACTGAGCCCTGTGATGAATAAAACACACCATTCCCTGAAGTCTTCTGAGTTTTCCCTCTTGCTGAACTCCTCATGTACTTTCAGTGAGTGCAATGTCATTTAGGATTAAATTGCTCTCCATTTTTTTCCCCCTGTGAGTTATTTTAGACTTGCTAAGTAGATCAAAGGCTTGTTGAAGATTTTATCTTGATACTATTCACAAAGAAAATGCATAGTCGGATTGCTGAAGAGGCTCCGGGAAATGATAGAGGGCGCTGGTCCTAACTTTTAGGGTGATGGAAGGCTCATCAGAGGAGACAACAGGTGAGCAGGGCAAGTAGGAGGTTGCCAGGTGGAAAGGAGAAGTGAGGAAAAGGGTGGCAGGGTGCAGGGTCCTCTTCCATATTCAGGAGGTGGTATCTGCAAAGAGAGGAGAAAGCCTGGCATGTCCAAAAAAGCGGCACAATTAGTTCAGAGTCACCAGGCATACACATACAAACAGGGTTGAGGTAGAAAAAGAAATATACCATGGGAAATATTGAGGGCAAAATACAAAGGAGCATGATCGTTAAGTGTCAAATTTTGTGCTATAGACACAATTCTATAAAGTAAAATCCTTCCCGTTTCCTAGAACACAAAATTATTTATTATGCCCAAATGTCAGTTTTCTTGTCACCGAATACGTTTTCTTCACCTTTCATTGTTTCTCATTAATAATCATACAGCACTGACATCATTTATATCCAAGTTTGCAGCTCAATAGGCCAAATAAGTTATACAAAGAGCAGGCAGTGATATACTGAAATAACAATAATCTTATCTTCATCTACATCATCAATTTGGGTCTCAGAAATGCTATCATCATAATCATTATTATTACACTTATTATTTCTTTTAGCTACTCTTTTTATAGCTCTTTTTATTTTTCCAAGTGCCGTGGTAAGTGCTTTACTAAGTGTAAGAGACAAAAGGGCTTTTTGTATGACTAGCATCTCTTCCTTCTTCCAGAAATATTTTTTTCCTTCTTCTTTTTCTCTTTTTGGAGACCAGCCCTTCTTCATTCTCACTCCACGCAGCTACACGGCTGCTCCTCTCTCCCCGTGGGCGTTGGGGGTTGGATGGTCATGGCCTGACTACAGTGACTGATTGCAGGTAGGCACATATCCCCAAGGTGGGCTGAGCCATGTCAGGGCCTCAACTTTTGCTGGAGTTTTTGGAAAGATGTGCTCTCTTTTGGGGGTGTCTCTCGGTGTAAGAGCTTGCTATAATGAGAAGAGGACCTACCTGACCATGAACTCGACGCACAGGAAAGCAGAACCAAGAGATGGAGAGGGAAGAACAGCATCCCCAAGACATTATATTCAGAAACCAGCCATTTCCAAAGGGTTGGGCCTTTTGGTTATATGCCCCCAGAAATTCCTTTGCCCTCCTTGCTCTTATTAAGCTAGTTTGCTTGGGCTTTTGTTCTTGGCCATTGAAACAAGCACAGACATTATGATTTTTTTTTTTATTTTTTACCTAAAAGCTCCTGTTCCTAACCATCAATATCCCCAAGGATGTGTCTGCCTGTGAAACACAGTATGTGAGTAAATTTATAATAGAATCTTTCCACCTGCCTCCAAGTACTGTGAGCTTTTCTTTTAGGATCATATATTGCATGAAGAACGTGTTTAGTGTTGCAGCTTAACTATGTGTTGGTTTGTCCACTAGAGAGCAAATAGAGCTTATTTCCTTGTGGACAAAACCTATAATAGAACGGGAACAGTGGTGGGGGTGTTGATGAGCTCTCTGCG
Source organism: Myotis lucifugus (assembly GCF_000147115.1). Taxonomy (NCBI): domain Eukaryota; kingdom Metazoa; phylum Chordata; class Mammalia; order Chiroptera; family Vespertilionidae; genus Myotis; species Myotis lucifugus. The sequence goes on from NW_005871113.1 coordinate 1,341,454, forward strand.
GGTCCCCTATGCCCCTTCCTTCCACCATTCTCCCAGTCCTCTAGGGGTGATGAAGGGTTTGAGACATTCCCTCAACCCAAGTCCCAACCAACAGAAGGTCCTGGCTCTTCTCATTTGAACTGATAAGCAAACCATTTCACCTCCAGGTGAGAAGCCTGCTGGTACCAAAAAGTTTTGCTTAATTATAGTCAGCCTTGAAATTGATGAAATGGCCCCCTCCGGTGGTTAGGGCAGATGCTGTATGTTCTTTTTTTCAAGAAACTTCTTTAAAGGTAGGAACCTTAGTGGACTCATTTGGAGAGTCCACTGTCCCCTAATATTGACTGTGTTGGTAAAAACTGTACAAACCAGACCACAGTGACAACAGCACAACCACGTGGTATCGTTCAAGAAATCCTGTGTTTGAATGACTTGGATGGAGTTCCTTATATTCTTTACAAGGGGAAGCTCATGAAATAAGTTTTTCAGGAGTATACATTAAACAAAACCATCCTAAAATACTATACTAATTTAACTCTGTTTAGTCTCTGTCTTCTAGAAGGGGAAGATGAAAATAGAGGTATATATTCTCTCAGAAAATAACAAATGCAGGCTCCTTGACGTCTCTGCACATTTGGCCTAAATGCTCCTGGCTTGTTTTTAAATCAGCTGATGCGAATGACAAGTTATAAATAATCAGACAAGCAGAGTGTCCTGCACTAGAGAGAGATGACCTTTATGTCCACTGAACATCTGTTCTAGTGTTCTCTTCGGGAAAGCCACCTGAAATTAAAAAGGAAACAGCTTATTATGGATGTTAAGAATAATTCTTTTTTTCTCCCTTAATTTCATGGGACTTAAAAGTCTTTGTACAGTTATTAAAATGATTCTTTTAAGTAGGGAGTCAAACTTAATATACTAAAACTGAACTTACTATATCCCACCCCCCCCAAACCTAGTTTTAATTCATTTCATAGCATCAAACCTCCATACCTGGGAAGCATACTACCTTTCCTTTTCTTCTCTTTCCTCAACCAACCAGTTACCATATGCTCTATTATCTACCCCTTTGTTGTCTCTCGTATTCATCTCCTCCTTACCATTCTCACTCTTTATTCAGGCATTCACCATCTCTTACCTAAACTATTAGAAAATATTCCATTTTTTAACTCAACATAAATTTGCAACCAGCATTGCTTTCCCAAAAGGCAAATCGAATAAGTTCCCTCTCCTTTTAACACCCTCATGGGTTTCTATTTCATAAGCATAAATTTAAATTCCTTAGTGTATCATACAAAATCCTTCACATCTGTCTAACAGCCACCACCCTGTATCAGTGATCTACTTCTACAGAAATGCTGTGTAACAAACATCCGCAAAATCTCAAAGACATACTTAGGAAATTGTCATTGCTATCCTGTCTGGGTGGTCTGCTGGGTGGTTTGCTTGAACTTGGCTGGAGTTGCTCTTGTGTCAGAGGGTTGGCTGGGCTTGCCCAGTATAGGGTGGACTTAGCTGGAATAACTGGGACAGCTTGGCTGGAACCACGTCTCCCTTGACCTCCAGCAGGCCAGCCTGGGCATGGGTTATCGGGATGACAGACATGCAAGAGAAAGTAGAAGCAGAAACATACAAGGTTTCTTGAGGCTTAGGTTCAGAACTGACATATCATGTCTCCTGAACTTTATTGGTCAAAGGAAGTCGTCATAAAACAGGCCCTAATTCAGGGCTTAGGAAACAGATTCTGCTGAATTAATGAGAGAACTCAATCGTTGGCTTGAATTTGGGGTTTGGGGAAGGAGGAGTGGTAAAACTGGGGCCTTCCTTGCACCCTCCATCTTTAGCTTCACTAGTGTACACCTTATTACTCTGGCTGTTTCATAGGAATGGATGGCAGCCTCCTGAATATGTCCAGCTCTTTGCACTTCTGTTTGGTTTAGCTCCTGCTACACCATCTGCCCAGGCTTCCCCTCCTCCTGCCCCCAGGAGTGGGCCCAATGCACACCAGCTTGTCTTTCATGATCCGGCTCTTTTCTGACTTCTTCACCTTGCCTCGTCTGTGAACTCTGTCTAGCCTTTCCTTAGGTCTACATAAGACCTTAACTGTTCTTTGTCCTCAATTTTTTATATGCTTGTGTCCCCCTGGAGACTACACACCTATTCAAAGCAGAGACCCTTCTTAATTACTTTTTTTACACTTAGAGGCTAACATAGTCCTTGTCAAATACTAAGTACTTTTAACTCTTGGTTGAATAGATGTTTGGAAATGAAGCAAGGGTTAGAAGTGTGATTTACAAAATCTATTCACTTGTCTTCAGCTCTACTAAATTGCTACCAAGAAGTACCTCATGAAGGTGAATGGTTTAGGAAATTATTGTTAGGTAGACATTTAAAAGACAACCTTTTTTGAAATAGTACATTTTTTTAAAAAGAGGAGTGAAATGGGAAGGAAAAGCTATTTCTAGCCGCTCTTCTCTTAAAATTCACACCAAGTAACCCTAACTGGTTTGGCTCAGTGGATAGACCATCAGCCTGCAGACTCAAGGGTCCCAGATTCGATTCCGGTCAAGAGCATGTACCATGGTTGCGGGCACATCCCCAGTAGGGAGTGTGCAGGAGGCAGCTGATGGATGTTTCTCTCTCATTGATGTTTCTAACTCCCTATTCCTCTCCCTTTCTCTCTGTAAAAAAATCAATAAAATATGTTTGTTTTTTTTAAAAATTCACCCCAAGTAAAGAAAACTAGGAAAAAAGCATTCATATCGTTTTTGAAAGAATGACCCCAGAGACAGAGAGTGGTCTGAGCAATGACAAGTAACTTGTCACAGAGGAGGAAGGCGAACCTAATTGTCTGGGGTAGGTGAGTGTGTGTGTGTGTGTGTGTGTGTGTGTGTGACAAAAGTCATGACAGGAAGTGTGGGCTCCAGTTACCATGGAAGGTAAGGGCAAGGCTAGAAGCTGAGAACAGGGTATTGTTGGAAAGTCAGGACAGGGAACTTCTTGTCCTCACCTATCCCAGTCAAATGACAACATACCTCCGGTTCTCTCAGAGGGGGTTGTTGTCTGGAGGAAGGGAGCCAGGGAGGCTCCGGACCTGAGGCCCCAGGAGAAGAATGAGGTGGGATGCTAAGCTGGAAGCAGGGGAGTGTTGAAAGTTTGCCAGCTGAATGGTGAGCCCCTTCCCCTCATCCAGCTCCAGAATGGCAGCCAGGCTCGTTTTTTTTCCTTAAATGGGCCAAGGATCCTTCACCGGAGAACCTACACCTCCCCTGAGAAAACATCTTCACGTACAAACACTGGGGCCCTGGGCACACAATTTGATTGATTTCCTTACAACTCTCCTGAACTATAGTCCTGTAGCTCCACAAGGCCACTCAGGCACACATCAGGGGGGAGCCAGTGAGGCACCCAGAGTGAGATCCTTAAGGAAGCACTTACTTGTAGTGCACTTACAGCCCACATTGCACTTGCACAACTCTGAATGTATGTGTGCCCCCTTAAATGTGGTGTCCCAGGCATTCTGCTTGCCTTCCCCACTCCTGGCCCTGGTGTCCAGTCACGTCTATAATGCTCCTGTGTTAAGAGCAGACAACCAAAGATTGCCAGATATTTGAAGAAAGCTTCCACTATCCAAGAGAGGCCCCATGGCAAACAAAGCAAAAAGAAACGGAGATAATGCAAGGTGAAGGAGAAAACTTCAAAGGAACTATTTTGACATTCTTGGAGAGAAATGTTGCATCTGTAAAAAATAAAAAAGAAAGGAAGAAAGAAAACACCAAACAGGGCATATTGAAAAAAGAAAAATTAAGAGAACATAAAAGCAATCTTGGAAATTAAAAATATGATAGTAGCCCTAGCTGGTTTGGCTCAGTGGATAGAGCGTCGTCCTGCAGACTGAAGGGTCCTGGGTTCAATTCCAGTCAAGGGCACATGCCTGGGTTGTGGGCTCGATCCCCATTAGGGGGCGTGAAGGAGGCACCCGATCAATGATTCTCTCTCATCATTGATGTTTCTATCTCTCTCTCCCTCTCCCTCTCTGAAATCAATAAAAATATATTATATAAAAAATATGATAGTAAAAATTAAAAGTTCAGTGGAGAGCTTGGAAGATAAAATTGAGGCATATCTTGGAAAAGAGAAAAAAAAGACAGAAAAAAATTAAAGAGACAAGAGGAAACAAGATCAGAGTCAATCCAGAATGTCCAATATCTGATTTATAAGGGCTCCAAATGGGAAAAGAAAATTGTTAAAAGTATAAAAGAATGCAGATGCCCAGGGTTCATCACTGGCAAACTCTATTTCCAGCCCCTCAGTAGGCGAATTAAGGCGTTAACTTTAACATCTCTCCTCCAGCTTCTTTGAAGCACATCGTATGGAACACAGACAGAGCAGAATTGCAGACCTGATGAACCTTTATTAGCAGTTGTTTGATTTGAAAAGGTGAAGGCTGATTGTGGGGAGGGGCTGGAAGGATGGGGATCCCTGTGCTGAAAGCCTATTTTGAGAGTGGAAAACAGCTCCCCGTTGGTGCTGAGTGATCACAGGAAGTGGAGACAATGCAGCTGCTAACCGAGTCCCTTAAATATTGACATGTCGGATCCCAGTGTGGCTTGTTTAGGAGGAAGTGAGAGAGGAAGCAAAAATAGACCAAACATTTGCTCAAGACAAGTGAAGAGAAACACATCCTCTCTGTGCTCCCCCACCCCTGTGAAAACACAGCCACAAGCTTCTGACAAGCTTGTTCCCATGTTTCTATTGTTATGGTCCTGCTTGAGCACATTCTAATGACTTTAATGGGTGCTTGTCTGTCTGACCAAATGCTAGATAAATATTTTATGTGTGCATTGTCACAGCTCTTCAGGAATAGAAGGTGTCTGCTCTCCTTCATCAGAAACTGGAAAGAAGTATTCAGCAGTGGAGTCTTTTCTAAGATGATGATGATGATGATGATGATAATTTTAAACCTCATCCAAGGATATTTTTTCCATTGACTTCCAGAGAGTGGAAGGTTGGGTGGAGGAGGAGGAGAGAGAGAAATATCTATGTGAGAGAGACACATCGATTAGTTGCCTTCTGCACATGCCCCGGCCAGGGATGGGGAACCTGCAAACGAGATACATGTCTTTGACTGGGAATCAAACCCAAGACCCTTGGGTCTGAGGGCCAACATTCTAACCACTGAATGAAATCGGCCGGGGCTAAGATTATTATTCTTTTTTATATATTTTTTAATTGATTTCAAAGAGGAAGGGAGAGAGAGATAGAAACATTAATGATGAGAGAGAATCATCAATTGGCTGCATCCAGCACGCCCCACACTGGGGATCAAGTCCGCATATGCCCAGGCATGTGTCCTGACCGGAATTGAACCATGATCTCCTAGTTCTAGGTTGATGCTCAACCACTCAGCCGGCCAGGCTAAGATTATTTCTTAAATAATATCTCAGTGGGTCCCATGTTAAAGATTATGGAACTATGTGTAGACTACTACAAAGTTAATGGGAGAAACTGAAGCGACCACTTAGGTAATTCGGAACAGATACTGAATTTCTGAAGTTTTAGATAATTGAGGCAAAAGTCAGTATATTCTGATTTAGTTGGACGTCTGTTTTAATTCTTCACTGTACCTACCTTTTATGTGTAGTGTGGGCAGTGGGGGACTTTAAATCCCTGCAAAGAAATTTCAAAACAAAAGAATGAAGGGAATACAGAAATGAAGGATTTTTTTTGTCTCTCTTTTAATGAGTGAGAAAAATGTGCTGTAAAAATTAACTCACTCAAACTGTATGCAATGTTAAGCAAAGATATAAAGCCTCTTAATAATTTTTCATAGTTTGAGGATTGTTACTTGTTACAGCTCAAAGTCTCTATCTAGATGTGGCTTCTTAAATCAAAAACTGAATTACAATTATGTTTTTTGAAATAATGGGAGTTGCTTAAGATGGAAAGATTGACTCATGATTTCATTGCCTCAGGCTTTATGTCCACTCAGCGTGTTGACAAATTGAATGAAACATTAAACAATGGAAGAAATAGAAGATGCCTCATGCTCAGTGGCTAACTGGAACAGCTCTATAAATCAGCAATTGTATTCTACTAATGTGTTCATTGTTGACTTAGGTTATCACGGTCACAGGGAGAGATTAATGTATTTTCACAAAACCAGGCCTGCATGTCAGGTGGTCAGCTTTTGTTATGGGATGAGCTGTAGAGGATTCAGAAGCTTTGTGGATTTAATAGTCATAAAGTGAGTTAGCTGACAAAGGTGGAGAATAAAAAGACAGATCTGGAGGGCATTGCTAACCTCTGAATAATAGGTCTGCATATCACTGGATTTTTAGAAGTAGTAAGTGATCATGAGTCACTGCTTTTAAACTTGCTCACTTTTCAATTACATTAGGGAGGTATTTTGGTAAAATACAGGGTTATATTGCAAAATAATTATTCATCATTTTAGCAATTCCAACAATACTGCTCTGGACATAAGGTATATCAATATTCTGGTAACCAAATTTAATACTGATATTACAGCAATTATTTTTCCACTCAACAAACTGGGTTTTCCCCCTCCTTTTAATTTACACTTTCTGGAAAATCAAAGTCTGTTCTAGGAACAGCATGACTATCAGAACATGACGAATCTCAATCTCTCTCTCTCTCTCTCTCTCTCTCTCTCTCTCTCTCTCCAAAAAGGAAGTATTTTGAACTTGTTGGATGATGACATGTCAGCAGTTATTTTTTTATGAACTTCTCAAGAATACAAAATAGATTTGAATTAAAATTCCTTAATAATTTTTATTTAATATTCATTCTTTGGAACTGTCATCAGCCTAGAGAAATAAAATCTTCACTCTAATAATCTTTTATCTTTCTAATTTAATTGATATATATTTGCTATCTTCACATCTCCAAGGGGATGACCATACTTGACCTTGGAAAAAGGACATGGGATTAGATACCTGGATGGAAGGGCTTAGAAAAGGTGATAATTATTATTTCACTAGAAGCCCGTTGCACGAAGATTCTCGAAATAGGCCTTCCTTCCCCTGGCTGCTGGCAACAGTTTTCCTCCGGCACCTGGGACCCAGGTCCCAGGCCTTTGATCCAGCCGCAGTGAGGCTTGGCTCCTCCGATGCGGCCTCAGCGGAGAAGCCAAGCCTCTTCAGTCTTCAGTCTTCAGTCTTCAGTCTCCAGTCTTCAGTCTTCAGTCTCCAGTCTTCAATCTTCACTCTGGCTGGAGCCTTCGTCTTCCCTCCCCGCCTGCATATGCAAATTAACCGCCATCTTTGTTGGGCTAATTTGCATAGTAGCTCTGATTGGCTAGTGGGCGTAGCGGAGTGACACCAATTTGCATGTTTGTCTTTTATTAGTGTAGATGATAACAGGTGAATAATTTACAATAAGAGAATTCATATTGCCTATGATTTTCTAAGAAGTACTGCTCAATTTAGCAGCATTTTCATAGTTTTCCAATTGCACCTCTTCTCTTGTTAGCTGTTAAGTTGTATTTGGATTTTCATGGCTAACTTAAGGGAAGGATTTCAAGTGACAAGAAGGTAAGTAATGAACACATTTTTTTAGTTAAGAGAAAATAAAAGAGTTTTAAAAAAGAAAATCAAACTAGCTAAGAGGATATAAGGTCTGAGGAAACTCTAAGTTCTCGGATGCAAAGAAAATTTTCACCTTTTAAAAAATTCCGCAGACTTCCTTTTATGCTAGGCTTTTGAGTTAAGAATAAAGGCAAAATGCAATGTAATGACCTGAAAAAAGAAACCTGTTTGGGAATGTTTAAGGAACCATGTGGAGATATATCCTTTAATCTATGTACTAGTTTGGGATTTTAATTCAAAGCATATATTCCTCATTGTACAAAGGAGGTTGTGCAGTTGACTGGGGGGAAGGAGGTTGTGTGGTTGACTGGGGAAAAAGGGGTTGTGCAGCTGAATGGAATTTTCTTAGCACAGCCTTGGGCTTTGAGGATTAGAAGACCTGTATCTTTGTCTTGGCTCGCCACCAATGAGTACAAATTGTATCATTTGAGTGGCTTTGGCTTTCTCATCTGCAAAGTGATAGGACTGTATTGACTATCTCACTGCTCTTTTAAGGCCATTTTTACCCTCTTGTTTAAAAATTTTGAATTTGCCCTAGCTGGGTTTGGCTCAGTGGCCAGAGCGTCAGTTTGAGGACTGAAGAGTCCCGGGTTCAATTCTGGTCAAGGGCACATACCTGGGTTGCAAGCTTGATCCCAAGCCTCGTCAGGGCACATGCATGAGGCAACCAGTCAATGTGTCTGTCTTACAGTGATGTTTCTCTCTGTCTCTCCCCCTCCCTTCCACTCTCACTAAGAATCAATGGAAAAATATTCTCGGGTGAGGATTAACAACAGCAACAAAATAATAATAATAAAAATTCTATGATTTTTTATGGCTAGCTTTTTGCTCAATACTATTTTTCTAATCATACCTCCTTTGAGATCTAGTATGTTTGCACTTAAAAAAATATATGGTATCCTTTTAGTTGTCTGAACAGATAAAAGTTTATTGCAACTTCATTTTTTAAATAATCTTGAAAATTTGAGGAATTGATTATTACCAGGCCTGGGCTAGATGGTGAACTGAGGCTTTCTAACATTTGCTCTTCAGAAAGTTTTCTCATGGAAGTGTTTTTGTGATAAAAGTTTCAGGCAATAAGGTTAAGGTCCTTAGAGAATAACAGAACCGAAGAGGAGCGAAATAACTTCCAACCACCACCCTCAATCCTGATAAACACCTCATACTTCCAGAAATTCTCACAAACTGTTTCATAGATACAGGCCTTGATCTCATTATCGTTCCAGGAAAAAACAAACGAAACGTGCGTGAAACAACTTTGGGACTTAATCAGGACTCCTGAGATAGTGCTTGCGTTAGGGAAGCTCAAGTGTGAAAAGACAATGAGGATTTCCTTCCGTTTGGCAGGACAAACCAGTTTATAGATGAAACCATTGACGGGGAAGAGAAAACAAGCCTCCTTGACCCTGGTTGAACTTCCTCACTGCCAGGAGAATCTAGTTGACAGATTTCCAGCCACACAGCCAAGGACCCAGGAGGCAGCCCCAGGAGGCAGCTCCAGGAGCCCAGTGCAAACAGCTCAGGAAGGGCCACGTGCACGCGCCCACGTTGGCAAGGCAGTGAGTGGGAAGATAATACGTGCCTCAAAGCATCCAGTGGCCTCGCTGTCCCTCTAGGCTTCTTCCTCTTTTACATAACGTCCTAACAAGGCTTCAACAAGAACCCACATAGCATTTATTTAGCTGTGAATTGTCCTCACACCACTGGCGAAATGAAATGATGGTTAGTCAGTTTTTACTATGCCTGTGGTACAGACTGAAGGCTTACACAGCCAAGTGAAAATCACAGTCGCTTATTTCCACATCCGCTCCTTTGCTCTGATCTGCCCAAAAGGATCCAATATGATTCTCAGCTTCAGTCCCTTTCTCTTCCTTGGTTTTTAAGATTTAAAAACCTCTTTGTACTCAGGGAGAGTCAGGAGGAAGAGGAGGGGTAGAAAAAGAAAAATGTATAAACGGGGCAATCAGGAGAGAAGTTTATAAGAACAATTGGTTTAAAAAAAGTACTCCCCCTGGATCAGACTAATTGACTCAATGTTAAAGGCAGGACAGTCATATTCATGAAGTTGCTCTACAAATGCTTATTGATTGCTGAGTGCTTGGTACAGCCTTGAGGGGACCTAGTGTCTAAGACTTTTTCCTTCCTTTCTGAACAGGTTCACCCTCTTACCTGCCCTCTCCTTGAGCCCGATACCCAGAATCGAACACCCTGCTCTTCTAGGTGCTGCTACCTCTGCATGGTCTTCCTAGGCTGGTGTCCTCACCCCACTGGCTCTTCCTATCAGTTCTCTCACTGACTCTGCTCCTGATCTTGCTTTGGGTCCCGTTTTTATTGTCCGCCATTTCCTTAAACTTGATGACTAGAATAGCAAGCCTTAAAACCCTGTGTTTCCCTTCTGTAACATTCTCTCACTTGTAAAGGATCTCCTGTACCATGAATTCCATAGCACAGGAGACGGCAACCTGGCTGCTCTGGACTGAATTGTCTCCCAAAATTCATATGTTGAAGCCCTAACTCTAATGTGATGGTATTTGAGGTGAGGCCTTTGGTAGGTAAATGGGTTTAGATGAGGCCATGAGGGTGGGGCCCTCATGATGGGATTAGCACCCTTATTAAAAATATATAAGACACCAGAGAGCTAGTGCTCTCTCTCCTGTCCTCCCCCTGCAGGCACTGAGGAAAGGCCATGGGAGGGCACAGCAAGAAGGTGGGCATCTGCAACTCAAGGAGAGGGCTCTCACCAGAGAGCAGCCCTTGATCTTGGACTTCCAGTTTCTAAAACGGTGGGAAGTAAATTCCTGTTGTGTAAACCACCCAGTCTATGTTATTTTGTTATGGCAGCTTGAGCTAAGACACTGGTACGGTGCTTGACACACATTAGGCTCTTGATGTATATTGATTGAGTACATTAATGAGTACTTTGGAGCCTCCTTGAATCCGTCCACCCTTTTCTTGGGTCCCGAGTCTTAGACTTACTTACCCTTTACTCTGACTTCACAGCAACCAGGTCACCCATAGACTCTCACATCCTCCCAGCTCTGGAATCCAAGCTGAACCAAGGTCCTTACCTGGGAGAGGTGGTCAGACCCCTACTGTCCCAATAGTTTACCATGCACTTGGCACATGAACAGAACACCTTCGACTGAGTGCCTTCACTTGGCTCTGTAAACAATGTCATGTACCCAGTGTCCCATATCTCTCTCAGGTAAAGGTTGGCCTCTCATCCACCAATGTTCATGGCAATTGTTCTGGACCCTCTTCCTTTTGCTAACCTGCTCTCATTTCTATCCTCTCCTCCATTTCCCACATCTCAGCAGTGTCTTCCAGGTACCATTTTAATCTGACCCCTTTATTCTAGGACTTGTTTCTGATCTCTGATTCCTGATAGATGGCTCCCTCTTGTGGATGTTGGCTCAGGTTTGTCCCATGTCTAACCCAATTGGCTCTGATCCACCCTATACCTAAGGGAGGAGGGGTTCAGATAATGATAATATTATAACATATTAATATGCTATAACAGAATTATGACTAAAGTAGTACATTAGGTGTTAGGAAGACCTAAGTCTGTCTGGGAGAGTCAGGTTGGGCTACACAGAATTGTGAAGGAAGATGGGAGTTTTTCAGGCAAAGATGAGAAAAAGATAGTTAGATCATAGGCACAATGCATTATGGATAATCAGGTGGATGAAGCCAGGAGAAAGGCGGAGTCCAAAACAGAGTTCATGCCAGGTTTCTGGTCTCAGCTACTGGATGTCATCTCCCATATTAAAGAACATTGAAAGTCAGGAATAGGTAGGATTTCTCTTGGCCTAATAAAATATTTCTTCACAGATAATGAAAATTACTACTGTAAATTAATATATTTAAATATCTTAAACACAAATATTTATAGATTCAGATAATTAGTCAAAATAAATTTTGGCAGTCATTAAAGGCATTTCTCTAAAATCTTTTATCAGGATATAATGTGTGGCTTTAGTCCATTCTTAGAATAACAACCATATTTAGGGTTAATAATAACCATATAATGATAGGTTTTTATTTTTGACATCCAATAATTCAATAAGAATGTGATCAGCTTCTTTGAGGTGCATGCCCTGTGTCATCCTATGATGGTGAAGATCATGATAAGTTGGCCCTTCGTGCAGGTGTCCTGGAGAATTTGCAGTAGTGACCCTTGTTTCTGTCTTGTTATACACTGTGGACTGTGAGTAGCTCTTGCAAAGTATATTTTATCTAAGAATTGATGGAACTGGATGTGCTGAAGAATATCTGTAGCTGTCAGGCTGTGCCATCATTAAGCAAAATTTTCACAGGATCTGAAATATTGACAAAGCTCAAGCACTCAAAGTTAAGTTCAAGGATATGATGAAAGGGTAAAGTGAGTTAAGTGTATATTTGTTGAAAGTTATCTTTATTTGTCATGAATTTTTCTTGGCAGATAGATGGTGTAGTTTTACTTAAATCGAGGTAGTTAATCTCTCCAGAAGAGATGAATATCTCAGCACTAAAGTGTATTATTAATCTTACCTTATTATTGTTATGCCCAGATTACAAGATTCCCAAGAAACCACATCAGGGAGCCAATTCGATGTAAAAGCATAAGAATCTGTATTCAAGCTAGCTTGAGCTCTCCATCCACCAGACCCACCGACACATCGGCTAGCCAAGTGGCCAAGAGAGAGCCCGAACCCCTCCCAGAGACCGGTTATATAGGGGGGGGGTTGGAGTAAGGGAGGAGAAAGGACTGTGCTTTGCCGATTGGCCAGACACAAGTCGATGTCCCGTTCCTGGGTGTGGCTAGCAGAGTCTTAGACTTCCGTGAAGAAGCTCCTTGCCCAACACGTGGCCAAGGTAAGATGGAGGACGTAGCCCTTACCCTGGGGGAAGGTGGAGGGCGTAGCCTTCGCCCTTTCAATTATGAAGTTGATTTTATTATTTGAACTTAATTTGGGGTTGGGAGAGGTTGAGTGTCAGAGACTCATATCATCCACGACTTACTGAAACCTGTCAGGTATTAGCAAGTTTCATATTATTAGTAGAATAAGTAATATGCATATTATGCATACATAGATGGCCTTCTCATTATTTTACAAAGAAAATAAACTCCAGGGGAAAAACTAAAGTTGTTTCTATTTTCAGCTAACTTAATTTTTATTAAGGAGGCCTAGCAACCACTTTAAATAACGAAAAAGCTTATTAATAATCATGATTGATTAAACCATTGACCATTGGTGATTGATTCAACCTCCAGCACCTCCCTTCTCCTCAATAGTGGGACTGAAAATTCCAACCCTCTAATCACCTGGTTGGTTCCCTGGCAACCAGCCCCTCTCCTTTGATGCTTTCTAAAAGTCACCTCATTAACATAACAATATACCTTTACCTCACTCTTCACTTAGGAAAATCCAGGAGTTTAATTATAAATCACAATATTACAACAGTACATTTTGGGAACAGCACATTTTGGGTGATGGTAGGTGATGTGATTGAACCAAAGTAGGGGCCATGTCATGCATTGCTAAGCAGGGCAATTAAAAGGTTTTGGAGGACTTTTAGCAGGGGAGTGCGAGGATCAGATTTGCAGTTTGGAAAAATTGTGATTTCTAGTTATGCCCAAGGGACTAGTAGATCCCTTGCAGATGGTGTCACATTCAAAACAACATCAATCAGGCAATAAGAATTAATTTAAGGGAAACTGAATGTCTATTGCAATGTCCTGAGACATTTCAGATCTGCCTAGCATAGTGCACCTCTTCAGATTTCCTCTCCAAAGTCTCTTCTCCCCAAATCTTTCTCATGAATTCAGTTCACACAGGCTGTCTAGAATTTTTCACCTTTTGCCTTTCCCCCATCTATTTTGTTTTCATGACTGTAATATAAATCCGGATGAGCTTGGGGTCTCTCCAGTTTCTCTGAGCTCATCAGGCCAGGTGGAAGTCTCCTTAGCTTGATGGAAAAAGTCTCCTTAGCTTGATGGATGTCTTTTCTCTGTCACCCTTGCATGCCTCACACTCCTCTAGCACCTATTTGGGTGACATTGCAAATCCTAATTATTACACTTGAAATTGGTCTCCTTTCCCACCAGAATATAGCTCTGCCACAGACTCACAGTTTCATCATTGACAATGTGTGCAGTTCATTGGGATGTCACTGTTCAAGCCACAGAATTTTACCTGGTAACCCCCCCCCCACCCCCAAGTGAGTACCTGGGGCTCCTCTGTGAAGAAAGCAGGGAGGCAGGCGGGGAGACCGGTTGAGGAGGTGTCAGACAGGAAGCCCCAAGAGGACCCCCAAGAAACTGGTTTCTGACAGAACTCAGATTTTAGAAATGCATCCTTTTAGGACTAAACTTGATTTCTGGGGACTGGATTATTTGCGATAAAATTTAAAGTAGTCACTGGCACAAGAGTGATCACATATTCTGGGCCAGTCACTTTATATTTGTGTAAGTATTTTACAGTCTGCTAGTGTGTGTTAAAGTAATGAAACTTTGATGCGTATTTTAGAATTTTTTAAAGCATCACCAGCTTCATAAAAGAAAACTTTATAGACAAATTATGAGGGCTTTTTTTTTCTTTTTCCTTTCCTAAGCAGCTGTCGCCCTACTCGGTTTGCTTTTATTGGATTTCTTTTAAAAGCCTATTTAGAAAAATGCTTCTTTTGAAAAACCTTTGGGAGAATTCACATATTAAAAAATTCTTAATATTGTGAGACATCCCAAAAATATCCTCTGATGAATGGCTACAAGAAGAATTTCCTTAGATTTAGAATTAGCACAAACTGGATTTGCTTCAATGTGATCTGTTATCAAGACAACCTTTTTATAACTCAGTTGAAATTTAAAAGATCTTTTCAAATGAATGTTCAAAGAAACAGATGGGTGAAGTACTGGATTCGAAGTTCAAAAAGCTTGCGTGTGGTAATAAAATAAAAAGCAGCATGACTTTCTCTGCTTGCCTTTCTCTGCCACCAAAGTCCTTTTAGACATTGAAAAGATATCAATTTCAAACTATTACTGGTTACTTATTAGATTTATCTTACTCCACGACACAGTTCATAAAGAAAGGATAAGATGTGAAATAGACCAATCAAGTCTTGTTGACGTGCTTAGCAATTCTGACAATTAAGTCGAAATTCAAGTGAATTAATAAATTGTTAACCACTGATTTCAGCTCTCATGTAGTTCCACAATTTCACAGGTGACAAAAAGTCACTTGTGTGCAAGGTTAGTGGCAACACAGACCCTAGAACTTCATTGCTTCCATCTCTTGGGCAATGCTTTCATTTCTTTTCTATATTATGCCTCCATATGCTTTGTTTGCTTTTGAAATGAGTACTCAGAACAAGCACTGATTTGTTCGTTTTTCAAAGGGTCACATTATGGCGACACTTGAAGATTGTTAAAGGAACCTGGATTTTATCCTACGGCATCGGGGAGTTACCGGTCACATTTCTATTGTGGGAAGCTTTTGCTTATGTAATGTATGTCATCTCTCAATCGCTTCATCTCCTCATTTTTACATTCTCTAGTTATATAAATAGTAAACTTGCTCATTGTGTCGTATGGAAGTTGGTTCAGATGTTCTTACATTTAGATTTTAGACATTGTAGCATATGTTTATACTTACCGCTTTGAAGTCCTTTCTTCCACTAAAAAGGAAGTAAATTGCAGAATGGTCTATAGCTTTTGGCAAGAATACTGTTTCAATTGCCTTTTTGGAGCGAGGGTCTTTTTTTTTCTTGAGTCTGGTACAAATTATGATCCCTAACACTGGATTTATTTTTATAGAAAGCTCAATTTATCTTGGGAACTACCGTGAAAGCAGTGAAAGCTAAGGTCGGAAACGTGCACCATGTGTCACGGGCAAGCACTCCATCTTCCCATTTCTCAGTAAAATTCTGTGTGATCCGTTGAATACTTTCATGTTGTTACTGGAGATAAAGAAGAGTCCTGGCCAAACAGATACTGGACTATCCTGAGGGAACCGGGAGGTTTCACCAAGCCCTTGTAAGTTAACAATAGGATAGATCAGTGGTCGGCAAACTCATTAGTCAACAGAGCCAAATATCAACAGTACAACGATTGAAATTTGAGAGCCAAATTTTTTAAACTTAAAATATATAGGTAGGTACATTGTTATTAACTTAATTAGGGTACTCCTAAGCTGGCCTTTGCTAAAAACGTCCTCAATCTGAGGGGTCGACCTCAGCGAACGTACCCCCACTTCTTCTAACGCCACTTCTTCAAAATAGACTCGCCCAGGCCGAAAACCGACTTCTGTGCATGGGCCATGAAGTTTCAGTTGCACTGTACATGTGCGCCCGCACGTGGTATTTTGTGGAAGAGCCACACTCAAGGGGCCAAAGAGCTGCATGTGCTCGTGAGCCGAGGTTTGCCGACCACTGGGATAGATCAACCTTCTTCCATTTTTTCACTCTGGATTGTGTTCAAATTGGCCAGCCCGAGGGAAAGATAATCTTACTAATGAATCCTCAACCACTCCTTTCCCTTGATCAAATTAATGTAAATCTGAAACTTCTAGAGCTGCCTAGAATGAAGCAAGCACTGCACTCAGTATTTCTTCATAGAAATACATACACCATTCAAGCTACAGGATAAATAGAGGATTCTGTAATAAAAATCAAACATCTGCATTCAGATTCATGATAGGGGCATCAAAGCTGAAGGAGTCTCCCCCAGGGGTATTGTTGGCATGTGGACAGCTCAATTCTTGGTTGTGTGGGAGGCCCCCCCAAAGGCAAGATGTGTAGCATCCTGACCACCAAGGACCCAGTAGCACCCACCAGTCAACAATGTGACTTCCCCCTCTACATTTTCAAATGCCCCCTAGAGGGCTGGTTCCATGCCATGTACTAGTAGAGATGATAACCATCCTCCCTCTGCTCAAACTCTACAAAACATTTCAGAGGAAAGATCTCATCCTTTCTGTCCAAGGAAAAATTCCTAACCAGCCTACCTGACTGATCTAATGCCGGGGTGAGGAAAGCTGAGGGTTAGACGAACCCACTTCCTTCCTGCCATGGACAGGAGACACAGCGATGCATCTACAGAGGCTGTGACGTCGCTGCCATAGAGCAGTGGTTCCTAAACGTGAGTGTGCTACAAACCACTGGGAGTGTTTCTTAAACTGTAGATTTTGATCCAGTAGGTTTGAGCCAGGGCCCAGAACCCGCGTTTTAAAGAATGATTCCAGACAATTGTGATTCACATTGCTACCTATCCACCTTTTCTGTATATACAGAAAATTTTGAAGATTTCACTCCAGGAAAACTCTTACAGACTGACTGGCAATAAGCTCCCTATAATAACAGCAGGTAGGAGACAGAAGTATAAGTTGAGGGCAGTGTTGGAGGAAGAGAAAGTAGTGGTGTTGGCTTAGGTATGTCTGTTGACAGTGGGTCAGGGTTGAGACTTACCTAAAGGGAGAGGATATAAACAGCCTGGTCCCTGGGAGTGGCCATGGTTTATGAGACCCCTGTGCTTTGACCAGAGAAAAACTATGTAGGAAAGCCTGGCATGCCCTCAGCACACAAATGGTGTCAACAGTAGGGTAGAGATATACAGCAATAAGAGACAGAGTGAAGGACGTTGGAATGAGCTTTGAGATGGCAATAAAGAAATGGGAATTAAGGCTAGGTTTCAGGGGGGGCGGGAAATCAGGGATCTTATGAGGAATTTTTATTTTAAAGGAGAAAGATTGTTCTTTACACTATGTCAATCTCTTTTTATTTAATACAAACCCCAAAGACACCCATATGTACCTTGACTAAAGTTTCTTCTTTGCTTAGACCTCAGAGAAAACTGCCTGCATATGAACTGTATTTTTTCCCAATAGTGTGTATCATTTTAAAAATAATAACAACCATTTATAGAGTGTCATGTGCCAGGTAGTTTACATGCGATATCTTATCTTGTATTCAAAGATAAAAAAGGTTATTCTCCCCCACTAAACAGGTAAGAAAAGCACGATTTAGGGAGGTTAAGCAATTTGCCCAAACCCATGGGTGTATACAGATCCAGATTCAGATCCTAAGTGTGGCCGTTTCTGAATCCTGTACTCCTAATTTTTTGTCTCACTTTCTCTTTAAAATGATACCCTAATATTTGCTAAGGCTTAACATGTTCCCACCTTTTCACAGGCAAAAACAGTGCTTCTCCAAGTGTGGTCCTCAGTGCCGCAGCAGAATCGCCATTACTTAACTTGTTAGAAATTCGAATCTCTGTCCCTAAATCAAAAACTGGGGTGGGAGTGGGCTGGGCCCAGCTATTTGCATTTAGCAAACGCTCCTTGTGATCCTGATGCATGCAGTAGGAGAACCACTGCCTGGAGGGCTTGGGAATCAAAGCCCTTATTGCTCTCTAAGCTCATTCCAGAGGCCAGTCCTGCAGAAAGTCCTCACCCTCTCAGGTTCCTCAGTCAATGCACAGTGACCTGAAGGTCTTCTGCAAGTTTTGTTTTGGTTAAACATGCTGTCACCTCAGTTTACCCTGGTTAAGTAAACAGGCAGCATTTGGACGAAGTTTAACCTGGTTTAACCTGGGTGTTGTGGTGGATTGCCCAAAGGTCACTGTGCTTTTTGGTGGTCATTTTCATGTTTCTCCACTTCCGTTCAGAACAGGAAGCGGAAATTCTAAACTACCAGCAAGCAGGCTCCTGGTATTTCCGGACTCGCTGAGACCAGAAAGTAGCGGAAGAGACAAATCTTTCTTGTTCGAGTTCCAGTTAGAGTTCCAAATCAAGGTGCACAGGATCAAAGGTCTCTTGCGGACAGATCAGCATCCCAAACTTTGATGCTTTTACAAATAAACAGCCGGGAACTGCTCTACCAGCTGGAGCACACGCAGGTGACTGAGACAGAGAGATAAGTCAGCACCTCCCAGCTGGAGGCAACAGTACTGGGCTTGTGACTGCCCTCCTTTGTAATTTTCTAAGGTCTAGGACTAGGTGATAAAAACCTTTAATAAATTGGAGATTGATGGTCTTAGAAACTGAGTAAACTAGGAGGGAAACAATTTCCACAAATCATTACAATAAAAAATAGCAGAAGAGCTTGAAGGGGTTACCCTGCCAAGAATTTTGGCTATGGTTCAGTCTGGTTAATTTAATCAATGCCTGTTACATGCTCTTTAAAATAAGTTAAGGCATATGGAGTAGAAAGAAACACATCAAAAACCCTATCAGATTTTCTATTTATCATTTAGCTTACATTTTCTCTTTCTTTCTTGTTTTATGAGGAAGGGAGAGGGAGAGGGAGAGGAGGGAGGGGAGAGAGAGAGAGACATCAATGTTGAGAGAGAATCATGGATCGGCTGCCTCCTGCATACCCCACACTGGGGATTGAGCCCACAACCCAGGCATGTGCCCTGACAGGGAATAGAACTGTGACCTCCTGGTTCATAGGTCCATGTTCAATCACTGAGCCATGCCGGCCGGCCTGTATTTTCTCTTTCAATTTTTTTTTGTCTCTATAGAGAAGAATAATTATTTTTACTACAAGAAACCAAAGAAAAATCTAGGTTATTTTTTAAATAGAGAAACTTCTAGATGAGAAAGCCCGATAATTTGTGAATCAAACAAGTCTAGTTGGTGTATAAGTGGGGAAACTAATAAAACCCATCTAAAAAGGAGGTGAAGGTTTTCTGCTGGCAGGTCAATCCCACTACTCTGTACCCGTGGAATAAAGGTAGAGGGTTGTTTTAGCCATACTCATGGTATAAAATCCTCAGAACCACTCGTCTGCCACTGCTCTGTCAGGTTGAAGGGAATTAGTTATTTAATACCAGCCGTAAAATACCCGGACTAAAGCAATTACAGTTAGCCTCTGTTAAATGTACTCATGATCAAGTAATATAACAAGAATCTTCCTACTTCAGACCTAAAGCTTGAAATTTCTAATACAGTCGATGCCTCTATTTTGCTGCCTGACAATGTACTGCTTAGAGCTTCCATACATACTTGCAGCCATATATTTCTAACCTCCTAAAAGACCCCTGATATATAAGCCCTGCACTTTCCTGCAGCTTAAAGTAAGTCCATTTCCGACACAACCTGTGAACACGTACAACTCTAACCTGACAGCCAAAGTTCTAGATTCTAAGTTGAGTTTGGCTATGAAACTAATCTTTGCTTTAGATCTCCACCTTGTGGTTAGATGTTTAAAAGGTAAATTCCTTTGGATTTTATTATCCTGGTTTATAGATTGTTTTTAAAAATCAGGATGGACATTGTCTGAAAATACGTATGTTCATTGAAATGACAATATCTGAAAACAACTGACTTATGATTGGGTATTTAGAAATTTGTAATTCACATTTAGCTCACTTCAGCATGAATTGTCCATGGCACTCATTTGGCACTTTTTGTTCAACTACCTTGAGAAATTAGTTTTGGTGTTCTTAAGGTTTGAAGAGACTTTTGGAGCCCATCTTTGCATTAGTGCTGATATGGAAGGAGCTAATAAGAGGAATCTCATCAGTAGTGTCTGCCCATGTCTTCAGTAAACTCCAATGGATGGAACAAAAGGGTTGTAGAGCTTACAACCTCAGAACATGGGGGAGAAATGTGAGAAAGACTTCGCCATGAGGTTTAACTTTGTCTAAGAAAGCAGACAGGCTGTGATTTTATTTTCTAAGTTTCTAGGGACAATATGGAAAAGCTGTATGACCCCCATGGGAGTACATGGCATTCTGTGCAGCTCCAAAGACCATGTGGTTCCAGTGTGGAGTCCCTAAGGGTGCTCCTGATGTGCTGGGATCTAGATCAGAGCTCTTTGGATTTACATGAGACTGGATTTATGTCTTTGGTTAACAAAACACAATATTTTATTTTACTCACTTGTTTACATATCATCCGGGACTCTTGTCTTCCCCCCCCCCCCCACATTCCAGCAGCAAATGGTGACTTTACCTTAAAAACATACCCCAACTCTGACAACTTCTTGTCACTTTCATTGTTCATAGCAACCAGATGGATCTTATTAGACTACTAGAGGCCCGGTGCATGGATTCATGCACAGGGGGTCCCTCAGCCTGGCCTGTGGGGATCAGGCCAAAACCAGCTCTCCATCATCCTCTGAGGGGTCCCGAATTGCGAGAGGGTGATCTCGGGTGACACACCCCGGAATCGGGCTCCCTCCTCTCTGGTTCCGGGTGCATCACCTGAGAACCACAGCTGCCAAGTCACCCCAGCTTGGTAGTTCCTGCGTTGAGCATCTGCCCCCAGTGGTCAGTGCGTGTCATAACTACCAGTGGGTGTGTCTGCCCCCTGGTGGTCGGTGCGCATCATAGCTACTGGCCAGATGGTTGAATGGTCGGGCAGTCGCTTAGGCTTTTATTTTATTTTTAAATATATTTTATTGATTTTTTACAGAGAGGAAGGGAGAGGGATAGAGAGTTAGAAACATCGATGAGAGAGAAGCATCAATCAACTGCCTCCTGCACACCCCCTACTGGGGATGTGCCTGCAACCAAGGTACATGACCTTGACTGGAATCGAACCCAGGACTCTTCAGTCCCCAGGCCGATGCTCTATCCAGTGAGCCAAACTGGCTAGGGCAGGCTTTTAAATAGAGAGATAAGCCAGATTCTCATCACTCCTCTGCTTAAAACCCTCTAGGTCTCTCCTCTTAGAAAAAAATAGCCCAAGTCCTTACCGAGCCTTCAAGACTCCCTCCACCTGGCCTGTGCTGCCTCTCCAACCTCATGGCCCCTGACTATCAGTTACCCTCCTCCTGCTGCAGACACACAGCAGCCTCTGGGTGGTCTTGGTGCAAGAAAGCCTCTGAGTAGCTGCTCCTTCTGCCTGGAGTGCTCTCCTTCCAGACACCTGTACGCTGTGCATCCTCACTTTTCAGGGCTACTCATTCATGTGTGTGTTTTTCTAGGCACCCTATTTAAAACTGCAACACACCCATTCTCACTCCATGGCTTTATTTTATTTTATTAGCCCTTATTCCACATTCTATACATTTTACTGATTTATTTTTTGTACAGTAGTCCCCCCTTATCTATCTATGGTTTCACTTACGTTGGTCAATCACAGTCTGAAAATATTAAGTGGAAAATTCCTGAAATACACAATTCATAAGATTTTTATTGCGCTCTATTCTGATGACATCTTGTGCTGTTCTGTTCCATCACACCCCTGACGTGAGTCATTCCTTTGTCCAGGATGTTCATGTTGCATGTGCTGCTTACCTGTTAGACACCCAGTGGCCGTCTCAACCATCAGATTGGTCATCAGAGAGGGGGAGAGAGAGAGAGAGAGAGAGAGAGAGAGAGAGAGAGAGAGAGAGAGAGAGAGAGAGACCCCACATTGACATAACTTTTATTACAGTATACTGCTATAATTGTTCTATTTTATGATTACTATTGTTCATCTCTTACTGTGCCTAATTTGTAAATGAAACTTTATCATACGTATGTATGTGTAGGAAAAAAAAACAGACCATATAGGGTTTGATACTCTCCAAGGGTTCAGGCACCCACTGGGGGTCTTGAATGCATTCCCTGCAGATAAAGGGGGAGGGATTTGACGGTATTATCCATCTACTTCACTAGGGGTTTTGCTTGTTTTGTCCACTCTTGTATTCCTAGTGCTCATGACAGTGCCTGGATCAAGGAGGGTGCAGTAAATATTTACTGAAAGATGACTATCATCCATTAATCATAAATCCCTTGGGGCCACGTCTTGTTTGTTTGCATTCTGACATCCAGCACAGTGCCCAGCACTTAGCCGATTTTTAATAGATGTTTGGTGGGTGGATAAAGCGCTGTTGAAATGCTTCCTGAGCATATAAACATGGAATGATTCTGTGTGGTTTTTATCACTGCTTTCAAATGCTCTCTGTTGAACTGCCCTTGAAACATCTCGGCCACTTTTCATATTGTTTCTGTCAGTTGGCTTATTGCAGCGGTTCTCAACCTGTGGGTCGCGATCCCTTTGGGGGTCGAACGACCCTTTCACAGGGGTCGCCTCAGGCCATCAGAAAACACATATATAACTACATATTGTTTTTGTGATTAACCACTATGCTTTAATTATGTTCAATTTGTAACAATGAAATTGGGGGTCACCACAACATGAGGAACTGTATTAAAGGGTCGTGGCATTAGGAAGGTTGAGAACCACTGGCTTATTGGAACAGACTTATTTGCATATTGAAGACTATTCATTTGAAAATGTCATCTAAAGCTTTTTTCCTCTCCTTTCCCTGACACTGGCTACCTGGTGATCTGATGGTTGAGTGTACATGGACTTTCTTGGACATTCTGTCTTTTTTTCCTCTTCCCTTTGGACCTTCCTTCTCCCCTCTCATTGGACCCTAGACTCCCTCGGGTTATTGTGGTACACAGCGCAGACACCTCCGCGGGGAGGGAGGAAGCCTGGCGGTAGAGTCGTGGTTTATAGCCCTGTTTCTCACATTTTCCTGTGCATGGGGATCTCCTGCTGGTCTTGATAAAGAGCAGACTCTGATTCAGGAGGTTGAGGGTGGAGCCCGAGACTCTGCATTGCTAATAGCTCCCAGGTGATGCTGGTCCTGCCTGTCAGAGGGTAGGGGAGTCCTCTGCTCCTTCTGAGCTAGTGTGCTTCTGTCTGATGTTGCTATGGTGGTGCTTGCATAGGGACTATTGGTGGCTTTTAGGGAGCACTGTTTAGCTTCACTGGCCCCTTCACTACTGCCAGGAGTCAAAGTTGTAAATGCATGAGTAGATCCATCACAGGATGTGGTCCTTTCTCCTTAAGTCAATTAAACTGAGGATATGGACTTCGGCAATTCCTTTCCTCCCATTACCTTTCCTCACAATACCTTATTTTATGTAACACTAGAGGCCTGGTGCATGACATTTGTGCACTGGGGGAGGGGGGGTCCCCTCAGCCTCGTCTGGGCCCTCTCGCAGTCTGGGACCCCTCGGGGGATGTCCAACTGTTGGAGGCAGGGGAGGCTCCTGCCACCGCTGCTCTGCCTGGCTTCTGGCTGAGTGGCGCTCCCCCTGTGGGAGCACACTGACCACCAGGGGGCAGCTCCTATGTTGAGCGTCTGCACCCTGGTGGTCAGTGTGCATCATAGCAACCAGTTGTTCTGCTGTCCGGTCGATTTGCATATTAGCTCTTTATTATATAGGATAGGATGTCCCCCTGAAAGTTGCCTGTAAATCATGGAATGGAATTGGATGGATACTTAGAATCCAGTCGGCCCACTCTTTCATTCTTGGGTAAGGAAATCCTATCCAAGTGAGATGAACTACGGTCACCCACCACTAGTAGTACCCAAGCCTTGCTCATTCTACCATACTGCTCTAAGCATTTGTATTGAAAAAGAGAGAAAAGATAAGGAGAGGAAGATAACTTTTAAGTCCTAGGGGGATTTGCTTCTAAAAGGTCTTATTTTGAATTATTTTGTTCAGTGGAAAATCCTTCTATGAAGGGAATAATTTTTTCATTTATATCCTTTCTGGTTTTTCTATTTTGAATTTACTGAATTCATCATAGACCTCAATATTTTGTTCATGGAAATATGGATCATAAGACTGAGAATTAGCCACAAAGTTTAAAATTCAAATTTGAATTGTCCACACCCCCCCCTCCCCGGCCCCTCTAAACCTTGGGTATGTGAACCTATGATAATTCACATGGTTCAAAGTAGTCACGAATTCAGCGGAATGTGGTTCAGAGTGTTGCCAAATGGTCTCTGTGACGATGAGCATTACATATTAACAAGGTGCAAAACAGCTTAAACCAACAAGCCCACTCCTTCGAGCTCAGCTTTGTTTTTTCTCCCCTGTTGGCAGGGAAACTGGAATGAAACTGTATTTCATATGTGTGATGCTAGCCAGACATTGTTAGCATGTGGTAACATGAACCTTATCTCTCAGATCATTAATAAAGATTGGAATAAGCAAAGAAAGGGAAGCCAATAGCAATTGTTACAGCGATTCTGAACTCATTGCGAATACAGTTGTATAAGAGACCTTAGAACTTCTGCCAACTGATCTCGCTGCAGCGAGTAGCAGCTGTACTTAATTATGCCAATGGCTCGAGCACAAGAATGCCCAGCTATCAGGAAACACATAGAAAAACTCTGAATTGATTCAACAGATACATTAGAAATTGATAATTTACATTGCCAAATAAATTTTCATTTTGTAAAAAAGTCATGATAATTCTTTTCCTCGTAACTTTTTTCAGGGCTCCTCACATATAATATTTAGAAAATTAAAACCATGACTCACATGCAAATGTAAAAGGAACACGTCAAAAATTTTATTCACTCATGTATTAATGAGGGAGTTGGGAGATGTTAAGATTGGTTCAAAGAACATTTGAAGACTTAGATACTTATAGGCAATGTAATAATAATAAAAAAGGTTAGGATAAGATTGCTGGGCCGATACCAAAAACTCGTTAATGTTCTACAGGGAAATAATCATAACCTTTGGGATTATCTGTTCCCCAAAATAAACATAATTTGAATCTCCACTGGACAAAATCTGTAAGTTTCACGGTAACATCACTAAGTCTGGAACCTTTAATCAGCAGTAAATAGTGAATGAAACAATGACATTCCCTAGATAGTCCTTGCGTGGGCTTTCAACCCATATGATTTTGACAGGACTTGCCATCTACTTAATTTTTCATTTTTCCAGTTTTGAATACTTTTCCTTAGCAAGGCATTTAAACAAAATCCTCATTTGTTGGCTCCAAAGCTTGTGCTTTATATAGGTTACTCTATACTCTGCCACTTCTTGCTATATCATTATAGTAGTAAGGATCTTACCATTTTGCACATTTCATTTGAAGCACTAATATTGACTCTCAATGCTTGTCTCAGTAGGAAACCTGGAGCTGATATTTGGTGGAGATTTACTGGTTGACAGTCACTGAGCCTCACCCTTGTTGCCTTATCTAATCGTCCTAATAACCCGATGAGAGGGTTTAAAAATCACCCTCAGCCCTGGCCAGGTGGCTCAGTTGGTTGGAGCATCAAAAGGTTGCAGGTTCAGTTCCTGATCAGGGCACATAGCCAGGCTTTGGGCTCAACCCCCAGGCGGGGCGCTTACGGGAGGCAGCAGACCTCACCCTTCCACTGTTAGAGCGTCAGTAGCACTATCTTTGCCGCCATCTGCCAGAGATACCCTTGTGGCCTCTGCCAGAGGTGGAAATCAGTGATAGTGAGTTCAGGTTCTTACTGGTACTTATTGGAAGTTAAGGTTCTTTGGTTTCTTTTGGGCGGTGGGTCCATGGGATCTTGCTACATTATTAAAAATACACAAGCAAACAGTGAAGCATAAAAGTTAAGAACATTGAGAATATTTGTGGAGTAGTGATGAGAATGTGTCTGAAACAAAGTTTTATGATTATTATACTTTGGTACCCTTGAGGCCCAATAAATAAAAACAAACAAACAAAAAACAACCTGAAGATTCCTACTCGTTTCCCTCAACTTGGATGCCCCAACTTTCTTAAACGCTCCTCATCTGATGAGCCTGGAAAGCCTCTTAACATCTTGGTCATGCTCTTCTCAGTGCTCTCCAGTTAGTAAGCATTTCTCTTAAAGTGTCACACCAGAGGGCAAGATGGATTCTGTCTGATGCCGAATACAGTGGACTGTTTGTTCTTAGAGTGGGTATGGGGTATTTATATTAATACTAAAAAGTGTCTTAACTTAGTAGTAGCCATCTCGCATCATTAGCCCATATTGAGCTTTGGTCAACCGAAACCTTTACATTATTTTTTCATTTCATACCATGGAGTCCAGCTTCTTTCATACTAAATTTTAAATTTGTTTTCATGAATCTAAAGCTGGTCATTTTCATTTGTCTTTGTTGAAATTTTAAAGAGATGTCTTTCAGATAAGGCAGAATCTCTATTCGGTTATATGGTATATTAACTGTCCTCACCAATTTTTTTTAACAGTCATGAATCTGATTATAATGCTGACTACGTCTTTATTCAAGTTGATCAGAACAGGACAAAAAATAGAATCCTGGCAAGATTAGCCTAGTATGACTTGATTTTAGTGAATCTACGTTCTTTCTTTCTAAGGAGTCACAATCCATCTACATAGAGTAAGTGCTCACTTAACATTGTAGATAGGTTCTGCAACTTACAGCAAAATGATATATAACAAAAACAACTTACCATGGGTTAATTGATATGAATAAGAGTTAAGTTCCCACAGCATCTCATCAATGTTATAAGGAAACAACATTGAATGAAACCACATTATTTGAAGACCTGCTGTATTTCCCATTTCAAGAAAAGATAATGTTATATTTGCTAAACTATGGTTTTCAGAATCTACGGTATTACAGTGAGGCCTTGACTTACGAGTTTAATTCGTTCCGTGATGGAGCTCGTAACTCAAATTACTCGTATGTCAAATCAATTTTCATCATTACAATGACACGTGATGCTGGGCTGATGTTGTGGCGTTCACTGTGACGTTCGCTGCGCCAACTAGCGGTGGGGTATCTGAGGCTGCTCGTAACCCGAATTTTAGCTCGCAACTCAAAGCAAAAAATCGGCCAAGAGACAGCTCGTATCTTGAAAAACTCGTTAGTCGGGACACTCGTAAGTCAAGGCCCCACTGTATCTTCTTTCCTCCCTCCCTCACCTCCCCTCTCTTCCCTTCCTTCCTTCCTTCCTTCCTTCCTTCCTTCCTTCCTTCCTTCCTTCCTTCCTCCCTTCCTCCCTCCCTCCCTCCCTCCCTCCTCCCTCTCTCCCTTCCTTCCTTCCTGTTACAGACCCTGCACTAGGTGCTGGCAATATAAAAGTAAATAAGATGTAGCCTTTAACCTCAAAGATGTTATACTTTTGTTTCTCCTGCTCCCCACTCCCTTGGAGATCAGGGCTTTGCCTCTCTCTGGCACACCTCCATGGTTTTCCTAGACATGCTGACAGTGGGGTCAGATTGATGAATGTGATATTGAGAAGACAAGGATAGGGTAAGAGGGCAGGAAATTGCCACCTTACTCAGGCAAGTCTTTGTGGAGGAGATGGAATTTCAGGAAGTCTTAAACACTTGATGAATCTGTTTAAATCTTGGCTGAATTTTGTTAGGTTTGTCAGATTTTGATATACAGGAGTATAGTAGCACTCAGAACTAATTATTAACTTATCCTGAGCCACAAAGTAAATGTGCTTTTTTTTTTTTTTACTCCTGCTGGTATAAACCTTAGAATGTGAGAACCAGCATGCCTCTCACACTCAAACTAGTTTTCTTTTTGAAAAAAGTGAACCCTATCAAATTTCTCACCTAAAGTTTTATTTTGATCATCTGCTGCTCTACACGTTCAGAGAAACCTCTTCGTAACAAACTATAGAAATGATCCCTGAAAGTAGAGTGTTTATGTTGATATTCTGAATGTGCACATAATACTAGACTTAAAAAAAAAAGCTTCTGGTAACAGTGCCTAAAGCATTGAAGAAACAAAGTCTACAAATTTTACTGTAGAACCATCTTTTTATTATTCAAAGCACTAACTTTTAACTGTCTAGTTGTATTCCATTATTGTGCTAATACATCTGTAGGGATAAGAAGGTGAGATTTTACTGGAAGTGAGCCAAGTGTAACTTCCCCCAAACTAAGTGCTAGAATTGTCATATCATGACTGACATGGACCTCATTTTACCATTCAGTTATTCTTTTTTTTTAATGTATTTTATTGATTTTTTACAGAGAGGAAGGGAGAGAGATAGAGAGTTAGAAACATCGATCAGCTGCCTCCTGCACATCTCCTACTGGGGATGTGCCCGCAACCCAGGTACATGCCCTTGGCCGGAATCGAACCTGGGACCTTTCAGTCCGCAGGCCGACGCTCTATCCACTGAGCCAAACCGGTTTCGGCTATTCTTTGCAACTGAAATTTGCCCGTTTGTGTGTGTGTGTGTGTATGTGTGTGTGTGTGTGTGTGTGTGCATTTTGCTGCTGTTTCCTTTCCCCCACGATGTCTTTCTTCTTTCAGAGTGGAAAAGAAAGAAAATGATAAAGATTGCAGAAATGATAAAGTTCCTTTCTTTAGTCCTGTTGTTTCTCTTCTCAGAGACTCTAATATTGGCCAAATTGGAGATGGTGAGAAACACTGGGTTTGGGATGACTTTAGTGACAGAGTTTTTCTTTTGGCTTCTTGAAACCAATCCAGTGGTTGAGAGATTTTTTAAGAAAAAAGAAACAGAAGTAATACAGAGAAGGTGGGAATGGTGAGGCTATAGAAACTGTTGCCACACATTCAAGGATATTTCTGTAATTATTACGTCAGTCAGTCCTGGGCTGACTTCTCTGCCCCCCGAAAAAGTCTACTCTTCATGTTGCTTTCCCCCTGTTTTTATGAAGGCAGAGGGTGAGGGGAAGAGGGAGCAGAGACCAAGGCCACGAGGAATGTTGGAGAAAGAGGAAATGATAAAGGTGGGGGAGGCTGCCTTGTATACCTAGGAGGAGTCCACGGGTAGGAACTTAATGAGATTTTGTATTAAATTCTGAGCTTGAAGGCAATTTTGAGAGCACTGTTGATGAGTTTGGCCAATACCGTGTCACATTTGGGTGGTGGGCATAGTAAGGAAAATTCAGAACTTCTGTGATTCTTTCTGTGGTGTGATTGAGAAGAAAGATGAACAAGGGCTTTGTACCGGCTGCTTCACTTGTCTAATGACAAGACAGGAAAAGCAGTGAATATTGGCAAATCCTAGTCCATTGATTTATAAGTTATTATTTATTAAAATTGGGTCTGTACTGTCTTTTTGGATACAGCATAAGCTTATAAACTTGAAAGATGACCTTTGCGTCCCAGAAAGCCTCTTCCAGAAGTTGTTACATACACTTATTGTTAGTATGTTGACTAAGGTAGAACTGTGCTAGTAAAGTTTCTATTTTATAACTTCCTCTTTCCAAGTGGCTCATTATTTATTGCCTGTTAACAAATATATTATTTGTCCTTAACTTTCCTTTCCCATATTTTATTTCTACTCTAGTCTTTAACTTACCCCCTGATGTTTCCCATTGTTGATTGAGCTTTTTAAGACAAGAAACAATTATTACTTTATTTTGCTGAAAATTAACAGGAGTATGTATTTACAGCCAATCTTCTTCACCCGTTTCTGAATAATGGATCCATTTGAGAATATGTTGAAAGTATAAGCTTTGTCTGCATAAAAATGTACATACCCAATTGTGCATACAATTACAAAGGGATACCTTTCTCTTAAAGGTACAGGGATCCATCCCAGCTTAATACATTTACTTGGGATGTGGGGCCTCAAGGGTAGGAATGAATCATATTGTTAAGATCTAGACAGGGAGATAGATCTGGTACAGGAACAGAGGCAAACAGGTGTTGCACATCTTTGTACAAAATATTTATTGACGGTGTGGGAGCTCCTTTAATTAAAATATGTTGAGAACAGCTGGCCACCAGCTCACACTGGCAACACAACAAGAACGTCAATAAATGCATCACAGAAGAAAACTCACAGGCACAGCTGTTTCTAATGGAGACTCTGCGTCTGTAGCCCTACAGACAAGGGCTTCATCTTTTCCATTCTACTTACACTTTCTGTAGCATCTTTAAAGTTCAAAATAAACTGAGAACTCCCCAGAATTGTTAAAAAATACCATTGAGGGCATTTAGGCTTTGTAACACACTGGAAAAGTAGTTCATTCCAACCAACTCACCGCATGTCTCACGGTGAGTCACTGAGAAAACAAAAAAAGACTGAGCTCCAAGACTATGACTTGGTCATCTCCCTTACCTGGTAGATCAAAATCCCTTTAGCAGTGGGAGAGGGCTTGGTTCCAGGATGCAATGCCCAAGGTGGACAGCAGGGAGCACCAGTGAGCACATAATGGCAGCTTCTGAGAAGGTGACGCACAGTGCATCCCAGGTGGGTCAGGAGTGAGCCCTGGCCAAGTCAGAACATAGGGCTTCTGATTTTAGTCCCCATATTTGGCAGCCCCTTTTTTTCTCCTCTGAGTTTCCTTAGCTTTAAAGTGGGTGCTAATTCGAACCTGAAAGGTGAGAGTACAGATTAAAGTGTTTTGAAATCTGCAAATCATGAATCTCATGGAAGGTGTCATAATTTCTCCACTTTTACTTAATTGGGAAATGACAGTAATACAAATTTTCCTAGTGCTTTTCCCACCGTGGATAACTTATTCTGAAGTCAGTAGAAGCTCAAAAGCAGGCAAACTATGGGAGCTTAAATGTACATACTCTCATTCCTGGTGAGGGAAAGAAAGGTTTGACAACTTAAACAAATAGCGTAACCACAACACACTCTCTTCTCCAAGTGGATCCAAGCTGAATTTTTTCCTAAAAGTGATTTTTTAAAAAAGAGGTTATTAATTTATCTGAAAGGAAAGGGAAGAGAATTAAATTTTTGAATGCTCTTTATGTGCCAGACACCTTACCTATTTTGTCTTATCTAATTACTACAACACTATAAGAAGGTAGTGTGATGTTTCTCATTTCACAGATAAGGAAGCTGCAGGCTCAGAGAGGTTAAGTGGCTTTCCTACCATACTGCACAGCTAGGTATCAAAGCTAGGACATAGCCCTAACTGGTTTGGCTCAGTGGATAGAGCGTCGGCCTGCGGACTCAAGGGTCCCAGGTTCGATTCCGGTCAAGGGCATGTACCTTGGTTGCGGGCACATCCCCAGTTAGCGGGTGTGCAGGAGGCAGCTGATCGATGTTTCTAACTCTCTATCCCTCTCCCTTCCTCTCTGTAAAAAAATCAATAAAATATATTTTTTAAAAAAGCTAGGACATAAATCCAAGTCTGTCCAACTCCAAACATATGTTCTTCCTACATATCATATCCCATCCCACTCTAAGCATTTTAATTGAGAAATAAGGCCTACTTTGAGTAAACACAGTAAGTTGAAGAGGCTGATTCATTTATCTATTCTATAAGCTCTCCTTAAATATGTGTTATAAATGAGCCACTGTGCTAAGTACTAGAAATACAAAGATGAAATAAAAGAGTGTTAGCTCTTTTATTTATAATCAAAGCTTCTACATTTATGAAAAAAGAGAAACCCAGAACATCTTACTGTACACCAAAAAGGTTGCAGGTTTGATTCCTGGTCAGGGCACATACCTAGGTTGTGGGTTCGATCCTGGTTGGGGCCTGTACAGGAGGCATCCCATCAATGCTTCTCTCTCACATCGATATTCTTCTGTCTGTCTCTTTCTCTCCCTTCCTCTTTCTGTAAAATAAGTAAATTTCCTCAGGTGAGGATGAAAAGAGAGAGAGAAAGAGAGAGAAACCCATTAATGAATGTTGGAAACCACTACCAAGCCCGATCCAGATATTTTAAACTAACAAGGAGCTTTCATTTTATAAAGACTCTCAATATATTAACATGGGATCATCTCAAACTGAGAATTTACTCAAATATCTTGAGATAGGCACATCCCCAAATCTCATGCCACATCTGAAGTTTTAACTGGAACGAATTTATACACCTCAATGGAGGAGAAAGAGGCATGATTCTCAGACTACTCAACTTTCAGAGTTATCTAGTTTGAAGGATCCTGACAGTCTTGGATAATTAGGTTCAGGTTCAATAAAATGAGATTAAGATATCCTTGAATTTGGAACTGCTATGCTCTGAGACAGTCTTTCCCTTCACACACTGTAGATAGTGCTACCTTTTTAAAGTACTTATTTTGGTTGATGCTGACTGTGCTTATCATCATTGCCTAGACATTGTGGACTTTGTGTCAGAAGGGATTCCAGGCATTACTAATAAGAAGCAAACTCTAATCTCCTAATGTCAAAATGCATCCCCAAAGACTGAAGAATATGGCAAAACAATGATTTGTACTTGAGGAACCTGCCAGCAGAGGGCAATATTAGTTTTCACACTTTTTAATACCTCTACTGATCCTAAACCATTAAGTATAAAATAGCCCTTTAGTAGAAATGTTGGGCTATACTTTTTTTTCCCCTCCAGGAAAACAAGACTAGTAACATAGTAGAAGATAAGGCATAATGTTGATTAGTAAAATTCCAACATCTCTGGTAAGAAATAGGCTTATTTATTAAATTGCCATGAAAACTTGATATTTGCTGGTTGTAACGTGGCTGGAGAGTTGCCATCTCTTTATGGTTTTCCCCTCGTTTCTAGCACATAGAAGGTTGCCAATGACTATTCGTTGACTGACTTATGAGTAAATAAATGCTGGTGAAATATACACACGCTTGGGTTGGGGTAGAGGCTGAGGATAACATGCAATCCTCTCACACGCTCCTTTATTTAAAGTGTAATCATTTTGTGCATGGTTTCTCTGATTGCTTCGAATAGCACCTTGGAAAGGCGTTCCTGTCATTCTGTAAATTTTAAGGCAACCTTAAGTCAATGAGCTTAACCTTCATAGCTTTGCATTAGGAGAAAACAAATACTATTGCTGAATTTCCATAGGAGAGTTCTGAGGTTTACTTCATATTGGTAAAGACATTTGGCTAGACTGCATTTGTGAAGAGAAAGATTAGGAAAATTAAAATATTGTTGATCAGCCCCAGGCCAGCTGGGTGGCTTGGTTGGTTGGAGTCTCATCCCCTACACCAAAAGGGTTACGGGTTCAATTCCAGGTTGGGGCACATGCCTGGGGTGCAGGTTCAATCCCTGGCCTGAGTGCATTTGGGAGATAACTGATCAATATTTCTCTCTCTCCCTTCCTCACTCAAATCAATTGCATATATATATTTGATCAATTGCTGGTAAGATTAAATGAGCCACTTGACAGAACCAAAGTCAGAAAGACAAACTAATTTATTTTAGGCTGAATTCAGTTGAGAGATTTAATACAAATTGTGAGTCAAGTGTGTCCGCTGGAAATCTGTGCATCTTATTTTGTCAGTTTTGGTGTGCAGTTATTTTATTATTATTACTTTGTTTCATACATAGGATGATAGCAGCAGCGTTGGTATTTGAATTAGTTGACATAATGCCCAATTTTTTTCAACATCTGTTAAATACGGTTTTAATTTTGTACTCTCAGTTTCAGCATATAGCTAAATATTTAGTATTAAGGAATGCCCTTTGGGGATGACTGAATTAGCTTTCTTGCTTTCAATAGTTCCTTGTGCATTTGTGTTTAGAAAATCAACCTTAAGGCACAAACTAGAGGCCCAGTGGGAGAAAGCCTTTTTCTGTGCACTCTTGACTTATAGTTCTTTGGCCAACCTATAAGTCACAGCAAAAGGAATTTGTGGAGATGCTTTTAATGTAATACAGGAAATCCTCTGCGGAGAGACTTGGGATTAGCTGCAGTGTGAGTGAAAGGATTTTGCTGAAATTTGTGCATCCAATCTCAGCAAAGTTCTCCCACCAGAGTCACTTATAGTAGAACTTGCTTTGCCTTTGCTCATGTTCTTTCCTGGGTTCATACAGGTCAAGTTTCATAAGAAAATCACACACCTGATCTATCATCAATAAGACGTCCTGTTTAAGCAGTTTTTCCAGGGAAGGGTTTCGGTTTTTGCTGACTAGGCACACTCTTGTCCCACATTGACGAATGGCTGCAAGGCATTAAGCTGGTATTGGGCTACAGTTTGTCCCAAATATAATCAGAATGATACCCATGCTAATGAGTTTTGGGTTCCATTAGCAAGCTGTTCGGATTGCGTATACCAGTTGTAATTTTTTAGGGATTTTTTTTTTAACAATCTCTTCCACCCTTAGTGTTTCAGTAACTAACACTGTACTTTATAAGCCTTGCTTGAGTAGCAGTGATTTGCCATCTGGCAATGAGCAACAGCAGTCTTATTGCTTTCGGGTACATTTTCAATGTTTATTCATGTAATATATGCCTTTTGTCTGACTTCCAATAGGCCCAATAGAATTCCTTTCAGATGTTCTGTCTTTTAAGTGTAAGACATTATTCTGTTGGTAAAATACACTCATGCATTACCATGAATTATTTCACTCCTTTTATTGTATGGATGACAAATTACTAATAAAAATTATTTATATTTGATGCTATCATATTCATGCCTCATTAAAAATGGTTTTGGGGCTACTTTTGCTATATGTTTATCTGATCTTATAAATTACCTCTTTTTTTTTTTACAATGTAGATTTATAACAAAGTTGTGAAGACAGAACAGAAAGTTCCCATTATACCCCATACCCTGTTTCTCCTATTGCTAACCTTTCATTGGTATGGTACATTTGTTACAACTAGTGAACCAATAGTAACTAAATATTAACTAACCTTCATCACACTTTCTTTATATTTGCTCCATTTTTACCTAATGCTCCTTTCTGTCCCAGAATCCCATCCAGGATACCATGCTGCACTTTAGGTGTCCCTGGACCATGACAATAACTTTTGGGTGAATTCTTGGAAGGAAGACAACAGATGCTATTCTAATCACATCATATCAATATGACTTATCAATATGACTTACCATGTTAACCTTGATCACCTGGTAGACTTAGTGTTGGCCAAACCTCTCCTCTGGAAAGTTGTTTTGCTCTTTCTTTATTGTATCTTGAAGACAAAGCATTATGTGCAGCCTACTATTTAAGGGGTCAATATTTATCCTTCATCTCTTGAGGTAGACGTATCTACATGTATTATTTGAAATTCTGTTGCATTAGAGAAGAATCCTTCACTTACTTATTCACTTATTGATTTACATCTTATAAATCCAAGGATATTTCTTTTACATTTTGAGTTATAACTTAGTATCATGTTATTTTGTTGCTCAAATTGTTCCAGCTTTGAGCACTGAGAGTTTTTTCAGTTGGCTCCTACGTCCCTTTGACATATCCCATCATTGTGTGTGTGTGTGTGTGTGTGCGCGTGTGTAACTTTTATTTTGTTTTGTATTTCCTTCTTTTATGGCTCTACACAATGCCCCAAGATCATCTTATATATTCCCTGTCCCAGCCTTAGAATCAGCCACTCTCCAAGGAGCCCTGGTTCCTTTCATTGGAAATTGCCATTAGAAACAGAGATGTGAGCACAAAGTGATTGCTATTGGAGTGTCATTGCTTCTAGTCTCTCTCAGCTGACAGAGCAATGAAATACATGTGTGTCTATTAACCTGCATATATATATATATATATATATATATATATATATATATATATATATATCATAAGTATTTTTATACATAACCATCCATATCCGTAACAACTCAAATGTGAATTCATTCTTTTTTTCATGTTCTTGTTCTTTACTTCTCAGAGTAGGTAAGATGGATGTTGAGTTATGTGGGTTAAGGGAAAGGTGTGTGCTCTGTTGTAAACTTCTCCCAGCTTGGCTCCTATTATCTCCTGGTGGCATTTCTGTTGCAGGGCAAAACTCAGTGCTCATGACCTTGTATGCATGCAAACACTTTGCATTTGTCTAGGATTGCTGGAGGCTGGGAAGTCTAAGATCAAGGTGCTGGCTGGCCAACTGGTGTCTGGTGAGGGATCCCTTACTGGTTCCCATGTCCTGACACGGTGAAGAGCCGGAAACTTGAGATCATGCTGATGTCTCCAAATCTGATCTACCACCACAGTTTCACATTAGCTTTCTTTCTGCTTAAAATTTTTCAAAGTAATCTTGATTTTTAACTAAGTCTAAGAAAAAATACTGAATGTAGGCTGAAAATAAAAAGGTAAGATTGGTTTTCATGATATATTCCCTTATTTCTCCAAAGAACCTGGAATTATTTATTATATTTTTATTGATGTCATTTAAATAGGACTAAGGTATTAAAAAAATAAAGGCAGAAAGCCCGAATCCAGTTTATTATTATTAAAGCCCTTTTGAACACATTTTCCCTTTCATTAACTAATACAGAAAAAAACAAACACATAGAAGGTTGTGACCAGCTGTAGTTCTTCCAAAAACAGATGAAAAGAAGAAAGGAGATTCAATGATATTAGAAGAACTATTAAAGGAAAATATTCTGATAAAGGGAGTTACTGAATGTTGGAATGTAAGATAAGAAGTTAGAAATTTTTCCTCTCTTCTTTAAAATTAGGGCAGATTCCCAGCTGTCTAGAATAGTAGGTGTTTTCTGATTTTCAAAGCTCTTTCCCTCTGTGAATTCTGGGACTCTTTATCCAAAATCAAAGCCTTGGTCAAGGAAAATGCCTATTTTTAAGACATGGGTGAGAGGTCTGCAAAAAAGGAAGAAAAGTTTCACCCTGAAAAAAAAAATCAACCTTACAATAAAGGTGAAAAAAGAAAACAGGTTATGTCTACCACCAGAACTGCACTCTCAAACCTTTCATCTTCTTCACTATCAAGTAAATTCGTATTAGAAGGCTGATCTTTCCCTTTCACAGAGCCCTTTATGATTAACAGGAACTGGTCACAGGACTGATGGGTGTTTCCTTCTACTAAACAGATGAGTGGCTGGAGTCACAGCTTCATACTATTCCCCCTTTTAGAGAGCCACTTTTTTTTTTAAAGTTACTTTTGTGCTATAATGTCCTCACTTCTCACTCTTCGATTATCTCTCTGGAGGTAAGTAAAGGTAAGTTTCACATACAAGATTGTCTAAGCAATTATGTGGGCCTTAACTTTCTCTACGGACTATTGATTATCCTAGAAATGCTATATTCAGGAGATTAATGGAATTATTTTGCATGGTGGCAATAAAGTGTACTGGAAAGAGTCCTGAAAGACCTGTGGTTTACTCCTAGGTGTACCACGTAGATTTGCCCACTTACCAATTTTGGGCAAATTGCTTGATATTCTGAGTTTAATTTGCTTGTCTCTGAAAGGGTTATAGAAGTACTTGTCTTACAAGGTTACTGTAAATATGAAATGTAATGAACATGAGCTCACTTATGTGTTAAGGTACTTACTAGATGGCAGTTGTTATTACTGCTATCATTGTTATTAATAATTATGAATTCAGCAACTCATTAAATAAATGTTATTAAATTCCTTAACATTTCTTAACATGGGTGTTGGGCACCATGTGTTTATAGAAATGACTCAGTCTTAGCCTTTATTCTCAAGGAATTCATGGCATCATGGGAAAAATATAAAATTGGTTTAAATTGGTAAGGGAAGGAGAAAGCTCAGCTATAGGCTTAGGGGCAGGAAAAGCTCATTCAAGGCCAGAGAATGCTTCATGGGTAATTCACAAAGCAGAAGAACCAAGACTGTGGTATTATTTGTTTTTCCTGAAAGGGCCAATATCGTATGTGTATCATATTAATAATGAAGTTTGAAATATACTGTAACGTGGTCATCTATGTCATAGTTTCATTATGACATTTTTTTTTCATTATGACAATTTTAAATTTAACGTAAAATAGGGAAAATGTGGGCTAGAAGCAAATAAGGAGAATAAAAAGGATGAGCTGTGAGACTGAAGACAGATGACCCAATTTGTTGGTATGAATTTCATCTTCAATTTCCTTTTCTGTAAAATGCCAATCATTATATTAACTACCTCATAGCTTTGGAATAAAGTTTAAAGGTGATTAGAGGTGTTATTATATATAAAACACTTAAAATGGTGCCTGCGACATAGTAAGTACTCAATAAATATTAGCTAGTCCATCTGGTAAGATGAAAGAGTGACAATTATAGGTCCAAAATATACTTCCGGCCCTGCTTGAAGATTTCATGAGTTCTTGGATAAGTCACTCCCTAGGCTCAGTTTTCTCTCTGTAAAACGAAGGCCCCAGAGTAGAAAAGTGATCTCTAAAATCTTTTCTAGCTTTTGAATTGGGATAAAGGAACAGAAAAGACTGGGTGTGCGAATGTTGCCTGGACCCTGACATTATGGGGACAGCCGCTGCTGTGAGAGAGGATGGAGGTTTGAGAGGCCATCTCGAGAGGGGTCACTGAGGGTAAATTTTAGTTTCTTCAACATATTTTTCAGAAGGTGAAGATGAGACATTCTTTGTTCAAACTCCTCTTGCCCATGAAGCATTCAATTAGGCTTTTAAAACTTTCCCTGAAGTAGGATGGCACACTTTTAGGTCTTTTGGTCTTTAATTGTTGGAGTGGGTGGATCGCTGAGGTCCTTCTACAGAAGATCACAATTGAAACACAAACCAGAATCAAGAGTCCTAGAAAACTAGGACAGCAGCTGAGCCAGAAGGGAGGCTCCCTTTGTTTTATTTTTAAAACATATTTTTATTGATTTCAGAGAGGAAGGGAGAGGGAGAGAGAGATAGAAACATCAATGATGAGAGAGAACCATTGATCGGCTGCCTCCTGCACGCCCCCTACTGGGGATCAAGCCCGAAACCCAGGCATGTGCCCTTGATGGGAATTGAACCCTGGACCCTTCAGTTCACAAGCTGACGCTCTATCCACTGAGCTAAACTGGCTAGAGCAGGGAGGCTCCCTTTGGACATGTGTGGCCTGCATCTTCTCCCTGGTACATGGGCTGCTCCCTCTTCCCACGGCAGCGGGCTTCTTGTTCCATTACCGACAGGGAGTTTTGCCTATATAAGGAGCAGGAGACTAGGCCTCATGCTTACCCCCTTTTTGGCTGTCCCCCTTGCTGACCACAGGCTCCATGGCTCCGTTAAAAAAAAGTAAAAGCAAAGTGTTACATTCCCCAAAGTATGCCATGGCATAGTTATTCTGTGCTTTCTTCTCTTGACATTAGTACCAAAGAGAATAAGAATGTAAACATCTGTTTTATATAAGCCAATTCCAGACTTATAACCTGATTAGTCTAAGAGAATATTTGATGTGATTAATTTTCCAGTTACAACACGATGGTTTTCCGTCCTTTTATTGCCTTCTTCAGGGAGACAAGAGGAAAAAAAAACAATATAACTGTATTTTAAAAAAATTTTTTTTTTTAGTTTCATAGCAGTGCCAAGTATAACCATTATGGTTGGTGCAAAAGTACGTCTAATTCAATTGCAATAGCAAGTTACGTACCCTGTAGAAATGTGCTAAAGTAAACATAAAATAATCCTGGGCCTCGTTACGTATAGAACCAGACATTTTGGGAAGGGTCCTTGGGGATAACATCAAACCGTCTAGTGGTTTGCAGGAGGCAACTACAACAAGGCGGTGACTGTACACACTACTTTACAGCAATCACCTTCAGAAGTCTTGTTAAGTCTGTGTGATTCTGGGCTAGGCTTTTTCAGGCCTATGGTGATGAATGGTTACAACGAGGTGATCCCTTGAAACACTTAACTGGTGAGCAGTCTTATCCTCTCCAGGCAGGTAGAAAATTTTCAAGGGAGAAAACTGAGTTGGAGAGAGGATTTTAATCTTGATTTTGCTATAAATGTGCCGGAGTCCATTTTTAAAAATACCACCTTTTAGTCCTGGCTGGGGAGCTCAGTTGGTTGGAGTGTTGTCCCACTGCACCAAGGCTGCAGGTTCCATCCCCCGTCAGGGCACATGCATAGATTGGTGGTACAACAAACTGTGATGTTTCTATCTTTCCCTTCCTCTCTCTCTCTCTAAATATATATAACCTTTTCATGTACTCCCCCACCCAAATATAACATGAATGCTGAGAATATATGTACAGAGATAGCTGAGAGCTAATTTGGTGGCTGTTAGCATGACACTGTGCAAAAATGTCCCACAGCTTGCTGCATGTCCTGCAGGGTCTACCTTTGTGTGTAAATCTCCACTCTAAATCCCCTACCTCCTAGGATCTTCTGGAAATGCCTAGAGGAATGGGGGAGGGGTTAGGATAACTCAAGGATAGGTATCAGCTTCCCGTAAATGAAAAAGTTCTTTTTTTCTTGTTCCTGACTCTGTCCTCAGAGCCTTTCAAGGTGTTTTAAGCTAGTGCTTATTTGGAACTACCTGTGTAGATCTTTTCATAAAAAGCAACTGAAAACTACCACCTAATTTTGATATCACACTCACAGGCTCTCCTTGTATTATCTGTTGCTCTGTCTTTTGTTCATGTCTTCATACCTGAGAGCCAAGGGCAGCATTGCAAAGCAGGGAAGAGCACGGATTTGGGAGTCACCTTACCCAGGTTCAAGGCTGGTTCTACTGCTCATTAAATTGACCTTAGGCAAGTTGCTTAAGATGTCTGTAAGTCTCAATTTCTTTAAATGACTGATGTCCTTAATATTGTTACTGCAGGCTACTCCATTTCACCCTTTTCCCCAAACTGTTTCCCTTATTCCTTTTCTCACTCATTGATTGAATGGTTTTGTTGAAGTATAACTCTAATATTTTTGCCCTCCAGCTTAAATTCCTTCAGTGTTTTTATGTCTTCAGGATATGAACGGAGCTCCAGCCAGCTTCATCCAGGTGCAACCTGACTGCATCTTGCTTTATATGTCTCCTATGTATCTCCTGTCTCTTTCCTGGGCTTTTCTATTGATGCCTTGGAGCAGGATGCCAAGGAATCCAGATTAGCACCCACGTATGTGGGGCCCAAAAGCGTGAGGATGGGAGCTGATGGGTAGTTACTTCTCCCCTTCACCCCACCTTCTCCCCTTTCTCCTTTACGGTCTTGAGACACCCAAAATGGGGCTTTCAGTCAGTTCTAGGGGACCCAGTAACTGGTAGTTTTATAGGAGAGGTCAACTTGATAACATACCCCTTTTGGCTCTTCATTCTCCTCTGCTGCATATTCATTCTCTCTCTCTCTCTCTCTCTCTCTCTCTCTCTCTCTCTCTCTCTCTCTCTCTCTCTCTCTCGTTCCTGGGAATCACACCCCAGACCTTCATCTCAGACTTTCTGGGGCACTTTGGCTAAGACCATCAGACAATGTTACAGCTGAAATGAATTCTAGAAATTGTTTAGTATAATCTGCTTGTGTCAGAAATGAAACAATTAGTGGATAAAGCAAGATTAGATTCACAGATGAGCACTCCTTCCAACCTCAGAGAGGCTGTTTTTAATAACGGAAGCAGGAAAAAGGCTAGGATATATTGTTATTTCTGGGCAATACTCTGACTTAAGCATCACTGTCTTCTTTGCCCAACCCTTCCTCCCCCATTCCTGGGCGTGCCCTCTTCCTAACCCAACCAATTTCTCCCAATTTACGTTCTTGATATTCTTGGCCGCCCGCCTGCCAAATGTACTTTCGGAGGCGCATTTAAATTAGAATGTAAATAAGATTTCTATCCAAGGGGCTATCTTGTCCCCAGAGATCTGCACTTCAACAGAAATCAAACTTTATTGAAAAGGCGTGGAACAGCCCACATTTGTCTCTTCCATCCCCAAATCATGTAGTCATCAGTTACATGCGAGTAAAGGGGAGAAACACACTGGGATTGCAGAAGATAAATGTGTATCTCTACATACATGCCTTTGAGGCATTAGATATTCCTTTTCTTTGTCACCCGTCTTTCCCTAACACACTGCCCGTGGACCTTAAACATGTTCTTAAGTGCTACCGCCCACTTAGATTTCAGGATGTTAGTGAAGCTACAAAAGGCCTTCTATAAGCCAAGAAATAAAATAGCCTTTCCATTCATCTGTCTCTTCCAAAACACTTTCCCCCAGTGCATATACCCATAGGTTCAAACTTTCAAAGCTGTATCCTAAAAGAAATATAATGGTGTTGATAATACTTAACTTTTATTAAGTACTTGCCACATTGCCAGGCACTAGGCTAAATGCATTCAAAGCATTCTTTCACTTTATTCTCAGGACCATGATTCCAGAGAGATGGGTAACAACTGAGGTAGTCCTATGAGTCCTGTAATTGTCTCAATTTACCACCAGAGCTTTCTTAGGTCATGGTGTATAGTTATGCAAATGAGGTGGAGCCTAGAGGCTGGCTGAGTGAAGATGGAGCTGAGAATACTGGGAGACCCAGACAGCTCCAGTTTGCAGGCGAGAATACCTAAAGACGCTAGGTAGACAGAAAACCCCAGAGTATATTCAGCTGAAGACTGACCCGCATATGCAAGTGAGGAAACCCAAAGCCCAGGAAAAAAATATTTGAAAGGATGAAAGGTGACAGTGCCCATGCTCACACTGGGATGGGAATAGGTCTGTCCCCACCGACCAGACTGGAAAAGCTCTTGATTCAGAGTACTGGGTAGAGGATGCAGAAGGCTCTTTTCTCGGCAGTGGGAATAGTTAGTCCTAGACTGAATACTGCTTTGGTCTGATCTAACAAATCTTAAGAGAAAGTCCTCAAAAGATCAAATTGTTTCCACATACTTTATCGAAGAACAAAGCTCAAGAATGTTTATAGGAATACAAAAATACCTGTATCTAGTACTGAACAAGGTAAAATTCACAATGTCTGGCATCCAATTAAAGATGACGAGGCCTGGAAGGAAGCAGAAAAATAGAACCCCTAAGAAAAAGAAAAATTGATCGATTGAAAGTGACACAGAACTGACAGAGCTGTTGCGATTACCAATCAAAGGCATTACATCAGTTTTTATATTCATACACTTAAAGTGAGACCTGGAAGATATAAAAAAGATTCCAATCCAACTTCTAGTACATTGTTTGAGATGAAAACTATAGTGAATAAGAGAATCGGCACAATAGACAGTGGAGAAGAAAAGATTGGCGAACTTGAATAATTATGGAAGCTATAAAAAATGAAATACCATGAGAAAAGACAATAATAATTACACAAATTAACAGAGCATCAGTGAGACAGAATCACTTCAAGTGGACTCATAAATGTGAACCGTGGTCCCCAATGGGAAGGAGGTAAAACTACTTGAGAAAATAAAGGCCAACAATTTGCAGAGTTGATGAAAACCACACACTCAAATGCAAAAAGCTTGACAATCTCTAAGTACAAAAAACATGAGGGGAACCACACCAAGGCACATTATAATCAGATTGCTCAAAAACAGTGACAATAAGAAAACTCTTATGAGCATCAAGAGGAAAA
Source organism: Myotis lucifugus (assembly GCF_000147115.1). NCBI lineage: Eukaryota > Metazoa > Chordata > Mammalia > Chiroptera > Vespertilionidae > Myotis > Myotis lucifugus. The sequence continues at coordinate 1,384,848 of NW_005871113.1, forward strand.
CTATATGGCTCATACAAAAAATGAGCGATTTCTCACTGCAGACAGAGCAAGCAAGAAGACAGTGGAGTAACATCTTTAAAGCACAGGAAGAAAAAGAAAAATCTGTTCACCTAGAATCCTCCACCCAGCAAAAAAAAAAAGGTATCTTTCCAAAGCCAAGGTTACATAAAGACTTTCTTAAACACACAAAGTGAAAGAATTTATCACTAGCAGAACTGCACTACAGGAAATACTAGAGCAAGTCCTTCAGGGAGAAGAAATATGATACCAGCTGGAATCAGGAGCTACAGGAAGGAATGAATGAACAGGACCAGGAGTGGTAACTGCATGGGTAAATACAGTAATTTCTTCTTATTAAATAGATCTCTTTAAAAGCTAATTGACTACTTAAATAAAAAGTAACATCAATGTAGTGTGGGGTTTAAAGTACAGTAGTATAAAATAGATGACAATAGCAAAAAAGATCAGGAGAGGAGTAATGAAAGTATACAATTCTGAGGTTTTTATAGTATACATGAAGTGGTATAATGTTACTTGAAGACCATGATAAATCCAAGATGTTTACTCTAAACCCTAAAGCAATTACTAAGATAAAATAGAGTTATCACTAATGAGCTAAAAATGGAAATAAATGGAATAATAAAAATATTCAATAAATCTAAACAGAGGCAGAAAATGGAAAAAGGAACTAAGAACAGATGGGACAAATAGAAAATAATTAGAAAGATGATTGATTTGATCATATCCATAATCATATGGAATATAAATGGTCTAAATAGTTCACTTAAAAAGGCAGTGATTGTTTGATTGAATATAAAAAGCAAAGCCCAATTGTATGAGTACAAGAAACACACTTTATTTATTTTATTTTTTTTAAATATATTTTTTATTGATTTTTTACAGAGAGGGAGAGGGATAGAGAGTTAGAAACATCGATGAGAGAGAAACATCTATCAGCTGCCTCCTGCACACTCCCCACTGAGGATGTGCTCGCAACCAAGGTACATGCCCTTGACTGGAATCGAACCCGGGACCCTTGAGTCCGCAGGCCGATGTTCTATCCACTGAGCCAAACCTGTTAGGGCAAGAAACACACTTTAAATATAAAACTCAAATTGGTTTAAAGTGATAGGATGGAAAACATGTCATGCTTACACTATTTAAGAGAGAGCTGGGGTGGCTATTTATTTCTGATATAATGTCTGTATTATATCAGACAAAGTATATTTTATGTATTTATTTTTAAAAATATTTTTTATTGATTTCAGAAAAGAGAAACATCAATGATGAGAGAGAATCATTGATTGGCTGCCTCCTGCATGCCCCACAGTGGGGATCGAGACCACAGCCCTGGGCAATGTGCCCTGACCAGGAATCAAACCTGTGATCTCCTGGTTCATAGGGCGACCCTCAACCATTGAACCACGCCGGCCGGGTGACAAAGTATATTTTAGAGCAAATAATATTACCAGCAATAAGGATAGTAACTTCATAATTTTAAAGGTGTCAATTAAGAGGACATGATAATCCTAAATGTTATGCATCTAAATTCAGGGCTTCAAAATGCCTGAAGCAAACACAGAACTGCAAGAAGAAATAGACAAATCCACAATTATAGTCAGAGATTTCAATATCATTCTCAATTTACCTATAGAACAAGTACTCAGAAACCAGTAAAGATGCAGAAGATTTGAGTTATCACTGTCAAACAATTTGACCTAATTGACATTTACACAACATTCTACTGATTAAATCTACTCGATAACAAACATTCTTTTTAATGCATATGAAACATTTTCTAAGATGGATCCTTTAATCCTTCAGAAGGATTAAAGGTACAATCATTATTCCCATTTACACCTGAGTAAATGAAGGCATGAAGCCAGGTGACCTGCCGAAGATACAGCTGTTAAGTGTTACATCTGGGCTTTGAACCCAGGCTAGCTGACCCAGAACTTTTAATCACCAGGCTCTGCCACCTCCCGTGAGCACCTGGAATAGCTCAGGTCCCAGTGAAAACTCTAGGATTTAGAATGCAACCCCTTTTGAATAAACAAAGGAATAGGCTACTCAAATAGCATTCTCTAAATACTACTTGGAAAGGAAGTCCATTCGCCCTCTCCTCTCATATTCCCACTCAGCCCAAATGGCCAGGCTGCTTCCTTCAAGTGACATGACTTATAGGTATCATAAACCCAGACCCCAGAGCCACTGGGTCTGAGAGAGAAGACAGTTGCTGATTGTAAAAGGCTCCTGGGAGTTGGCTCTGCCTCGGGCTGCCTCGGTGTTGGATGGGTGGTCTAACACACACTGGAACATGACCAAGATGCCCCTTGGCCCCTCTTTACGTGCCAGGATCCAGACAACAACTCCTTTCCCAGGAAGGAAATACGTTTTTATGAAAATGAAGCAAAGAATCCTCAGCTGATGGTTGACTTTCTTTGTCCACCTTCTTATCTCTGTTATTAGTATTATAACGTATATAATAAGTACAGAACGGAAAAACTTTGTAATATTTTCCAGGGCGAGGTTTCCTTACTTATCGGCAAGAAAATGGCACGGAGGGGAACACCTTTTAAATGGATTTTTGGCTGAGACTTGGCACATGGCAGTTCTATGGGAGGAAATGTGAAGTGGGGATATTATTCTGCCTCACCATGCGAAGGAGGATTAAAGGTGCTCAGCAAACATGGATCTTGACAGTGAAATAAAAAAAAAAAAAATCAGTTTTCTACCTGGCTTCCATCCTGTATCCAGTCCAGCTCCCTTCCCTTCTCCTAAATTTCCCAACTACCATCACTGACACCCCAGTTCCTGCTGTCTCTCTCACTTCCTTCAACAGCTCCTTTTCCATTCCCCTCGATTTTTGCCCATCCAGCTCCCTTCTTCCCTCTTCTCCACACCCCCAAAGTCCCGAGGAGATCAAAGAGTGACAGTGGCTGCAGCCCTGGTGGAAAAGTTTCCAGCTCCCCCTTCTGTCTGGGCCGGGGCGTCCTGGCTTCTGGGGGGAAATCGTGGAAGAGGTGTCTGAAGCAGCGCCGTACAAAAAAGAAAAAGACCCCCCCCTCCCCTTTGTGCTCGTTAGCGCGGTGACTTTCAGTTTGGGTCGTTGCCCCCCATTCTGACAGCCATTGCTTCCCCTGGTGTTTGTAGGTTAGCAACAGCGCCGGTGGGAGCGGAGCGAACCCGGGGAGCGCTTCCCTGGAACCGGAGCGACCCCCGAATCCGTGCGGAGAGAAGTCGCCCCGCGCGCGCGGAGGGGGGGCGGGGCTTCAG
>NW_005871113.1:1388223-1514200 GCF_000147115.1 Myotis lucifugus
CCGTATCTTGAGCACGCCGCAGCGCGCTGGGTGCAAATGCACCTTCGAGTCGTTTCTTGATGGGTCAACTCCTCTTTAGGTCTTTAGCAATTCTCTACCCCCTAGCCGAGCGGGCTTCGAACAAGGGTGGGCCCCGGGGGGCTGGACGGTCCAATAGGAAGGGAGGGGCGACCAGGCCCTCCTCCCGGCTTCCGGGCGAGCGGCGGCCAGTGGAAATTGGGGAGGGCTCGGCGGCCCGGCCCTGCGAGAAGCGGCGGCGGCGAGGGCAGCGGGGATTTCGGCGCGGGGCCGTTTGGGCTCAAGTGCGCCCCCGGGTCCGGCCGGGCGCGCCACCCGCACTCCGCCACCCGCCACCCGGGCCGCGGGCAGAGACGGCCCACGGAGGAAGCTGCGTCCAGACAAAAGCGCTGCATCTCTGCCGCTCAGCCCCTGCGGGGAGCCGCGTTCGGTGCCTGTCCCCGTCCGAGTCTCAGCTCCAAACTGTTGGCCAGTGCACAGAGGTTTCCAGAGTCTCATGAGCTGCTCGGAGAGGAGACCCCCGTCTGTGGCTGAGGAGGTTAGCTAAGCACGGCGCTCAGGAAACGGGGGAGAAAAGGCAGAAAAGAAAATGATTTCCCGGGACACGGTCCGCGCAGGATTCCTGTTTGCTCTGCTTTATTCCTCCCTCGCTCAAGACGCGAGCCCCCCGTCGGAGGCCAGCGCAGAGGACATTCCCGAGGGGGCCTCCACCTTGGCTTTTGTGTTCGATGTGACCGGCTCCATGTATGATGATTTAGTTCAGGTTATCGAAGGGGCTTCCAAAATTTTGGAGACGTCTTTGAAAAGACCTAAAAGACCTCTTTACAACTTTGCTTTGGTGCCTTTCCATGATCCAGGTAAGGGGAATGTTCATTCTTTGTTATTTTTTTTTAATCTTTTTATTGATTCCAGAGAGGAAGGGAGAGGGAGAGAGAGGGAAACATCAGTGATCAGAGAGAAGCATTGATCGGCTGCTTCCTCCACGCCCCACGCTGGGGATGGAGCCCGCAACCCTGCACGTGCCCACACCACCGGGAATCAAGCGGGGACCTCCTGGTTCATAGGTCGAGGCTCAACCACTGAGCCACAGGGCTGGGCGCATGTCTTTGTTATTTCTTATGATCACATCGTGCTTTATGCTATGAAATGGTCTCAGTGTTGGGAAGTTTGAAATCTTTTTGATAGATGTGTAGCCCGAAGATAGTTGTCACAAAGAATTGCTGCTTGGCTTCTGGGGTGGCTCTGCTACCTGCTCACGTCTCAGCCATGGGGTAGACAGATGGCTTGTTTAGGGAGCTGGTCCGGTGGTCCCCCAAACCTGGATATGTGGAGTTAGGAAACCCACAATCCGGTCTTGAGCAACAGCGTCTACTGGCTTTTTAATTTTAGAGCTAAAGGATGTTTAATGATAAAGGCAGATTTGAACAGGGGTGTTCAGCCACGATCCTTCCAAAGCTAACAACATCCAGGTGGAGAGAGCACGCACAGGATAACGCTCCGCTAAGATGGGAAAAACCTGTGTGAGTCAAGGAAGCTTGGCGTAGTGGAACTGTTACTACTAGTGGAACGGAAGAGATGAGAATGAGAGAAACCATTCATTGCTTTACTGAATCTATTCATCTTTGCACCAGGTCATCATTAGCTAGGTTCACAGATGGGTATAAACGTTATGGCTATGGCTCATGCAGTAGAAATGCACGTGATTTGGTATGTCAGTGCTCTGTAAAGGTAGCTGAAGCCATAGGACTTCACTTATTTTTTATTTTTTTTTTGCCCTAAAGCTGTGGGTTTCAGCGACTCCACTGTAACAGGACCCGATTTACTTTTTTTTTCAGTTTCCCTTTAAAGTGGCACCTTTCTGTGAGGCGCATAGGAGCCCTCATTGTCATTGTGGAGGGCAGCATGGCCAGGGGAGCCCTGCGGCTTGCTGTGTAGCGTCCACCTGAGTTTCATTAACACAAGTTGCTGCCCAGTTGAAGGAATAAAGCAGTGGCTTCTTAACAGTCCTCCCCCACTGTTCTCCCATACGTTTCCTGCTTTGAAATTCTCTTTTCTGTAAAAGACCTTGACACAGCCTCTTTACAATGAGAGCTTGACATTGAGAATTTCAGATTTGTTCCTTGTGCATTTGACAGACATAAGTTCAAATTATTGCTAGGTATCAAATGTGTCAGTTGTCAACTATTTAAAAAAAGTTGGCTGTGGGGAAATTTGGAGGGGAAATAGAATTTTCTGGGTTTCCCCCCTCCCCCCTTTCAGATGATGAAAACAATAACCTATCCTACTCTTCTGGGGTGAGATATATAAAATCAGTGGTTCTCAACCTGTGGGTCGCGACCCCTTTGGGGGTCGAATGACCCTTTCACAGGGGTCGCCTAAGACCATCGGAAAACACATATATAATTACATACTGTTTTTGTGATTAATCACTATGCTTTATTATGTTCAATTTGTAACAGTGAAAATACATCCTGCATATCAGATATTTACATTACAATTCATAACAGTAGCAAAATTACAGTTATGAAGTAGCAACGAAAATAATTTTATGGTTGGGGGTCACCACAACATGAGGAACTATATTAAAGGGTTGCGGCATTAGGAAGGTTGAGAACCACTGATATATGTGAATCACACATATATGTATATACATGTATATATATAACATTTCTACATTGATGAAATATTCTTTATATTTGAGTGAAGAATTGAATGGTTATTTACTGTGTTTTCTCTCTTAGTAAGACACCTCATGTCTTACAATGTTTCAGTTTATTAAATGTCAAGATGTCAATGTTGATGCAGTTCAAAACTTGTTATTTTGGAATAGCCTAAATACGTTTCTTCTGTAGGGGTAAATCTGAAGTTGGCTAAAAAACAAAGTAAAAATTGTTTTCTCTAATTAACACCACAATTTGCTCTTCTCCAAAAGACTCTTATGAAATGATGTTGCTGCAGACAGAACACAGAAATTGCCTCAAGTCATAAATGGAAACTGGATCATCATGATATTTCAATGTGATATGAAAATTATTGGAATAAATTGCATTGTGGTATGCTGCATTCCAATTGTTACCAAATGGGAAAGTTTGCTGTAGTTGACTTTCCTATAGTTTAGCAATCATGTTTCAAAGTGGGGGAAACTTGGCATGCTAATAAGAGATGACTAATAAATTAGATCTTTCTAGAATTAATACACGAAAATGATTAAATTGGTTCCATAAAATTAATTGTAAGTATAATTCAGCAAAACTATTAATTCTGTTTCCATTGTGATTAGAGAGAAGTGGCCAAGTGTTTCTGTTATCTAAGAGTATTTAAAGTATTTTTGAAGATAAAGAGGGAAATAGAAGTTAAAACATATTAATAACTTTTAGTTTATTAACTCATTTTAATGGATTGTAATAATATCTTGGTGTGACATTTTCTCTCTCACACTGTGTGTGTGTGTGTGTAAAATCATTAAGCATTTTTTATTTCCTTTTACTTGTGATTAGTGATCAGCTTAGAATGACAAAAAGGGCCTTGAATGGGGATTGGCTGTTTTACAGAGACATTGGAAAAGTCAGTTTATCTTTCTGAATGTTTTCTGAACTGTAAAATGAGGGACTTGGATTTGAACATCTCTAAGGTCACTTCTAACTGCGACATTTTATGACTCATTGTCTTATATGTGGTTGCTTTTCATAGTTTCTAACACAAATTCCTACGGTTGGGTGATACAACTGACATGAAAAGAAATAATGTGTGTTATTGGATATAATAATTGCATTAATTATAATCATAATTACTAATTATATTAATGACCTTGACTACAACTTTTCAAAGCCCTTTGATATCTGCTACTGCATTTAGCTAGATGAAATAATGGAGGAGACCTGGGATATAGTCCCCGGCATTTGCCAGAGACCTGTCGGCCTTTCAGGTGACGCTTTGGACCCCTGCATTACAGGTTGGGGCACGGTGTGTGCTTGCAGGTGGGGGTAAAAATTAAAATACAGGGAAAACATACCCATAGAGGACAAAGTCTAACAACTTGACAAGGACGTGATAAAATCACTCAGAAAATGTGCACCTCAGAAGCCAGTCTTGGAGGACCAACAACACATCCATGGAAGGGGAAGCATCAGAGAGGACCAGGGCCATGGACTATCAGGCCAGCTTTTTGATGCTGACTATCTTAAAATGTTCTTCTTAAACTTCTCTAATCACTTGTAATGCATTAATTTTTAGCAGCTTTATTTAGATATAATTCCCATATCATGCAAACATTCATATTCACAGATGCATACAACCATCACCACAATTTTGGAACATTTTTCAAAGAGAAACCTCATGCCTTTTATTTATCTATCAGTTTTCTATCCCCTTATCATCCTTCTCCCAGCCCCAAGCAACCACTAATTTACTTTCTGTCTCTCTAGGTTTTCCCGTTCTGGACTTTCATATGACTGGAATAGTATAATATGTGTTATTTTATGATTGGCTTTCACTTTAGCATAATGTTTTCAAGGTTCCTTCATGTTGTTGCATGAGGATGTTGCATGAGACCCAACTTTGAGATGAGAGGGTTGAAATTTTCTCTCCCGCTCCTGACCTCTGGGGAAGGGAGAGGGGCTGGAGGATGAAAGCAAACTGGGGAAATCTCTGGGATTGGATAAAAAGTAAAATAGAAACACTTATTTCTTTCACATTGGTGGGTGCAGGGTAGTCAGTAGTTGACATTTACAGCATGAGATGGTTTGCAGGGAATAAGATAACAAGGAGGGGTTCTGCTATAGGTTGTGCCCTGAGGGGTCTGGAAAAAGACCATTACTCTGACTTTCCAAGGAGTATTATCTCAGATACAAAAAGATAGTAGACAGGCTCACTGAAGTTAAAGATTGACCTTTGTCAAGGAAGCCACAGGCCTAGGACAGGACTACCCACCATGGCTCACTTCTAGTTAGGAATTTTTATGTCCAGACCATCCTAATGTGGTTACTTCTGGCCTCTGTTTGTAGGGCCCACCATGCAGGCCTCCCCTGAGCTTGTCAAGTTTAGTGTGTGGCCCCTTTTTTCATTCGCACTGAGTTATATTCTTTTATAATAAAACAGGTAATCTAATGAGTAAGTGCGTTTTCTGAGGTTTTTGAGCTGCTCTAGCAAATTAGTTGAACCCAAGGGAGGGGGTTGTTGGCACCTGTGATGTATAGCTGGTGGTCAGGAGCACACGAAACAACTGGGGCTTGTGATTGAAGTCTCCAGTTGGGGGAGGGTGCAGTCTTGTAGAATTAAACCCTTTAACTGGTGGAATCTGATGCTATCTCCAGGTAAACAGGTATCAGAGTTGAGTTGAATTCTCAGACCTTGAAAATCTATCGACGTTTTATATGAGCTAAACTTCAAATTGAAATGTCAGTTTCAATATGTGTAGGAAAAAGATCCAAGAAGATATTAGTCTCCCTTTGCCTGTAGCTCCTCCTGTGTGAAGAAGGGTTTTCATGAGGAAAAGGGTTGGTCTTTTAAATCCAAGAGAAACCAAACTTAAAGTAGAATTTAAGAGTGAGAGATTTTGGTTGCAATGATTACTTCGTTTCTAGCATGATAGTATATTTAATTTTAATTTTTTTTAAAAAGTAAAGTGGGATTAATTGAAGAAGCACTCCAAGCAAGGTGTGAGCCAGTTGAGAGAGACAATGGCCCTACACGGTTTAAATGAGGGATTTTCTAGGTGGAGACCTTAATTTGCATTCAGGGATGATTAATAGAATAGGGTTATATAATTATATTTCTTCTCTGCATGCCTTTACCCATAATGCATACAGAAAAATCCAAGGGGGATGGTTCTAAACCGCAATGCAAATTTTATTATAATTAGTCTAGGACCCTAGTAAGGTCACACTGAGGTCATGTTGTTTTCCTCTGAGCTTCTGCCAAAATCCAGCTGATTCTGAACCTGCCCTCTGACAGTCTGCTGGCTGCTGGGTGGCCTACAGAGAGGTGGTCTGAAGGCATTGTTGGTCCGACCCCTGTTCAAGACCCCAGGGCAGACCCCACCCCAGCCCCTCATGTCTAACTTCCTACCTAATACCTGGACGAGTTGCCGCTGCCCATTGCTGCCCTGGTTGCAAGCCCGTGTGGTCCCTTTAGAGTCTAGGAGTTGCTTGCCTGTTGGGGAAGGAGAGGGGGAAGGGAAAGGTATGGGCTTGCTCCTGGGAGGGAGTATTTTAACCTGATAGAGTATTTTAACCTGAGAGTAGATCCCAGGTCTCTGGATGTTTTCTGAGGACATGGAGAAGCATTTTGCGACCCACAATGAAAACTTTCTCCCAAAGTGTAAGGACCACGTTTTGATAAATCAAATAGGTTACATGTGTTAGGAATGTTACTAGTCAACAGAATCCTCTCTGACTTCCACTTTTTGTTTGTTGTTTGTTAAGTTGAGGAACAGCTTTCAGTTGATCCTTGGTAAGTCAGAATTTGGTTTTGCTTATGATGTGTCTCTGGTCAAACGTACAATAACCGTTCTCAATGGTCTTCATAACTCTGTGTCCCTACCTTTCTCTCTGATGAGACATTAAGCAATCTGGACAGGACTCATTTATAGTATCTCACAGGCCTGCCACACAGTACACACTCAGGAAAAGTTTCATCACTGAATTCTGAAAACAAGAACTGAGGATTTCTCTGGGTATTTTAATCTTGCCTCGCATGCCTATGACTTTACTTTTAAAATCATAACAGTCAGAAGAATAAAACTAAACAACATAATAATTTGCAAGTTGACTTTTTAGATTCTTTAAAAATACTAAAGAATCAGTGGTGTTGCTCTTATTTGGGTGATATATATCTCCCAGCCAAGCTTGAAATGAAATGAAAGTATCATTGTGACCCAGATAATGGCGGAGTCTTGGGTAGTTACTGAATGTTTGTATGGCAGGTAAGTTTTGGAGGTGATTTCTATGCAGTTGGGAGTATCTCAGCTGCATGCCGTAAGATAGTCTGCCCGCTTTCCAGTTTTAATTGGACTGGTGGAAGGAGTGTCACTACAAATACATTTAATTTCTAAAGAGCATTGTGCACACGAAAGATCCACATCATAGGTGGTTCTCACAAGTCTACAGTATTCTCAACCTTGGTTTTGTTTATCTCTGATAAATCCTGTGAGGATCCCCATCTCTGCAGGGAATAGGAAAAATTTAAAAATGGACTTATGTCGAATGTACGGTGTAATGAAATAAACTTTTCCTACTTTAGTAACATCATGGTTAAATAATATATATCAAGGTCCTTTAAAAGTACTAAAGAATCAATGGTGTTGCTTTTATTGAATGACTCATATTTTTCTATAAAGATTCAGTAGGCACTGGAGAGAAGAAAAATAGTAGAACCTTTATACAATAAGACTAAAAAATTCTAGAGTGAAAATATCTACCTGATGCCTTGGTTATTAATCAACCTATAGGCAAAGGATAGTTCGAACCAGTTCAAATGTACCATGCCAATACACTCAGTATTTGAGAGGCATGTGTTCATTTTCATTTTAGAGTTGTGTCTTGCAGATGGATTGGGGCAAGGCCGTCCTGAGAGCTGAGTGATGAAATCTGAGGCCATCACAGCAATTCCAGGGGGAAATAGTGAGGGGACTTGGGCATAGGAAGAAGGGGATAGACTTCCGAGCTATTAAGAAAGTCCAGTGAACTGGACTTGGTCCTTAGAATATGGAAAAAAGGGAAATATGTTTGCCTTCTATAGGTTAAGATATGAAATGGTCACATACTAGAAGAGAAAAGATATGTAAAGATTTCTATAAGAGATACCATTACTCTCTGGCCAGTAGTCTTGACAGTAAGTAAGCAATCTGCTTATAAATTAACTTGTCCAAACAAAATATCAATGAAAAAATACAGGGGTGAAAAAGAGTCACAGAAACAGACTTAGGCATTATACAACCAAATTTTTTTTAATTGACATATAATTGGCATATAATCGTTTCAGATGTACAATTTGTATATATTGTGAAATGATCACCACAATAAATCTAGTTAATTACATTAGAAAGTTTTTTTTCTTGTGATGAGGACTTTGAAGGTCTACTCTCTTAGCAACTTTCAAATAAGCAATCCAGTACTGACTATAATCCTTACGCTGTACTTTATATCCCCATGACTGACTTAATTTATAACTGGAAGTTTGTACCTTTTGACCTCCTTCATCTGTTTCACCCACCGCCTATTCCCTACCTCTGTCAACCACCAGTTATATGTTCTTTGTATGTATGAGCTCATTTTTTTTCTTAGATTCCACATTTAAGTGGGATCATACATACAGTTATATGTATGTCTCTGTCTGACTTATTTCACTTAGCATAATGCCCCAAGGTCACAGATGAAAAGATTCCCAACTCTTATGGCTGAATAATATTCCACAGTGTGTATTTGTGTGTGTGTGTGTGTGTGTGTGTGTCTTTATATTCATCCATCAATGGACACTTAGGTTGTTTCTGCATCTTGGCTATTGTAAATAATGCTGCAATGAACATGGGGTGCTAGTGTTTTTGGTTTTTTGCAGATAAATACCCAGAAGTGGAATTGCTGGATCATCCAGAACTTCTATTTTTAACTTTTTGAGGAACCTCCACACTGTTTCCCATAGTGGCTACACCAATTTACATCCCCACTAATAGTACACAAGGATTCCCTTTCTTCCACATTCTCTCCAACACTTGTTACTTCTTGTCTTTTTGATAATAGCCATTCTAATAGGTATGAGGTGTCTGCCTGATAATTAGTGATATTGAGCACATTTTCATGTACTTGTTGGCCAACTGTATTCTTCTTTGGAAAGATGTTTATTCAGTTCCTCTGCCCATTTTTAAAATTATTTGGGTGCTTTTTTGGCGTGCCAAGTTTGATCTAGGGTTCAGAGTATTAGTTCATTCTGCACTGAAATAACCAGTCCACCCATAAGCAACACTCCAACTGTAGCCATAGACTGTTTATCTTTATAAATATGTAATGATGTCATTACATATTTGGATCAAACTGTTAACTCCTAGTTTTGGTTGCATGCTCACCAAAGAGCCTTCTGATAATTTAACCTCATACACTTTCCTTATAGGGAGAGAAAGCTCTTGTCAGACTGGCACATACATCAGACTTACCAGACAGTTATATTCCTGATTGGTAACTCATATTTTGGCACACCAGTCTTATACGTCAGTCTCTATTGTTTAAAATACTCTGACAGTGTCAAGTTAAAGTTTCTGAGTTTGGAAGTCTGAGAGCTAGACCTTAGTTGATGGTTAATTTATCAAAGTAAATGTCTCTGTTTGGGTGGCCTGTCTGTCTCCAGGTATCATCCCCTCAGCATTTCCAACTGTCAGTGTTAGTGTGAATCATGCCAAGTAGCTGTTCTGTCCACTTGAAACTTATATAGATGATAGCTAAAGCCATCAGAACAAATGAGATCATCCAAGGAGAGTATGTAGACTGAGAGAAGAAGGAAGACAAGATGGAACTATAGAGAACGCAAGTATTTAAGAGGCAGTGAGAAGGGAAATTCATAACGGATTCTGGAAAGGAAAGTCCAGGTCAGTAGGAAGAGAAACAGCAATGAGCAGTGTGTGGAAATCTAAAAAGTTGCTAGATTTAAGCAGGTGAAATTATCAGCTCCATCCATGTGTAAGATGACTGAAAATAAAAGCTAAACTAAACAGGGTAAAATGCAGTCTCATTGGGGTTGTGAGGCCAGGATGCTGAAATGATGGATAAGAAAATTGTGGTTAAAAGCAAAGTCTCTGGAGTCTGATGCCTGGGTTGGAAGCCTGGCTCCACCAATTACTTGTCCCATGATCTTAATTTCTTCAGTTTCAGTAACGGGGGGTAATATCTCCTCAATAAAATTGATGTGAGGATTGAAATAATAAATGCCCCAAATTTAGCCCAATCCCCTGCACACAGTAAATTCTCAATAACTATAAGTTATTGGGACTTAGAGTTGAGAAAGAACATGTTAAGATGGAAGAGAGGAGAGAATGTGTAATTCTGCTGGAAAGGAGTCAGTGGAGTAGAAGAGATAGAAGATGCCAAAGAGAGAAGAGATAATTCATGAAACCAGGGCTTTGAGGAAGCAAGAGGAGAGGGGATGCAAAGTAGAAGGACTGGTCATTGGCAGGAGAAGACCTTTGATTGATTGTGATAGGAGAGAAGCAGACCACAGACAGCGTGCATGGTCATGGACAAGCAGTAGGTTGGTGAGGAAGACAGTGAGTCATTTTTATTTCATAAGAATTGTTGAGAGGTCTCCAGCTGGCAGTTAACTGTGCTGAGGAGGGGTTATTGGGTCATTGGGTGTCATAGGTGTCAAGCACCTCAAAACGGCAGGTGTTTTGTCTGAAGGTGAAGAAATAATTGGGGGTGGGGTGGGGTAAAATGCTGATCCACGTCTTGACCCTGGTGTATCTGGGGTGTGGGGGAATGGGCAGGCCTCACTAGGAAGCGCTGTAGGATGAGAGGTGGTGTCACCAGCGGAGAACCCTGTTTCAGCTACAGGGGGAGGTAGATAGTTCCTGTGGGAAGATGGTTTGGCAGGTCACAGCATTGTGAGGGCTTCGGATGGAGAAAGGAATGGGTCTGGAGAGAGGAAACGGGTGAGAGCCAGAGAAAGAGGAGTGGCTTGCATTTGGGGCAGTGACCACAGATGGTGGTGATAGAAGGCAGGGTGGGATATGCTGGTGCAAGGTCTAGCTGAGGCTTGGGTAGGAATGTAAGACACCAGTGCAGGCCCTGGGAGAGTTGGAGCCCGATGATGTCAGCTGTTGGCAACTCGGTCTGGGGGCAGGGACTCCTGAGGAAACCTCATCTCACGCGTCTTCTTGACATGGGCTCAGGGGTATCATTTATTTCTAGTAATAACAGCTGCCATTTCATTTTTTGAGTCACTACTCTGAACCAGACACTAAACTTGATTCATATTGTGTTTTATGTCATTAGACTCACAAATCGCTAAGTGGTGGATGTTGTCTTTATTTTACATATGAAGCAACTGAAGCTTCTATGCACTCTCACAAAATTTCCTGAAAAAAAGAATAGCTTCCTGCACATTATTTTTTGCTCCTTCCTGTGTTTTGAGACACGTGTGAGCTGGAGGAGCTGAGCCTGAGAAGGCATGGCAGAGGGACCTCTGTGTTAGTTGCTAGGGCTGCCATAACCGAGTACCCCAAACGGGGTGGCTAAAACAACAGAAATTTATTGTCTCAGTTCTGGGAGCTAGAACCTGAAATCAGGATGTTGGCGGTTTCCTTCTCCAGGCTGTGAGGGAGAGCCTGCTCCCCGCTCTCCCCCAGCTTCTGGTGGTTTGCTGGCAGTCTTTGGTGTCCCTTGGCTTGGAGACGCACCATTCGCTGCCTTCATGTTCACAGGGCGGTCTCTCTGTATAATGGGTCAAATTTCCCATTTTTATAAGGACACCAGTCATATTGGATTATTGGCCCACCCTACTCCAGTATGACCTCATCTTAACTAACTACATCTGCGACAATCTGATTTCCAAATAAGGCCACATTCTGAGGTGCTGGGGGGTAGGACTTCAACATACGAATTTTGGGTAGACACATTTCAACCTATGTTGAGACCACGCATTTAATTAACATTTAAAAAACAAGACTCTAGCTCTAGCCAGTTTGCCTCAGTGGATAGAGCATCGGCCCGGGGACTGAAGGGTCCCAGGTTCGATTCTGGTTCTGGGGCACATGCCTGGGTTGCTGGCTTGATCCCCAATGAGGGATATGCAGGAGGTAGCCAATCAGTGATTCTCTCTCATCATTGACGTTTCTATCTCTCTCTCCCTCTCCCTTCCTCTCTGAAATAAAAAAAACTCACAAGATTCCATTACTCTTCTACTGGAGAGACTCGGTCTGTTCTATAAATTTCTGATAAAAATGTTTATATTAGGGAGATTATGAACTCTATGCTCTCATCTCTTTTTGGATGGGAACGAGGTCCTTGGTGGTAATATGGAGAGAAGCATTAATATGTTTGGGATGCTATTTCAGTCCTGGAAATAATTTGAACTTAAAAATATAATCTATGAATTTTACTTTTAAAGCATTTAATACTTTGAGTATTTACTCTTAAAACATTTAATAAAGCTTTATTTGATTTTTTTTGAGATGTTGAGATATTTAATTTTTAAATGGGGAAAACCCCATTTTGGAATTCCTGGGATTAGGTGTGGGTTCCTAAATATTTTGAGTTTGTATACCTCTAGTTTTTGATTCTTTTTTTCTTGGAAACTTCAAACACACTAATTGGAGCAATTTTCCCCATAAGCACCCAATCTCTGAAAGCTAACCTTTAAGCACTGTTTTATAGCAAGTCGGAGGAATTCCTTGAAGTTCCCAGGCTAGAAGTCACTTATTGCTACTGAAAATGCTTCAGGGTGACTCTGAGCTGTTCTTGTCAAGATCTGGGAGGCTGGTAAATGGGACTGACAGGTGATGGGGAAGAGAGAATACATGGGCTGGATATTTTCACCAGGCAGAAAGGAGAGGAAGTACATTATTTCATTAAGCAGTAGAGAACAAAACTCTAAAATGATATTGTACTATCTGGAACGTCAAGTTTTGAGATTCAAAGTGAAATCTGTTTTGCTTTTTGGTTAGTTCATTATTTGCACTTCAAAGCCCGTTCCCGGAGCACACAAAGAACCTCATTTCTATTGTTTCATGCTCCCCAGAGGGTCTTCCCTGCTCTTCTTAGATGGGCTTGTTCACCACCCCCTGGATCAGATGGTCACACGTCTGCCTTGAAGTTTTCTCTGGAGCCACACCCCGTGTTGGAATGTGTCCCTGGGTGCCAGACATTTTCTCTTCTATAATTAAAAAGATTTGTCAGAATTCCACCTCTTCCAAGGAATTTTCCTGGAGTATTGGAAAAGTGCCATTCAAAATTGAGATCCCCTTTTATATTCACCATAACCTTTTGGACTTTGATAATAACTTGACTCTTTTTTTCCTTCTATATTGTAACAGAAAACAGTTTGATTTATCTTGAAAAAGTAAAACTTGGTAGAGTTAGGATGACAGAAGTTCTGAGTGAATTGACTCTAATAACAAATGGGACCAACGTTTGGTTATTAATCAGCTACTAATCCTCAAAGCTTTAGTTTCCTTGACGTTAAGGTGAAAAGAACAGTCATATTTCCTTTGTAGAGTTGTGAGCATTAGAAAATACACATATAACCTTTGATACAAAGCCTGACACAAAGGAAGGACCCATGAGGATTCTACGAGGGAAATAACACTTGACATAGAGTCAAAACACCTGAGCTGGTTCTGTAACTGGGCAGGTCACTTGATCTCTTATGGGGTGAGGCCACAACATTAGTAACAAAGAAACAGAATTTCCGGAGGATGAGGCCCAGAAATCAGGATTTTAAAAAAATTCCCAGGTGATTTTAATGTGCAGCCAAGGTTGAGAACCACTGTCTTAGACTCTAAGAGACTTAGAGCCTCAGTTTCCTTCTGTCTGAGGATATAATGGCTGGTGTGCTGATCGATGTTCCACCACTGACTCTGGAGCTGGGGGTGGGGGAAGGTCCTTACTTAGAGCATTTGGCAATTTTCCTGGTGTAAACACTCCCCCACTGCCAATTTCAAACTACCAATATGGTATCCCTGGATGTAGAGCTGAGAATAGATGTGGACAATTGTCCACCCACCTTTCCACAAAGGGCGATGTTTATGTTTAGAGATGATATTTGTGAAGGGACTTAGTGTAATAGGCATTCACTGGTGTTAGTTAATTTTGCTTGGAAAAGTCCTTTAGATGGGAAGAACTAGTTAGGTCAGAATTAGTTTTATGATGGAAAAAGCCGACTGAGCATTTTCTTCTGAGAAATGACAACCTGAGAAATGTCAACGGTAGATACCCAGAGAGGCTGGGTGGGCAACACCAACACACAAGTGGAACAGGAGCACCCCACCGCCACCTTAAACATACACTGGGGCATCGAAAAGGTATCTCACGTTTACCAGCACCCTTCCCCACCCTACACACATCTTCCCCAGTGATCCCAACTCAGCAAAGGTGCTGCGTTTTCTTTTGGCTTAACACAGGAACAATTTATTACCATTTCAGGAGGTAAAAATCAGAAGTGGGTCTCACTGAACTAAAACAAGATGTGCATTCCTTTTGGAAGGTCTAGGAAAGAACCTGTTTCCGGGCCTTGCCTGATTTTGGAGGCTGCCCACATCCTCCCTCTTCAAAGTCACCAGTGGCCAGCCAAGCCTTTGACCCGCAGCATGACTGACAATGACATCTCAGTCTCCACGTGGCTTCTTCTTTATGTCCTTAGTTATAGGACTTGTGTTCAGCTAGTCTTCAGATGGTTCTCAGGCTGATTGTCCTATAATTTAGCTGTAATTTTGATGCGGTCCTGGGAAGAGGCAAGCGCATTGTTTACCTCAGGGTGCTACCATTTTCTCTGAGTTGTTCTGGACAAGGACAACACTATTGAAGTCACCCTGGCTCATCTCTTTCACACCCACATCTTACCTCTCTAACATTGGTTCTACCTTTAAGATTTTAATTTGACCACTACTCATTCCCTCTACTGCTGATCCTGTAGCCCCAGTCACGTTAACTGGCCTCCCTGCTACTCTCCCCAGAGCTGCCAGATGATGCTTTTAAAATGAAATGCAGGTCACATTACTCCCAGCTCCCCTTTCTGAACTCCTTTTAGCATATTGGGCCCTTTATTGATTCTTACAAGCCAGGCACACACCCTCTCCAGAGCCATTGCTTTTGCTGTTTCTTCTTTACAGATCCTTGCATGGCTTGTATCAGTGATGGCGAACCTTTTGAGCTCGGCATGTCAGCATTTTGAAAAACCCTAACTTAACTCTGGTGCCGTGTCACATATAGAAATTTTTTGATATTTGCAATCATAGTAAAACAAAGACTTATATTTTTGATATTTATTTTATATATTTAGATGCCATTTAACAAAGAAAAATCAACCAAAAAAATGAGTTCGCGTGTCACCTCTGGCACGCGTGTCGTAGGTTCGCCATCACTGGCTTATATCATGACTTATATGGCTGCTGGCTTAAAGTCACCTATTCAGAGAGGCCTTCTCTGCCACAGTCCGACATAGCTCCTCACATGCCTGCCCTATTAATCTGCTTTATTTATATTTTATCAACTTAGCACTGCTTGACATTAGACACGATGTGAATCCCTTCATTGAAGCTCTATCTCCTCCACTCAATATAAATTCCAAGAGGGCAGAGACTTAATTTTCATGACTGTACCCCAGAGCCTCACAGAGAAAGGTCCCTGATATATAGAAGACACTCAGTAAATAGGTATTTAATGTTTCATAAGTACTTACAAATTCTCTAATTGTTGAGTGCCGACTTCTACATATGTTCATAAGATCAAGCTTGTTAATTGTTATTCAAATACTCTCCCTTTATCAGTTATTGTCCAATTGATCTATTTTTGAATAAATTATGTTAAAAATTTCCACAATGTTTGTGCTTTTGTTAATTTATTCTTATAACTCCAGTCAGTTTTTGCTTTGAGGACATGCTGGGTACATACTAGCTCAGGATTATTTTATGTTCATAGGGAATTGTTCATTTTATCTTTATCTTTTATTTTAGTGATCTCAAACAGTAGGAAATCTTTTTAGTCTTTTTAAAAATCTATGTAGAGCACCTTTATTAGTAATATACTTAGGTTTAGAATTATGTACCTAACTTACTTAGCCCATTGAAGATCTTATTTTATTGTTTTCTGACCTCTTTTGTTGTTGGTGAGAAGTCTTCTGTTATTCCATTTTAGGTAAGCTGTCTTTTCTTTCTGGGTATTTTAATAATCTCTTTTGCTTTTCTGTTTCTGCAGTTTCTTATTTAGTGTCTAAGCATGGATTTGAATTTGTTTTTCCTTGCTTGCCTCCCTAGCCCGAGGACCTAAGTTTGTATTCAATTCTGGATAAGTCGTGTCTTTCAAATATTTCCTTTCTTCATTCTGTAATGTCCCCTTCAAAAAATCCTATTGAGTGTATTTTGAATCTCCACTTTCCATTCTCCAAGGCTCTTTAGCTTACTTTCCTATTTTCCATTTTTTTCACTCTCTTTGCTGCATTTTAGGTGATTTCCTCAAATCTTTCATGCCAGTGTCTGCAGCTCTGTCTAATCTACTCTGACATCATCCATTTAGTTTTCAAGTTCAATAGTCATAGTATTTGTATTTTTTAAAGCTTCATTTGGTTCTTTTTCAGATCTGCCCATTTTATTTTGTGCCATAGGCTCTTAAATATTATAGTCTCTTTAATATTGTTGTATTGTTTCTACCTCTTAGGGTGGTGCAAATTCTCCCACCTGTTTGGTCTGCTGAATCTCTCATTGTACTTGGTTTTCTTGTGAGGCTGCTAAATGTTCACTATTATTGCATCCTCTGCCGGGAGTCTAGGGCACCCACACTGTGTACTACTGCTATCTCTATGGATGGGTGTTGCATTTGCTTTTGTTGGGGCCCTGAAATTAGCTTGTGGGCTAATTTTTTGTCTTTAAATTTCTGCACCATACAGTTAGTACAACTCCTACTAACCCTTAGATGTTTCTGGCTTAGTGTTTCAATTTCTCTTAGGAGATTTATTTCCCACATTAGAGACCTGGGCAGATAGCAAGTTTCTTGCCAATTTTCTGGCTTAGTGTGAGGAATTTTTCCTGATCCCCATTTCACTGATAGGACTTAGCTTTAAACAGGGCACTCTATTGTACTTCTCTGATCCAAAAAGGCTGATACCAAGAAAACTACTCACATGGACATCAAACTCTTAGCAGCCGAACCCTGTATCAGGATCTGACGCCCTCTTCTGTTGCCATGGTGACAACTGGTTTTCAGTTCTCTTTTTATTTTAGGTAGTTGGGAGATTTCCAAATATATATGGAAAAAGGAAATTTAATTTTTTATCCAGCATTTCTGTTTTGTAGGGGGAGTGTCTTCCATATCAACGTAGCCTGCCATGTTACTGAAAGGCCACTTCTCATATCTTCACACTTTTCCTTGCCTCAATATTCTTTTCCCACGTCTTCATTTCTCCCATTTTAAGAGAAGGTTTTCTTCATATTGATATATCTGCCTTTAAAGAAAACTCTAAACCCAGATGACTTCTCAGGAGAGCTTTACCAAGTATTCAAGAAAAAATAGAACAGTCACTTCTTTAATCTAAAAACAACAACAGCTTCTTCAAACACTCTAATCATCAACTTTGGTGATTTCCACTGGAGGGTGCTGCTGAGCCTCAGGGTACAGTGGCAGGGGAAGGCTGCAGAACTCATCCTTAGCCACTGAGATCATGTGCTGCTTGGACATGCCTGTCTGAGGCTGAGAAACCTAGAACAGAAAGCCTCAATATTGCCTCATCAGCTGGCTGTGGGGATCACAGCTGCTCTCAAAACCACACCTGGGACTCAACAATGGGCTGAGGGCTGTAGCAGGCCAGGGTAGCCATGCCTGAGGAAACTCAGAGGAGATCGGAACCCTGTTGTTGGGCTGACAGGGTTTCAGAGAGATAGGAATGGGAGTGAAGGGGCTACCCATGAGTGGAGCAAAGGAGAACCGAAGTTCTTACCTCCTGTGGAGCAACCTCAGAAAGCATGGGCTCTGCTAGAATATCAAATCCATAGGCTGGACAAAAAACACAAATGAAGGTTTGGCAGTGGGCGTCAATAGGACAGTGGGTTTGGGTGGGGGAGCCTGGAGAGAGACATTAAGCCAAGATTTTTACAGGGCATCCATGGTAAAAATCTTGGCTTCCTGGTGGAATTCTGGGTGAAGAGACAGTTATTAAAGGCTGTAGCTAAGTCAGCTTCTTCATAGTCAAACTGTGAGCCTTCAGGATTCCCGAGCAGAACTTTTCTGCTTTGTCTTTACTCTTACCTTTAGCTCCAAAGATATATTTGGTCAAAAAAGGATGCAGGTTTTGAGTCAGATGGACCTGGATATGAAACTCTTCTCTCCTAGTAATGGGACCTTGGGCAACTTACTTAACACGTTTCCTCCTTAACTTAGGGGGGAAAAGGGAGGTGGTGATGATAATATCTACGTGTGCAATTACTGTGAGGATTAAATGAAATAATCTATATAAAGTAGCTAGACATGGCAAGTGACCAATAAATATGAATTCTTTTTCTCTTCCCTCACTTTCAGTTGCCCCTGTTTTCTACCAGTATTCTAAATGGTGAAGTCAGACAATTTTACACACACACACACACACACACACACACACACACGTCTGGATCTTTCTCTCAGTTGCCAGTACTATCAACTACTTATCAACTACTTACCATCATCTCTCTCTCTTAACTTCTGCAATAACTTTCCATGCTTCAGAATACAGTAGCCATGGGAGTCTTTTCAAAATGGATATAAGACACATTAGAAACCTTTCAGCAGCTTCCCTTAGATTCTGAATTAAACGGTAAGTTCCTTCAACTCATCTATGAGTTCCGGACCCTGAGCACCTCTCTGCTTCTTCTACCTCTTCCGTTTCCAATTTATTCCAGCTTTCTTTCTTTTTTAAAAAAATATATTTTATTGATTTTTTACAGAGAGGAAGGGAGAGGGATAGAGAGTTAGAAACATCAATGAGAGAGAAACATCGATCAGCAGCCTCCTGCACACTCCCCACTGGGGTTGTGCCCGCAACCAAGGTATATGCCCTTGACCGGAATCAAACCTGGGACCCTTGAGTCCACAGGCTGATGCTCTATCCACTGAGCCAAACCGGTTAGGGCTATTCCAGTTTTCTTAGGAATGCTCTATTATGCTCAGCTCTTTCTCATTTCAAGGCCTTTATACTTCTCTCTGCCAAGAATGTTTTCAGTTATCAGCTCAAATGTAAAACTTCAGAGAGATTGTTCCTTTCTTGGCCTCTTTATCTGAAGTTGCCTCCTCCTGCCCCAAATTGTTCTCTATCAGATTACCCTGTAATTTCAGTGTATTCAAAAACAATTGTCATTATCTACAGTGATTGTTCCTGACTTCTTAAATAGTATCTGGCATATGGGAAAATGCCAAAAGATATTTGCTTCATGCATGATTGAATGCATATTATTTTCTTCATAAAGCCGTTCCCAGTGATGGTAATTTTTTCCTCCTTTGAGTCCCTATTATGTATTTTTTTGTATTTTTTATTATATTTCACACATTGTTCCTTGCATTTTAGTTATGATTATTACCATGTATACTCTACTAGACTATAGAGTGGTGAGGGCAGAATTGGACAGCAAGCATTCAATAAAATTATCCTTATTGAAAATACTGATACAGCCCTAACCAGTTTGGCTCAGTGGATAGAGCGTCTGCCTGTGGACTCCAGGGTCCCAGGTTCGATTCCGGTCAAGGGCATGTACCTTGGTTGCGGGCACATCCCCAGTGTGGGGTGTGCAGGAGGCAGCTGATCGATGTTTCTCTCTCATTGATGTTTCTAACTCTCTATCCCGCTCCCTTCCTCTCTGTAAAAAATCAATAAAATATATAAAAAAAGAATAAAAAAAAAGAAAATACTGATACAAGTGGCAGTGCTGAAAATAGCCTTCGCCTGGCTCACGGCCACTTCTCAGTGCTCCTTGACAACTGTGGTATTTGGATGGCAACTAGGCTCGTAGGAAGACACACATCTTCTCCAGGACTGCTCTGCACATGCCCAGGCCCCCGTCTCAGCCCTGTTAGGTTTGCAAAATCAATTCATTCTTTATTCATTTATACACGGTCTCCACCAGTTTATGGCTTTATTTCTTTTTATCTTTTAATCTTATAGCTATTACAATTCCCATGTTTTATGACATTGGTGTTTAACAAACCTTTCCATTGTCTTTCTCCTCCTCCTCCTTTTTCTTTTTCTCCCTTTCCTTTTCCTTCCCTCTTCCGCCACTTATTCTTTTCTTCTTCTCCTTTCCTTTCCTGCTCTTCGTCCTTCTCCTTTTTAAAAAAATGAATTTTGACTCAGTAGTTAGCCAAATAGACATCTCATGCATTTTTTAAAATCCCTATTACAAATACGTGAAGTAACTGTTATTTTACTGCCATTTTGTAGATGAACATTAGAGAGATTAAATACCTGTCTAAGACCTCTACAGGTGAGATTCAGACCCATGAATTTTTGCTTCCAAATTCCAGGCTAACACAGCAGCCTTACCAGTTGTAGGCGACCAGAAGAATTTCTATGTAGAACAATCTGTGTTATTTGTCCTCTAGGGGAAAAAAAAAAAGAGGGAAGAGTATTTTAGAACTGATTTCATCTGTTTTTAAGGGAAGACTTAACTCTCTTCTGCATTTTCATTCTGTCTGGAAGAAATAACTGACATTATTTTTCAAGGGGGTTTCTGATAGTTTAGATGTCTCTGCACTTTTTAAAAACTGCATGCATCTTAATGAAGTTCTAGTTCCCCAGGAAAAGATGTGCAGATGTGAGGTAGGACTTACGTTTGCAAGTGCCTGAGTGTACGTGGCGTTTTTGAGTGCACATCTTCTGTGTACTTGAACTTGCGTTCATTTGCTCATATTTGGCTTCAATACTGATGTAATGAAAGTGAATGAAATTTGTGCTTGTGTCTTTTTTGGTTAATCCCTAAACTTTACTTCTCATAGTCATGGCTCCTAATAAATAAGAGAAGGGGGAAAACTAGAAGTTGCCATTGTTATCAATCTATCAACAACGAATCGGAGGAGAAGGACATTTCACCCCCGCCCTACTGGATGAAGTCAGGCGGAGAGGCTAAGGAGGCAGGAGGGAGGATGCCAGCAGTATTGGCCACCAGCATAACATATGTAATTAAATGAATCCATTTTAACAATGGCCCGGATAATAAAAGTGTCAACATATCCTAAAGGAAAATCGCCCCAGGAGCCTGAATTGAAAGCTGTTAATGGAGAAGAGATTTAGAGGTTGGCTACGTCCCCAAGATCTAAGATGTTTTTACTACTGAGGCTGTTTGTGCAAAACTTTTTGGACTTTTAAATCAATTTCTTTTCTTCCCTCTCTTGTTATTGTCCACCTCCTTCTTGTCTTCCTCAAATGACAGAGGTGTCTTCCTTGGTTCGTGTATTTATCACTTAGATTTACACTCACAGCTATCATAGGCCAAAGATTAAGGAACAGGGCAAAGGGCATGAGAACAGGGATCTGTCCACTGGACGAGGCTGTTTGGAAAAGGGCAGCATTGAGTCTGGGAGTCCCTAGGCCCCCAAACCCAGGGACACTGGTAAATTGACCATGCCTCGAGAGGTTCCATTTTCTACAGCAAAATGTGAAGGAGAGCCGATAACAGATAGGTTATCAGACACCCGAGAACGAGCACTGTGGTGGCCAGAGACAGGCTGACAACCACAGAGATGCATTTAGGCCTGAGAGAAAATTCGGAGGGGGAAGTGTGGGGTCAAGAGCTGGCCAGAATTACAAAGGCAGATTCCAAAACTGGGGATTCAGTTGCTGAAAGGATCCGCTTGAAGGAGGATCAGAATAATTAAGCTAAAGGTAGAGACACAAGAAAGATTTTGTCTACAATGATATCCTTTATGGGCGCTCCCTCCTCCCTTTGCTGAAATCAGGCCCTTTTTATTAATTAACTTTTGGAGTAAGCTAATGGTATCTGTTCCAGGATTTTCACAGTATCTCTTCCTAAATGCCTAGTGAAATAAAGAGTTACATCACATTTTAATGAAGGCTCTGTTATCTATTTTATATTTTAGAAGAAAAGGAAAGAAACTTACATTTCTTAAAAATAGATGCTCTTTTGAGTGCTCACATGGATTATCTCATTTAACTTTCACAATTTTGGCTTGAGGCAGGCTCTTTATATCCCTATTTTACAGATGAGAAAGGTGGGGCTCCAAGAGAGATTTTGTAATTTACCTTCAGTCACTCACTCCTTGTTCTCTGTGTTGGCCAATTACTCATGTTCTAAGTTTTATGAGCTATAATATTTGTAACATTTTTAATTTCATAATTTAAAGTTCAAGTAATATGACAGTGTCCCATAATTGAGGAATACCTCTATAAAAGTGATTGTGCATGTTGTTTATTCAGGTCAGGAAGAGAAAATATATTCTAGGACCTGGAAATGGATGTTAACCCTGTGATGGGGTCCATGAGGATAACAGTCTAGCTAGCTTTCTGGATGGGGAACAAATGTATGTAATTAAGAGTAGTTCACAACTCTCTTACCTCTTGAATCAGCTGATGGAATCCCACAAAGTGAAATCAGGAAAGAGAAAAAAGTTTATCCAACATACTATGTTAATGGACATTTTGAGAAGAGAAAGCAACATTATATTAGACTTCCTGGCATGGTGAAGTAGAGGGTTGGTTAGGGAGGAAAAAAGATGTACATGTAATGTTTCAACATTACAAATAGGTTCAGTAACGATTTTGGTAAACTTCTACATGATGGAGCCATAACCAGTACAGTGGGGCCTTGACTAACGAGTTTAATTAGTTCCGTGACGGAGCTCGTAACTCAAATTACTCGTATGTCAAATCATAAGGTGAACGAGTGAGACACGTGATGCTGGGCTGATGTTGTGGCGTTCACTGTGACGTTCGCTGCTCCAACTAGCGGTGGGGTATCTGAAGCGGGCTCGTAACCTGAATTTTAGCTAGCAACTCAAAGCAAAAAATCGGCTGAGAGACGGCTCGTATCTCGAAAAACTCGTTAGTTGGGACACTCGTAAGTCAAGGCCCCACTGTCTTTCTTAAGAGGTTAGGGCTGTAGTGGTTGGTATTTCAAGATGGTACCACTTTGAATATAGAATTATTATCTGGTGTATTTTTAGAAAGAGCTGGGTGGTTGTTTTTTTTTTTTTTTAAAGAGGACAAAACAATTTTTAAAGTGAAAGCATTAAAGGCATATTTATAATATCAAATGTCTAATATATGTTTGAAAAGATTTCCAGAAGGACAGAATAGCAGAAATGGGGAAGAAATATATTGGAGAGAACCTGAGTGAGAAGTTTCCAAAATTGTTGACATAAGCCCACAGTTCATATAGCTCAGTGAATTGAAAACTATGTAAATACAAAGGAAACCAAACATAGACCATCATAGTTGTAATGCTGAAAAGGAAAGATAAAGACGAAAGTCTCGTGGTAAGTAGAATGCTAAGATGGTCATCCAGCATTCTCAGTCATTGGTGGGCAAATTACCTTATCCTTGTTATTCAGTCCAACACTAATCTAAGTACTGCTGTCAAGGAATGGGTTGTTGTTTTCATCCATATTGATATTTACTGTGCTCCGTGTTATTATGGATTTTCTTTTGAATGTTACTCAGGAAG
This sequence comes from Myotis lucifugus, assembly GCF_000147115.1. Taxonomy (NCBI): domain Eukaryota; kingdom Metazoa; phylum Chordata; class Mammalia; order Chiroptera; family Vespertilionidae; genus Myotis; species Myotis lucifugus. The sequence continues at coordinate 1,411,574 of NW_005871113.1, forward strand.
TTTCTATAAATTATCCCTAACTGATGGGTCTAATACTGATGTCAAAGCTGATAATGTCATCATACAATTAATAGAACTTCACCCCTGAGATGGGATCCGTTTCTTCTCCCGTCTGTTACCACTCACCTGTGGAGGTTCTACTATACTTACTGATGTCAACCTCCAGTGATCTTAACATATGTGAAGCATGTGTCATGGGAGCTCAGATATATTTGAATAAGATCTGTATAAAAGGAGTATGTCATTTGCTATCAGGGAATTTAATCACAGTATTTAATTTCAATGAGAACAGATCGAGCAACATTTACTGTCTTTTAAGCCCATCAGTCATGGTGTCTGCCACACGCCCAGGCCTTTGTAAGTGAATCTTCGCCCTTTGCAGCCTCATTTTATTTTGCTCATGCTCTCTTATCCTGCTGATCCACTGTGGATGGATCAGTGATAGTGACCTGGTCCAAGGGCAGTGAACTTGTGGATTTCTTAGTGATGTGGCATGGCAGCAAATGATAATCTAGACTAGACAGATTCTCTCTTGGGAATTTAAACTGGGAAAGAGGGACACAATTAAGTGTGTACTTAAGAATTTAAGTATAATTAAGAATTAATTAAATATATGATAGTCATTAATAAACTCAAAAGATTGCAAATAGAGAAGCCATAATTTAGACAGTCATGAAGTGGGGTAGCAAGTCTAAGCTGTAAGTGTCATGGTAAACTAAAGTTAAGGAAGCTCTGCTGGAATATTTGAAGAGCATCAGAGAGAGTGAGGAGGGAGAGGGAGAGAGATAGAAGATAAAGCAAGTTAGTGATAGGAAGCAAAATTGGACCTACACAAAAAGGAGAATAAATACTGAAATATAATTTGTTTAAAGTAGATAGTAACAATAATGTTAATAGCTGATATTATCAAGTGCTTGCTAAATATTGGCACTTTACATCTTTTGCTTTATTTAATCTTCTCAACAACCCCTTGAGGTAGGTACTACCAGTATCCCTATTTTACAGATACAGAATCTGAGTCACCGGGACAGGAAACCGAGGCATGGAGAGGTGGAATAAGGAGTCTAGGTTCTCACATCTGGTAGATGGCGAACTAGGTTGGGGATCTCAACATTGTAGCCCCAGAGCCTTCCTTCTTCAACAGCAATACAGTTCCCAAAGGGTGGTCCCTGGGACAGCAGCGGCAGTGTCACTTTGGGAATTTAGTAGAAATGCCAACTCTCAGGCTCTACTTCAGAAACTCTGTAGGTGGGACCCAGCAAGCTGTGATTTAACAGCCTCCAGGTCATTCTGAGTCTTTCTACAGTTTGAGACCCTCTGAGGTAGAGGGTGTTCTACTGCTTCCAGTTCTCCCTGTCTCCAACGGCCCCTCCCCTTCTTCCTGTGTTTTGGGTTGTTCAGTTACTCCTGGGGTCCTGTGCACCCGTATCCTTATAGCTACTCTTGCTTATTTGCAGTATCTTGAGCTACATTTGTTGCTTGTAATTAGAAAATATAATTAAAAGACACACTTCAAACACTGGGATATGTTTGCTTTAATGAGGCTTGTTAAACTCAGGGAAGATTCTATTTCTGGAAGTATAAGGGGGTAGGATACTCAGACGAATCCTGCCACTAAAAACAGTGGATAAAGCTGAGATGAACATATGTCATCTTAAAAGCACCAGAAAGCCAACAAATAGTAAGGAACCACTGGGCCAAAACCTCAGAAGAAAATGAGAACCCAGAAAGGTCAGTGGAGCACGGAGGCCACTTCTGCTTGAGGACACTGGCCAGGTGTTATTCTAGGTTGCAGAACCTGGTCATTGAGCCCAGGTTCGCCCATGTAGGGAGTCTAAGAGGAGACATTCTCCCTGCATTCAGCTGATTTCCCAAGGGCTATGCTCTCAGGAGAAGGGTGACCCAGAAGTCAACACTCCCTGTCCACCCACCTCAGGGGCTGTAAGAGGAGGCACATTAGTGCTGAGTAGAAGAAGAGACAAAACCCAAACCAAAATGAAATAAATCGTTGAGAAGGTATAGGCAAACACTGATGTTCTCAAGGATGTGCAGCTTAAATGGACCTCACCTAGGCTGTTCAAAGAATGGTTGGTGTATTAATAAAATTGACAGACTCCTGGCAAGACTCACTAAAGAAAAAAGAGAAATGACCTATATCCACAAAATCAGAAATGAAAGAGGAAAAGGTACCACAGACATCACAGATATAAAAGCTCATACTAGAATACTATGAAAAACTATCTGCCACCAAATCCAATAACCTGGAAGAAATGGATTAAGTTTCTAGAAGAAAAGCTATGTGCCACCAAATGCAGTATCCTAGCAGAACTGGGTTAACCTTCCTAGACTAAATCACAGGGAACTGGGAAACCTAAATAGGCCTATCAGCAGTGGGGAAATTGAAATAACCATCAAAACCCTCCGCCCCAAAATAAATGTCCACGACCAGATGGCTTCACCAGTGAATTCTACTAGACATTCAAAGAAGATTTAAAACCTATCCTTCTCAAACTCTTCCACAAAATTGAAGAACAAGCAATACTTTCTAACATTTTATGAAGCCAGGATAACCCTGATACCAAAACCTGGCAAGGATAACACAGAAGAAAACTACAGACCAATATCTCTGATGAATACAGATGCAAAACTCCTAAGCAAAATACGAGCAAAGTGAATACAACAAAAAATAATACATCACGATCAAGTGGGGCACAAGGATGGTTCAATATCACACAAATCAATCAATGTAATCTACCACATTAACAAAAAAAGGATAAAAATCTTATCTAATCATATGATCTTATTAGATGCAGAAAAAGCATCCACTTATGATTAAGACACTCAATAAAATAGGAATGGAAGGAAAGTACTTTAACATAATAAAGGCCATATATGATAAATCCTCAGCTAATATCATACTCAGTGGTGAAAAATGGAAAGCTTTTCCTCTAAGATCAGGAATGAGACAAGGATGCCCACTCTCACTACTCTTATTCAACACTGTGCTGGAAGTCCTAGCCAGAGCAATAAGGCAAGATAAAGAATTTAAGAGGCATCCAAATCTGGAAGGAAGTAAACATGTCACTTTTTGCAGACGACATGATTCTGTACATAGAAAACCCTAAAGACTCCATCAGAAAACTATTAGCAACAGTAAACAAATACAGTAAAGTTTCAGGGTACAAAATCAATGTAGAAAAGTCCACTGCTTTCCTGTATACTAACAACAAAACTTCAGAAAAAAAAAAAAACAATTCCTTTTGCAATTGCAGCCAAAAAGGATAAAGTACCTAGGGATAAACTTAAAGATGTGAAAGACCTATATACAAAAAATTACAAAGCATTATTGAAATAGATTGAAAAAGACACAACAAAATGGAAAAATATCCCATGTTCATGGATTGGAATAATCAACAAGTTAAAATGGCCATATTACCCAAAGCAATATACAGATTTAATGCAATCCCCATCAAAACCCCAATATCATTTTTTAAAAGAAATACAACAAGAGATCATCAGATTTGTATGGAACCACAAAAGGCCCCGAATAACCAAAACAATCCTGAGAAAAAAGAATGAAGCCACAGTCTAGCCAGTGTGGTTCAGTTGGTAGGAGTGTCGTCCAATGCCCTGAAAGGTGGTGGGTTTGATTCCTGGTCAAGGTACATACCTAGATTGCAGGTTCAATCCCAGCCTGTTAGAGGCGCATGCGAGAGGCAACTGATGATGTTTCTCTCTCACATCAATGTTTCTATTCCTCCCTCCCTCCCTCCCTTGCTCTTTTCCCCTCTCTCTAAAAATCAATTAAAATGTCCTCAGGGGAGGATTAAAAAAAAGAGAGAGAATGAAGCTGGAGGTATCATACTACTGGACTTCAAATTATATTATAGAACTATGACAATCAAAACATCATGGTGTTAGCAGAAAAACAGACACACAGATCAATGGAACAGAATTGAGAGCCCAGATATAAAACCACATGTATATGGGTGGATAATTTTTGACAAAGTCAGAAACACATAATGGAGAAAAGAAAGCCTCTTCAATAAATGGTCCTGGGAAAAATTGGAAAGCCACATGCAAAAGAACAAAACTAGGTTACAGTTTGCCCCCATGCACAAAAATTAATTACAAACGATCAAAGACCTAAGTCTAAGATCTGAAACAATAAATTACATAAGAAGAAAACATAGGTACTAAACTTATGGATCTTGGTTGTAGAGAACATTTTATGAGCTTTACCCCAAAGGCAAGGGAAGTAAAGGCAAAAATAAATGAATGGGGCTATATAAAACTAAAAAGCTTCTGCATAGCAAAAGAAACTGACAATAAAACAAAGAGGCGGCCGACTGAATGGGAGATGATATTTGCAAACAATAGCTCTGACAAAGGTTTAATATCCAAAATATGTAAAGACCTCATAAAACTCAGCACCAAACAAACAAACAACCCAATTAAAAAATGGGCAAAGGACTTAGACACCTCTCCCAAGAAGATATACAAACAGCCAACAGATATATGAAAAGATGTTCAACCACACTGGCAATTAGGAAAATGAAAATCAAAACTACAATGAGCTGGTTTGGCTCAGTGGATAGAGCTTCAGCCCACAGGTTTTGATTCCAGTCAAGGGCATGTACCTCAGTTGCAGGCTCGATCCTGGGGCCTGGTCAGGGCGTGTGCAGGAGGCAAGCAATAGTTGTGTCTCTCTCACATCGATGTTTTTTTCTGTATGTCTCTCCTCTTCCACTCTCTCTAAAAATCAATGGAAAAAATATCCTCAGGTGAGGATTAACAAAAAAACCACCAAAACTATAATGAGTTACCACCTCATACCTGTTAGAATGGCTATTATCAACAAGACAAGTAATAATGAGTGTTGGAGAGGTTGTGGAGAAAAGGGAACCCTAGTTCACTGCCGGTAGAAATGTAGATTGGTGCAGCCACTATGGAAAACATTCTGGCAATTCCTAAAAAAATTAAGAATAGAGCTACCATATGACCCAGCAATTCCTCTCCTGGGGTATATACCTAGAAAACTTGAAAATATGTATTTGCAAAGATATATGCACTCCTATGTTCACTGCAACATTATTCACAGTGGCCAAGACATAGAGACAACCAAAGTGTCCTGAAATAGAGCATAGGATAAAGATGTGGTGCATACACACAATGGAATAATATTCAGCCATGAGAAAAGATGAAATACTGCCATTTGTGACAACATGAATGGACCTTGAGCATATTATGCTAAGAGAAATAAGTCAGTCAGAAAAAGCTAAGAATCAGATGATTTCACTCATGTGGGATATAAAACTGAATCTCGTGGACACAAAGAGCTGTGTGGTGGTTGCCAGAGGGAAAGGGGTGGGTGGTGGTGAAAGGGGCCTAATATATGGTGATGGAAAATGATTTAACTTTGGGTAGTGGGCATACACAGCAATGTATAGATGCATATTAGAAATGTACACTTGAAACCTATATGATCCTATTAGCCAATGTCACCCCAATACATTTTTTTAATAAAAAGAATGGTTGGTGTGGATTTGGTTTCAGGTGGTCCTGAACTGATAGTGCCTATTAGAAGCAAATGAAAACCCGCGGCCTCCAGGAATTCCCGCAAATAGTTCCATGGGTAAAATGGGAAAAGTCACTGAAAAAATGCAACCAGGCGCACAAGGGAGCCAGGCACCAAGGACAAGCACCAGCAGAAACAACCAACTGCCAACATAGACCCCCCAAAATGTAAGGATTTAGAACCGTCAGATTATAAAACACAGTTTTTTTCTTAAAAGAAGTCAAATGAGTTTGAAAATACTTTAAGGGAATAGGAAACAAAAATCCTAGCGGATTTTCGAAAAACAGAACTTAGAGAAATAAAAAAATAGTAAAATAAATTAAATGAAGGGACTGATAACAAAAGATTACTATACACTATTTTCTACTCTGAATAGCTTTCTGTGTTCTTTTACAAGAGTAGATTTTGTGAGATATATTTTATGCAGTTAATTTTTGATTTAAATTTATTTGAAATGAATGAATAAATGACATGCTTAGATTAATATTTAAATTGTGAGTTATCAATATATACATTCAACTTACATTAAATCTGTATTTCAGTTTCCACATCCAACTGAAATACAGATATAGATAGTGATAGGCTGTAATAGGGAGCTCTCCAATAAATTAAGCAGTGACCTCATTCTGGTCTCGATGACCCGACTGTATCCTGAACACATGTGGACTTTAAGACTAAATATTTCAATTCAGTGGCATCAGTTCTCCATTTTATTTATCAACTTTAATTAAAGTGTAAAAAAAGTGTAAAATTGTTTACATAACATTGGAAGAAATGCAAAAGTATGGCAATAGGGTCAATATTCTAAGCGTGCAAAGTGGAAAGTTTCTAGGCTCCACTAGCCTGCAACTGATTCATCAGTAACACAATCCGTGTTCTCCAGAGAATAATGTCAGTTTTCAGGACTGGTAAAACTAATAACTGAGGCTTAGTGTGTGGAAAGGATAGAACCACTGTTTTCTAACTGTGACTAAATGTAGCTGCAAATGTTGGATATGTAATATCCAATTCATCCCTTGAGATGCTAATTATTCTTTAAGAATGTAGTAATGAGGCAAAACATACTGTGTGCCAGCAGGCATAATAGATCATATTTCATATCATTCATTTAAATCAGGGCATTAATTTTCATTACAAGATAGAGTCAGTGATAGAAACGGAGGCAAACTCTGGGGAAAGTAACATTTAGCAAGTACAGACAATGAGCCACATAACAGTTGGCTCTTGAAATGCTGATCTCATTTACTTGCAGCCAGACTTGTTGAAAGATGGCTATCAGAAGAAAAACAAAAATCCCCTCTCTGGTGCAATATTTATGTTAATAGCCCTTAGCAAGGAAAAAAACATCAAGTTCAAGTTAAATGCCATGAGAGATCATTCTTTTGAATGCACATGAAGCCAGTGGGGAGGGGGACATGGTTTCTACTTTTGTATTATTATTCCTCAGCATTCATTCACTGAACATCCATCATGACAAAATGTCAAGGAAGAAATAGAACTTGTCTAGAGAGCTTACAATATGTGTAAACCAAGAGCTAGGGATGAATCTCATAGGTGAGAGTAAGTTGGCATCTTACGTTTATTGAATATTTTCACGTTTTGTTTTGCATTCCTTCTCTCTCCTCCTCTGTCTGCTTCAGTTGTAGATTAGAAGACAGGCTGGCAAAACTTTTAGAGGCAAGGGCTGATTTGTTCAACAGAAAAGCACATGTGCAAACGAGTAGGTGAAAGTGGCTTAGTCCATTGTCAGGACCTCTGAGGCAAGAAAAATCAGGAAAGTAGGTAGGCCATCCCTGGGATTCAGTGCTCAAGGGAAGGGAATCAAAAGAGTTTACATTCTTATGCTGCATCTGCCACTTGAATGTCAAATGAGTAAACAAACCAACTTAAGGATTTTGGTCTTAGTTCTACAAGTTAATGCAAAATTTAGTATAGGTAAGTCTTGAAGAAATTAGGGCGTTAGTCACATGCTCTCAGAGTGAGAATAGCCAGAATGCTCCAGCGGAAAAAGCATAGGCTCTGGAATCAGGAAGACACGAAGACCTGAATTAACCTATTTTCTCAAAAGATGAAAGGAGATATGATTTGCTAATATCTGGCTTTAGCAGGTTGAAACTCTAAAAGGAATAGAAAAAGATTTGTTTCTATATTCTATGACAACCACATGAATTAGTATAATCTTAAAATTTGATTGTTGAGGGAAAGTCTACATACTTCCTTTGTTATTATGTGGTTAAGGACATCCTGTCCAAATACTTTGGGAATGAGGAGATTATTTTCATTGCATTATAAGAATTTTATGTGCTTAGATGAAAATATAGCCTAATTGATGAGAAATATTTAGCCTATCATGTAAGAGGAAAAGTAGCAAGGTAGAGAAGAAATGTTAAGGAATGTATATGGTCAGCTATATTAGTTAGCTTTTGCTGTGTAACAAATTATCACAAAGCTTAGTGGTTTAAAACAACACACATTTAATAAAGTTCACAGTTCTGTGGGCCAAAGATTTTGGCTGAGCTCAGGGTAGTTCTTCTGGTCTTGGCTGGCCTCATTGATGCTTCTGTGATAAGCTGCTTAGTCAGTTTTTCAAACGGCTACAGCAGGGAAAGAAATTGATTTGTGGTGAGAACAAAAGAACTTGAGAAGGAACGACAAGAGACTTATTCCACCAAACCCAACAATTTTCTCAACAGAAGTGGTTAGAAAGACCTAGAAGGGCGATGTTGAACTTGATGGGAGTTCTGTTTGGGAAGAATACTGAAAAGTAAATGGGATTTAAATTTTTCAGAGAGAATATATACTGTATAGTTACGTTATTCTACAGGAGGAAAAAAGAAATTAGTATTAGAGAAAAAATAAATTGTTTTGCAGAAACTTTACATTAGATAAACCATTGAGGACAACAATTGGGTAATTGCAATATAGAGAAATCAAGTGGATTGATTTAAAAAAGAAGAGGAGGAGAACACATAAAGAAAAAGAAATTCAGATTCTATCCAAAAATATACATATGACGCATAGCTATCTATGATATTTTTACTATAGAAATGCAGTATTTTTGTTTTATAAGGCAGTAAGCTCCATTTTAGACTACCTCAATGCAAACAGGAATTTCTGGGCGATCTGATCTTTTTGCAGTTGTAAACAGGATGGGGTGGGGGAGAACTCATGTCTCATCAGCCCTATAAACTACTTCTAGTTCTGCAGTGTGGGCATGTGCTTTGCCCTTTTCATAATATACACTCTTTATGCGCCCATCACTAATATTCAGTTGCTACCACTACAGAGCAATCACTTCCTTAGCAGCAGTTCTCACTCTATTCCAACTGATTAACCAGGAAATGAAAATAAAAGTGACATTTAAGTGCAGGAACTTATTAAACAATACTGTTAGTTAAAGGGTATAGGATCATGTCACAGCTGGCTGAGCTTAGGCCTTACTAATCTTGCCTCTTTTTTGGTGCCTGTGGCAGCTTCATATTATTACAAAATGGAATTGGACACCAAAATCTAAGGGACAGAGAGGACAGGGCCATGTTATAACATTATTGTACAAATATCACGTTGGATAGAAGATTTAACAATGTGTTATTGGGGCACTAATGATATCCTTTGAAATGGATTTAAGAGATTGGTTTTATGTTTGCACAAAAACGAGGAAGCCCTTGGAACTGCATGTTCCAGAATTCTGACTCCCTTGTGCCATTGCCACCAGGCTAGCACAGTTACAGTCCTCTACAGAGAATGGTTTGGCAGACAATCTCAGGTGCTTCTTCATCCTGACCAGACAATGAAGTGTCCCCATGGGACTTCCATGAGGATGCCGGAAGCAGCTAATTTTAGATGAGTTTGATTGAAACCTCATAAATGACTGTCCGCTAACCTGTCCTCTGGTACAATACTGATGAAGCAGATGACTGCAGTTCTGAGTTGAATTCTGAGTTCCTGGGACTTTCCAAGACGTGGGATGAAACTGGACCCGTTCCTCCATCAGGCTAAGCGACCTTCCTCAGTGGCAGTCCACCCAAACACTGGCCTTTTCTGACGACGGTGCTTTGTGCTGCCTGAGCCCAAAGGAACGCGTAAATGGGTGATGTTTAATGCTGACTCAGCCTCTGGGGTTCTCTTGACAACTTGAAATGAAACTTCTGGAAAGTAATATGGCCACGGCATAGAAAGTTCGGGAGATAATGAAAATATAAAGCTTAGAAATTGCTAACACTTTGGCATATTGGCATAACAATTCTCTTTTTATGGGGGGGGGGTATATTTAGGGAGAGTCTTTCTACATATGATTTTTAAAACTAATGTAATACCCAGGTGTCATAAGCATTTCTGCATGTTTTCACATAGATGCCATATAGTCTTCAGAGCTGATTGCATTGAGTGAATGAAAAAGATGTAATTGGTCGTACACTTTGTTTATATTGTTTATAAAGAAGGCTATAGAAACATCTTTGTGCTTACGCATTCCTTCTTCTGGGTTTTTGATTCTTTGCCTGGCAAAGATTCCCAAAGTAGGATCTCTGTGACAAAGAGAACACTGTTTGTTTGTTTGTTTGAGAACACACGTTTTTAAGACGCCACACATATTGCCACAATGCTTTCCCAATGTATAGGCCTTTGTAAATTCTGTTCTTAACATTTATCCTCTACTCAGGCATCTTGTGTACTAGGGAATATAACAACAGACTCAAAGCAGTTAGGCCTCTGTTAGTGTCTCTTCCAGAATGTCTCCATTTAGCACTCTGATCCTTTGTTTTGTTCAGTTTCCTCTTTGATTTGGCTTAAAAAAACTGCCAAAACAACAACAAAACTTCCTTCTTGTGTTCTAGAAATTTCTCAGACCTGGTTGCTTCACTAGTTTGCTTTTTTTTTTGGCGGGGGTTGGGGTGGTAAAAAGACACTCCTACTTTAGTCCCTATTCTCAGAGACCCACCCATTCACTGTTCATCATTGGAGTGAAGTATAAGGAGGGATTTGGATAATCTCCAGGAATACACATGTGTAGCAGCTCTCTGGATCATTCAGAGAATTGGAAATTATCATCCCTCTTAACATTTTAATGATTTCATAGATGATATTACTGTATTTTTATTTGTCATACCAATTTTCACTTCTTGACTTGTTATTTGACTATTAAACAAGTATTTATTAACATTTTATTATGGTATATAAGTTTTTCAGAAAATTTGGCTCATTATTATTAGAGGTAAATACGTTTAGCTACCTGATTAGACTTAATCCCTGAGACTTTTTATAATTTTGGGCAAATACATTGAAATCAATTTAATTCCTTCATTTAATTAGCCATTCATTTAGAGCTATCCTGTTATGCTCTGAGCACTGTGCTTGAAACTGTTGATATAGATAGAAAAACTATCTCACTTTCAGTGGCCCATAATCTAGCCGGGCAGACTAAATAAAGCTATAAGATGATGTCTTAAGTGCTTCAATCAGAACTATATTTCTTTATAAGTACTATGGGGATACATAGAAATTTTCTCATGGGGAAAACAGAAATCACCAAAAAAGAAATAATGCATGAGAAGTGTCAAGGACTTGAAGAAGGATTAGGAATTCAGTGGAGAGGTCATCCCAGGCAGCAGGACTGACACCAACAAGTGACTTATGTATCACATGGCAGGTCTGGTTTTAGGAACAATACACAATCTGAAGTGGTAAAGAATAAGATCAGCCGAAGCCGGTTTGGCTCGGTGGATAGAGCGTCGGCCTGTGGACTGAGGGGTCCCGGGTTCGATTCCGGTCAGGGGCATGTACCTGGGTTGCGGGCACATCCCCAGAAGGGGGCATGCAGGAGGCAGCTGGTCGATGTTTCTCTCTCATCGATGTTTCTAACTCTCTATCTCTCTCCCTTCCTCTCTGTAAAAAATCAATAAAATATATTAAAAAAAAAAGAATAAGATGCGCAGAGGGGCTGGAGTTGAGGCTGTAGCAGTGGGCAAGGGCTACATCATTAAGGATCCTCTATGATAGGGTGAAGATTTCAATTCACTTTTGTGGGTAATGATAAGTCATCAAATTGTTTTAGTTGGGGGGTGTTTTGACTTGATTTACCCTTTAAAAGACAACTCTCAAAACGTTAGGAAAGCCCTGGAGGCAGGAAACATAGTAAGGAGGCAACCACTGAGATACTCAGGTGAGAATGGAAATGGAGAGAAGAGAATACATCCACAATACACTGTATCATCACTATTGATAGGAACTGTTGACAATTGGACATGGGCAATAAGGGAGGCATCAAGATGACTCAAGGGTTCTTAGTTTGGGCCATTGAGTACCTAGACAGTGACATGTTAATTAATATTGGGATTTCAGGAGGAGAAATAGATTTTGGACGAGGGAGTAAAAAACAAGTTTATTTTTGGACATTGTAGTGGTCACTAGTGGTTGCCTGGTCAACATTCATTTCCTGTCTTCTTTCTTAAGAGAAGATGACCCTTATTTTTGTTCTACGGATATTTTACAGTTTAGTCTAAGCCAGCAGTTCTCAATCAGGGGTGATTTTGCCTCCCAGGGAACATTTGTCAGTGTTTGGAGACATTTTTATTTGTCACAGTGGGGAATGCTACTGGCATATAGTGGGTAGAGGCCAAGGATGCTGCTAAACATTCTACAGTGCCTAGCACAGCCCCCTACAATACAGAATTATCCTGTCCTGTCAATAGTTCCAAGGTTGAGAAACCCTGGTCTAAGCTAAGTAGGATAATCTCATTCCAATAGCCAGCGATTGGTATAAGAATAAGTGCAGATCTCATTCATTGGGACTTCTATAACGTTTTTCTCTTGAGGAAGTGAAACACTTAGGGATGATGTTATGTTTGAAAATGATGCCTAGAATGGTTACATCCATCTTGCTATCAGCATGAGAATAAAGCCAACATGCAGAAGAGGTTAGAGCCAGGGAAAGTGCAAAGGAAAGGATCCAGAGCCTTAGATACATTTCAACAGTGCCTATAGCCTGCTCTACCTTTTGCTACATTGGGCTGTACATTTATGTATGGTCTAAGATAGATAAGGAGAAATTTCCTATTACTTATAACCCAAAGCATCCTGATTCTGCCACGTTGAATTGCTTGGGGAATGATTCAAAATAGTAGTGTTAAGTAAAGTGTTGAAAGTGCGATATTGGACTTTAGCAAAAAATGTTAAGACTGGAGTTACAGCTGTGAAAGATTTTCTGCAGAGGTGATAGGTGCCGTCATGGAACTGATAATCTAAACCAAGCAGGGCTTGGAGAGAAAGAAGAAAGGGCAATGAAAGTAACATCTTTGAATACAGCTCTTAAATTGTAAAAGACTTGCTGAAAGGAGATAGAACAGCTAAGCGATGAGCCTGATGAGAAAGGTGGTGGGATAGAGACAACTTACTGAAAAGTTGGGCTTTTTGTTCCATACTCGGGCACAATCACTGGGATGCAGATGCTCAACCAGAGCTCCATTTCCCAGGCCCCTCACCCTCAAGAAAGTCTAATGGAAGAGAACTTGTTTGTTATTCAAGTTTGGGAGAGTTGTGAGCATATATTCCAAGCAGAAAGGAAAAGAAGCTTGGAGTGGAAGAAAAAAATTGATGAAAGAAGGGGAAAATGTGATTGTTAGCTTTGGAAGAGCTGCATTTGAATTCACTGAAGGAGGTATAGCTTTGGAAAAGAAGCCACACTGATAGTAGGTCTACTGCGAGTGGGAAGAATGGATACAATCTACATGAAGAGGGCAGATGAGGGAGTTCTTGGCTTAAGTTTTCTATTTTTTTCTGATAGTTGTCTGCTGAGAATGGTGGCAAACGCAGGGAGTCTAGTACTTGAAGTGAGCGATAAAGGTTTGGAATAATGACTTGTAGGCAATAGGAAAGGTAGCAGAGGAGTAATACATTAATGGATTGTTGAGCAGCTGGAATGTGATTTCATAAATTTGTGATGGACCCTGGCAATGCTCTGTGACCCTTGGAAGGAGATAGACAGTTGTGTTAACCCGAGTTTGGGGTTGGCAGGAAGTGTGGAGTAGAAGATAAACTGGCAAAGTAATCATTGAAAATGCTGGCAGAAATGTTGCTGAAATTATTGAGCATCACATTGTCCATAGAAACATGTTTACATAAATTCTGACACTAAAAGAGTATTGAAGAATGCATGAGGAGTTATGAATGGTTAAAAAGGATCATTAGCCATCAGTTAATATTTCAGGGATGAAGCTTGCGGGGGAGAGGTAGGGCTTGAATATTATTTAAAATGAGAATGGGATAAAGTGTAATTGAAGGCATCAGATCACTTCTTGGATGTCCTCTATTTCATAACGAGTAGCATTCTGAAATATAAATAGAATTACCAAATATCACCCACTTTGTAGGTAAAGAATCTGACCTTCGAGAGGCCAAGGGTAGATACCCATTCAGTGACGGAACTAAGATTATCACTTGGATTTTTTTGTTCTCAGCTGAATGTGCGCTTTTCAGAGAAGTTCTGTAGTAGATGAAAGAAAGATACTTAACAAAGACTTCATGAAAAGTACAAAAAAGGGACCAAGTGAGCTTTTAAATTAAAAAAATAAAATAAAATAAAATAAAATAAATGCCTCAGTTGCCCTGGGGAATTACTCGAAAAACAGTTTTCTATCTACCATTTTAATTGAAGTTCCAGAAAGCTCATCACATCTACAGAGGCTGGCTCTCCGGGTCTGGGAGGGGCCTGCTTTGCAGGAAATCTGGATAAAAGCCAGGTGAGGCATTTGTTTAGGAGTCAAGTAACAGGGTGGCAAAAAGTCACTGGAGGGAAACAAAAGGGGATTTGATGTAACTAATTGATTGTGAATGTGGCCTGAAGCATGCGGATTGGGGGAGACTCTCCTCCACAGTCCACTGGCTAAGTATGTGCTTTCTAATCAAGAGGTTAGTGTTCATGTGAGTCCTGTTTCTCCTTTGAAAGGGGCTTATTCATTGGGGGAGTTATTGGGAACATGTGTTTATTAGGCCGGGATGCTGAAAGCTTTAACATTGTTGAAAGAGGTCAGCCATGTTCGTCAGCCTCTGCTGTACACTAGGGTAATTGACAATGCGGCTAATAGGAGGGCCGCGTATAGACAAAGCTGTGTTTCCCCCTCAGGTTTTATTGACTGTTCTCTATGTTGAAATGTAATGCTGCGAAGTCTGGGTTTGTTTTTTAAGTGACCCAGTTTATGGCTCTGCGCACATGGTTTACTAGGTGATAAGCCATTGGTATTTTCTGCTAATATTTATGACTAGGCCTAGCTTATTGTTTTCATATTTAAATTCTTTGTAAACTCAAGTTTTCTTCTTAGAGACTTGTTTACGAACCGATAAATTGTCTCTCTTGTGTATTTAATAATTGGAGAGCGGAGCTGTCTTTTTGCATTTTAATTAGATAGTTTGTCTCCAGGGCCATGGGCGTTCTGCCCTCTGGGTAGAACGTCAGTTGTCATTGCATCTTCCCACAAGTGAGCAACTGAGCAACTCGCCCTGCCGGGTTGATTACCTTTCAGTATCAGCAATAATTGTATAGGTTTGTCTGTCTTTCTCCCTCTCTCCTTTTCTTCCCTTTTTATTTGCTCTCGCGCTTTCTTCTTCACTCAAGGAAAATAGCCATAACTATAATGTGGAATATATTAACACAAGTGAATAGAAATCTCTTTTTTTTGAGCAGTTACATTCCCATGACTTACTTCTTCTGTAATTACAAAAATCTCCCCAAGGATGAAGCTCACTTCATTAGGTTTCTGCTGAGGGTAATTTGTTTTCAAAGCTTGGTAAAATGAATAGGATTATTATGAGAGTGGGGAAAATAAAAGGTTTTAGCACACACAGATGCCTCGCTTATTCTGGGATAATAGGAAGTAAGATTACATAAAAATTCATAACACAAATGGCACATATTCTGGTTGCCTCTTTAGGATGCCTGCTTTCCTTTGATCTCACTGTTTGTAAGACTCTACAGATTTTATTTCAATAGTTGTTGCTTTCATTTGGTGAACTCCACTTTGTTGTATTATTGTTCATTGTTAAAATAAGGGTCTGCGTTGCCTTTGAAAGTATGGTTTGCTCATAGCCAATTAAAAATAAGCATGGGAGAGGCCAGTCATGCTGCATGTCTTACTCTCCCACTTAACTCTTCAAGTGTAAAAGTGAAGTCAGTAGATCAATACAGGAAAATACTTATTGTTACAGTTGCACAATTTTCAATACTCTAGAGCTGTTATAAGTTCCAGTGCCCTTTCTGATCCTTTATTTCTGCTCTTTTTGGTTAGTTGTCTGTTAGATAAGGACATAAAGAGGTGGGAAGGAAGAGAACAGATGTAGGTCTCTGACTGTCTCTTCTCCTTCTGGCGCTGATCAAAGGCACCATCAGCAAGAGCTGTCATCACTGACATCTCTATTAGGTGTTCACTGGTAGCTCACTCTCCATGATCTTACACTTGTGTTACAAAACATTTTGCAATTTCAGATGTCTGATACATGTTAAAGTAGGATGAGTAGAATCTAAACGATTCTGGTGCACCATGCTATTTCTTTACATTTTATGCATGTTAGATGCAGGCAGCTCCGTCACCCTCTAACTGTGAGGTGGTCTTGATGAATTTACCCCATTTGAGACCTACTTGTCATGTCCCTGACTGCTCTTCCAGCACCGGGTAGATTGGGACTTCAGTCGGCCTTTCTTTGGTCAGACAGCATGGGATGGGGAAGAGTAAAACTTGAAAGGGACTGTGGCTGCCCAGGTGATTGTGGCCCAATTTCTGTGTTTGCCAAAAGACCACTGAAAACACATGAGCTAGGGCTTCCTATTTGGGGGGTGAGGGGGAGGCTTTCTTCTTCCCATGGGTTTCAGGACTTTTCCCAGATTTATGGTGAACCCCTAGGAAGTTCAACGCTTTCAAAAATAATTAGCTGTTAGGTATTCTCTTGCCCTGATACCTCCCAGCAGCCCTTACTCCTTTCTTTCCTGAGGAGCCACTCTAGGTTTTGGCCACAGCCTAATGGGTCACAGAGTTGTGGAGGCTTCCATAGGGACCCTCTGTGGTTTTCTCTCTCAAACGTATCCCATTTCCTCAGAATTTCCTCAGAAAATCGTCTTACTTTCCCTTTTGTTTTTCCTTCTGCCAATCTTTCTTTATGGCTGGAGATTTGCTGGAGTTCTGTTTTCTCATCCCAGATTTCTTTCTAGGCGGGAAAAAAATGGGTTGGACACTCAGTGGCCGTGTGTGTGTGTGTGTGTGTGTGTGTGTGTGTGTGTTCGGGGTGGGGGGCATGCCCAAGTCCAGATCTTTTTACTGGGCTATCCACTTATCCTATCCCTCCAGCCACATCTTTTATTCATTTATGTTGTATCTTAAAAAATTAATCATAGTATAATTTATACACAGTAAAATGTGCAGACCTGAAGTGTATGGTGTGATGAGTTGGACCAAGTAAACCATAGAGCAATCAAGACAGAGAACATTTCCTTGTTCTTAGAATGCTTCCTTAGCCGCTTCTCTGCCAGTGCTCCCACCATGTAGACAACCATTTTTCTAATTACTGTCATCATGGGTTAGTTTTGCATGTAAATAGAATCACTGAGTATGTACTCATTTGTGTTTGACTTCCTTTACCAATTCAATATTTTGCATATGTAATTCCTTTTTCATTATTTTTTAAAATATATTTTTATTGATTTTTTACAGAGAGGAAGGGAGAGGGATAGAGTTAGAAACATTGATGAGAGAGAGACATCGATCAGCTGCCTCCTGCACACGCCCCACTGGGGATGTGCCTGCAATCAAGGTACATGCCCTTGACTGGAATTGAACCTGGGACCCTTCAGTCCGCAGGCCAACGCTCTATCCACTGAGCAAAACCAGGTAGGGCCTTTTTCATTATTAAATAAGTATTTAGTTATATGAATGTACCACAATTTGTTTATCCATTCCTCTGTTGGTGGACTTTTTGGGGTGCTTCTATTCTTTGGCTACTATATTATTCTTGTACATGCCCTTTTGTGGGCATATATTTTCATGTCTCTTGAATAAATACCTGAAATACAGTTGCTGGGTCATAGGACTAATATAAGTTGCTCATACTGCTTCTTTAAAAAACTAATTGGGGACATTAATGGGAAACATGGGAATATGGTCCATTTGCCTCTCTTCTTTACTACTGTGATGTATATAACATGTGGTTTGGGATGACTGAGCCACTTTCTAGAATCTTCACTTTCTCTCTCCTTTGGCCACATTTCTGAGAAACAAAGTGACATTAAGATTGTGCCTCCTGCCCTGGCTGGTTTGGCTCAGTGGATAGAGCATTGGCTGCAAACTGAAGGGTCCTGGTTCGAACGAGCCTGGGTTGCGGGCTCGTTCCCCAATAGGGGGTGTGCAGGAGGCAGCCGATCAATGATTCTCTCTCATCACTGATTTGATTCCGGATTTGATTCTGGTTGGGGGCACATACCTCAGTTGCAGGCTGGATCCCCAGCCCTGGTTGGGGCACATGCGGGAGGCGGCCAATTGGTGTGTCTCTCTCACATTGATCTTTCTCTCTCTTTCTCTCCCTCTCCCTTGCACTTTCTCTGGAAATCAATAGAAAAATATCTTCGGGTGAGGATTAACAAACTAACACAATATTGTGCCTCCTACTTCATCTCATTGCTATGCTATATTTCCTGCTCAGTTTTAACCTCCCCCCCCCCCATTTGTTAGGTTTATGGGGAGGACAATTCTGTATCTGGCTTCAAACTGCTAATCTTCTTTATGTAGTAGTTTTTTCTGCTATAAGTTTTCAATTTATAGCAGAGAAAACTTGAAAATTATTCAGCTACTTTGGAGTTCCTTCACCTTATCCATGTTTTGAATATACACTTCAAAGTAGATATATATTTTAAAACCAAATCTGGCTTTATTCTGCCATCTTGCCTCAGAAGTCCAATAATTCTGTTTTGAAGGCCAAATAGGGACATTTTTTTCTGCAGCATGACAAACGCAATACCATCATGTTGTGGCTGATAGGAGATTCCCTGCCCGTCAAAATCAAACACTCCATTGACATAAACAATCCTAGGGAAACTCTGAGAAAGATCCATCTTTAGTGGTTTTGGGATTTTAAGTGGTTATACGGTGAATGTACTTGACTTCAAAACAGCACCGCCTACTGGATAGAGGTCTGCTATATAAACTGGGTGACTTGGTGCCTAATCTTATCTTCACTTATCAGCTATTGTTGGCAAGTCACTATTTTTTTTTTTCTGTGAAAGAAACCCCCAATCAGTAAAACGCTGCATGCGTATCTCAGAGAATTCCATGCGGATTAACACGACGATATTTGTAAGACATTTTGAGATCTTTCAGAAAAGAATACATTGTGATTTTACAGCCTCGCGGAGAAGCTGTTGTTTATCTGGCTCCTAGGAGGCCTCTTTTAGTTTCCAAATTGAAGGCCCAGAAATCATTTTCCCCTAACATGAGGTTTTCCACGGAGATGCAGAAAACAGTGTTTGGAGCTTGCACTTATGCAGTACATCTTCCTGTTCTCTCTGCATGCCCATGACTTTGTATTTAGCCTAATTTTTCCCTATTAACACTGATGACACTTTTCTCCTGTCATTTATTTCTTTGGAGGACGCTCACTATTTGGCCACTAGGAAATGATCCTCATTTTGTGTTAGGGTGAAAATGGGCACAGGCGAAGGGAGGCTGGGCTTTGTGTTAAACATGGCGTCTTGGCTCTCTGCCTCATGTGGGGTTCTCTTGCTCCTTGGCTTTCGTTGGCGTCCTTGCGAATCTGTCCTATGGTGCAGTCTGGTTCCAGCAGTCACAGTGGGTCACTGTGCAAACCTCTGCTAGCTGCAAATACCCTCTTAAAAATGTTCTTAACCGCGGATTTCTAGCTGCACATTATTAATGTGAAAACTATTTGAAGAAGGACACATTTCCAGATACCAAGCCCATATGAAGCTTTTACATAAATCAAATATGGCAGAACCAAATTAAGATGATTGCCTCTTCCCAGTCTGTAGGTTTGGGCCATAGGGATGCCCTAATTTCCCGTCGTGGTTAGCTTCATCATATCCCAAACTATGTGTCACGCCTGCTGCATTTGCCAACATTGTGTAGGGGGCCCTTACCCCTCCAGGCTTCTTAAAAGTTCAGTGCGGGATGAAGGGGCGTGCTTTATTGACTTGCCTCTGGAAGCATGAGCTGGCTGCTTTTCAAATGTCTCCTCTTTCTCTTTCTCTATTTTAATGTAATGTTACAGTTAAAACATGTTCATTTACATTTGAACCTAAGAGGTGAATGTGTGCATGTGTGTGCCGTAGAGTGGGAGAGAGAGAAGGGCTTGGAGCATTATGTTACACGTAAGTTTTCTTGCTGAAAAATTAGCCTGAAAGGCAGATAGAAAAGATCTACCTTCAGGGGTCCCCCTCGATCAGAGATGAGAGGAACTGGGTTAAGAGTGGGCCTGCAGATGGTAGAGCACGCCCTCCTCAGAAGCTGCTTTCAGCTCCAACCTGGCTTGGTCTCCTGCTGTGGGCTGGGAGAGTGGGGATCAGCAGGCCTGGGTCACACAGAATTAGAGTCCAGAGAGATTGGCAGGAGCACACCCAGTGGCCGGGGATGCCACTGGACCAAAGTGTGTGATATGCTAACATCACAGAATCAATTGTCATGTTGTCTCAGAGCTCCCAGGAGAGTGTGTAGGGAAGGGCATCGCCAGCGTGGGAACACGGACGACAGAAAGGCATAACAATCCTGAACACTTGCATTGGCATTTTGCAGCTCTCCATGGCAAGTCCTTATTCTCTCTGTGACTGAAACCCTCAATCATCAAAACGCTGGCATATAGGGTACTAGTGTTTGTGTATCTCAGGGTAGAAGGAAAAATGCTGGAGAAGAGAAGGAAACGAACATCCATTGGACTTACATGCATTTTCTCTCTTAATGCTACGAGGTGGTGTTTATTTGTTAGTTTATTAATACCATATTGCAGCCTGGGCTGGTGTTGCTCAGCGGTTGAGCATCAACCCATGAACCAGGAGGTCATGGTTTAATTCCCGGTCAGGGCACATGGCCGGGTTTCGGGCTTGATCCCCAGTAGGGAGCATGCAGGGGGCAGCCTATCGGTGTTTCTCTCTCATTGATGTTTCTGTCTCTCTCTACCTCCCCCTTCCTTTCTCTGAAATCAATAAAAACATATTTAAAAAATACTATTTTACAGATATAAGGTAAAGCTCTAAGAGGTTAGGTAACTTACCAGTGGCCAAGCAGCAGGTAGGTGGTGCCTAGAATTCAGTTTCAAGTGTTTGGATTCAGAGTGTATGTTCGGATTGACTTATACTAAACCTTTCCCTCCCACTCACTCACCCCCAAATACTACTGATAACCAAAGAAGCAGGTCTGTCTATGTTAAAGATGGTCTGAGCTTATTCTCTCTTACAGGCCATGACCCAGTGAATTAAATTAATTTAATTCCAGGCTAGTGGTTTGGTGAGTTTGGAATGTGTGATAGGGCTTTCTATTTTGATTTTTGTTTTTGAAAGACTTTAAGGATTATTGCGGTTCTGCCATGTCTCTAATGCCAGCTCAAACAGACAGAAAGAGAACATAGCTTCATCTATGCATTTATTAAAGTGCCGTTATAAATCTTTAATTCAACACATCTGTACATACATGTGTAAGGCATTGTGCTCAGCCTTCCCCTCCCCTCACTCTTTCTCAAAAAAAAAAAAAAAGAAAGAAAAGAAAAAAAAGCCACTAAAAATGAGAGACAGTGAACATTAATCAGAAAACATGATCGCTTCTTTTTATTTTTGTGGAACATGTAAAACACGTGGAACCTGAAATAGAAAAGATTCACTGTCGGCAGAAAAAGGCCCAGATCAGTTTTAAAATAACAGGCGTTCTAACCCACGCCAGGGGTTTGGTTGGAGTTTTGCCATATTGTTTCAATTAGCCCCGTAGCCTAGAGGGGGCTTTTGCAGGAAACCATTGTAATTTTCATCCCTTACACTCTGGTATTTTCATGAGCTGAAGTTAAGCGTCTCAGGGGATCATGGAGTATCACTGAAACATTTCCTGAGCTTTCTTGAGCTGTACGTCGGTATGCCCAAGTCTCCTCTCCGAAGAACAGAGCCTTTGTTTCATTTTGTGAGCAAATGGTGTTGCCCCAAATGCAGTGTTTTTAATGGAGGTTTCAAAACGTTATATTCAGAAAAGTATAGTTCTGAGTCATTTGTTCAGTGAAAATGCTCCAGACTTCGTCAGAAGAAATCATAGGGATTTTATTATTTTCATTTGCCTTTTCATACCTAGTCATAAAGCAACACATTCAGAAATCTTTGGTCAACCCAGGGTTTTCTGTTAACTGATGAAATAAAGCTTCATTGCCATTTTTGAGATAGAGAAGTAAGGACACTTTAATTACACTTGTTTTTTTATTAGAAATTCCCAAAGACTTCTAAGTTGTTTTTTGATGGAATTAAATTTCACATGTGGTATTTGTCACGACCTTTTCACCACTGATACCTACAAAGCAATAAAAAGCAGTCGTAAACGGTGGTACCTCATTGGATATTCATGGGACTTGACAGACATTGATTTTATGTCCCAGCGTTGGCAGCTGGGTGAATGGGTTTTCTGCTGGTCAGGAGAAGAAACAAGGGTGCATGAGAAAATCATCAACTGAATCTTGTTAAAACTGGCTCGTGGGCCACTCACTAGTCACCACAGAGACACTGGCAAATGACCCCAGGGAGGTCTAGCAGGACCTGGCCTGCAGACCTCAGTATAGCTCAGGTAACATGTTGAAATCACCATATTCTCACGATGCTCATTACATAGTACGTTCATTACAAAGCATGGCATAGACGTTGGTTACTTTGTGATTTTGCGCAGCGGAAATATCATTGTAAATTTTACCTAGATGATGCCACAGATGATAGTAATGATCCGAAGACTGACATACCACATGGCTGTTTTCTCTGCCACGTTTCCGAGTGGAGACCACTTCTGTGATTGTGGCCCTGTCATTACACTGGATGTACCTTCCGATGGTCTTTAATTTCAGTGACTCTGCCCTGACGATTGTGAGAGGCAACTTTACTTGCTAATCGCTCGGCTCCTGTGGGCTCAGGCCAGGAGCCTCTGTCCCAGGGTTGGACTGATCTCTGAGTTAACTGCTCGCTGGTGCAGTCACGAACACTGTGCTTCTCCCTCCACCCTATCTCTATGGAATCTACCTGGATTTTTCTGTTGCAAAGACTTTCCGTACTTGAGTGTTTGTTAGGTCCTTTCTTCCTAGAAAAGTAACTGTGGTGGTTCCATTCCTCCAAGGCAGTCTTCTGTAGTCAGTTTCTCTTATCATTTGTGAGACACACACACACACACACACACACACACACACACTCCGCATACCCCAAATAGTCTCCTAATCAAAATGAAAACAATAATGATGAATCTTGCTGCTACAACCTAACAACTCCTTCAGACTGCTGCTTTGCAATCATGCTGCTTTAATATTCATTACCCACTTTATTGAAAGCACATTTTAAAACTGCTTGGGATTTCCACTTCCCAATCACCCCTTCCTATATTCCTTGTAATGGAGCTACCACTGTTCTCCAATGGTTGCCAACACCTGCTGGTCGCCAGAGCCAACAGTGATTGGTGAGTGTCATTCTCCTTCCCCTTTCTCTAGACCAGCGGTTCTCAACCTGTGGATCGCGACCCCTTTGGCGGTCGAACGACCCTTTCACAGGGGTCGCCTGAGACCATCGGAAAACACATATATAATTACATATTGTTTTTGTCATTAATCACTATGCTTTAATTATGTTCAGTTTGTAACAATGAAAATACATCCTGCATAGCAGATACTTACATTACGATTCATAACAGTACAACATTACAGTTATGAAGTAGCAACGAAAACAATTTTGTGGTTGGGGGTCACCACAACATGAGGAACTGTATTAAAGGGTCGCGGCGTTAGGAAGGTTGAGAACCACTGCCCTAGACTCTGATGCTACTCAGGGCTCGGTTCTTACTGAAGCCCCGTCCTTCTGCGTGGTTTCCACACCGAGGCTTTCTCCTGACTCGTGGAAGGAGCGGGGCTTTGCAGTCGGAGTGACTTGGTGAGAACCTCCGGCATGGTGTGGTTCTTGCTGTCTGTGTATGGGCACTTTATCTAACCACTGGGCATCGGATCAGGAAGCACAGGCGGAGGAGGGAGAGGAGCCTTTGATGTCATGCAGCTGAGAGCAGGGCTCTTTAACTTGCCATTGGGGTGGGACAATTCTTCCTTGTGCGGAACGCACCCACGCATCGGCATTCCTGACCTCCAGGCACTAATTGCTGGTTGCAATCCCTCTTCCCATTGTGCCAACCAAAAAATGCCCCCCACACTCTCAGATGTCCTCTACGGAGGTGGCAGTGCCCTGGGTTGAGGGGAAATGGGAGATTGTGGTTAACATTTCCTCTGAGAGTGCTTAGCATATCGTTCTATCGGCCCTTCCTCATTTTTCTCTCTTTTACAAGACTCATGTGGTATGAGTGCCAGCCTCATTTATTTATTTCTTTTTTTTAAAAAAAATATATTTTATTGATTTTTTACAGAGAGGAAGGGATAGGGATAGAGAGTTAGAAACATCGATGAGAGAGAAACATCGACCAGCTGCCTCCTGCACACTCCCTACTGGGTATGTGCCCGCAACCAAGGTACATGCCCTTGACCAGAATCGAACCTGGGACCCTTAAGACCGCAGGCCGACGCTCTATCCACTGAGCCAAACCGTTTAGGGCGTCATTTATTTATTTCTATTATCCCGTCGCACAATGTGTACTTCCCATATTATCCTTCTTATATGTTCCCAAACTTATTTTACTTTTTCGGTTACAAGCCTCTTTCTTTTCTTTTTTTTTAACCCTAGAGTGCCAGGGTGCGCGATCACGCTCCTCCTGTCTTTCGCCAAAAGTGCCGGGAGCGCTATCAAAGCTTCGAAATGGCGTCCAGTTCTAAGTCTGCTTTTATTAGTGATGATGATATTGCTAAATATGTCAGTGTAGTAAAGGTTTCCTTAAGTTTTTGAATACGTAACTACATTTACTTGCGATTCATAATTTTTTCCCTAAACTGCTGTAAAATCAGCAAAAATGCCTTGGCGATTTTAGCATCGTTCCTAGGATATTGGTTGGCACTCAAAGGGTTAAAAAATATATGTTATTGATTTCAGAGAGAGGATGGGAGAGGGAGAGAGAGAGAAGCATTGATCCACTGTCTCCTGCAAGCCTCCTACTGGGGATAGAGCCTGCAACCCAGGCATATGCCCTGACTGGGACTCGAACCGTGAGCTCATGGTTCATAGGTTGATGCTCAACCACTGAGTCACGCCGGCCAGGCTCCAAGCTTCTTTCTTGATGGATGTGGAGCTGTCCTGTTTGAGAAGCTCCTACTCATGGTGGATTCCACCAAGACCTAAACTCCTTGACCCCTCGGTAGGAGCTGCTTCCCAGGAGCTTCCTTACCACTTGCAGAGCGTTTATTATATTGAAATCAGTCTGTTTTCACTCCTTGAGTATTTGTCAGATTCTTCTGATACACTTTTACAACTACTCGGGATTTCCACTTCCCAATCACCTCTGACCTTTCTCAGTAGCTCAAGGACAGAGACTCTGTCTTATTCAGCCTATTATAGTGTCTGGCACATAGTAGGCCTTCAATAAATATTTGCTCTTATGCAAACTGATGGTTGCCAGAGGGGAGAGTGGGTCAAAAAGGTGAAGGGGAATAAGAGGCAGAGAAAATATACTTGCTGTTACGTAAATAAATCCCAAAAGAAGGAAAGTTTGGTAAGATTCAGAAAAATTTTAGGTAGGAAGGAAATACCAAGAGCTTATGTGAACTGTGAAGTGAGGTGAGTTATGTGGAGTGTGGAGGGAAATTTCACTGCTCTTTTCCTGACAGTGAGTGAGTCCACAAAGATTCAATGGACTATGTATGAACTTAGAAAAATGTCTTTGTTGTAAGCATGCTTTTTTTTATTCAAGTCACTTTCTAAAATTCAGAGCAAAAAAATTGAAAAAATGTCAAGTTGAAATCAGAAACATGAGGAATTGGGATTATTCAGAAAGATTTCTAAATATAATGATGAGCAAGAAGGAAGAGTTGGGATCCCTCAAAAAAAAAAGTAAATTAGAAAAGAAAAGTGTTGTGCCTCATATGCAGGGCTTTAAATGGATTTTGACAATTCCATTTTTTCATCGTCTCTGAACCCCTTTTCTGGATTATTGAGGATATTTTAAAAATGAACCTTTATTTTGAAATGTAGCTCTTTCTAGTTGCCGGATTATATTCTCAAGATTCTGTTCCATTTGCTCTCATAAGCATGTCTTCAGTTCTTCATACACTGACTTTATTCAAGCTAATAAAAGTGGCACCGCCGGTTTGTCTAGAAGCCTTCTTTTCCTTCGCCTATAGAAAACTATTTGGTGCTATTCATTGGGCATAAGCCCATCTGCTGGTATTTTTCTGGCCTTAAATCTTCTCTTTATTGGTGCTTTTAACGCTTTTATGTGGTTCAAGAGACAGGGTACTGATTTGGTTTCCCAGTAGTGTTCTAATTTTGTTCATGAAAACTGTTCTGTAGCTAATAAACCAAATCATTGGCCAAGGGTCTTTGTAGTTTTCTTTTTCTCTAGTGAAGAAGCTGGAAAAGAAATTTTTGCCTTAGGGTATTTCATTTAACTGTTAATCTCTTGTTTGGAGATAAAAATTTAATGCTTAAAACCAGATGAATCCTTTTTTTTCTTAATGCATTTTTTAGACTGATTTTATTCAGTAATTTTTGAACTGTTAACTGCCTGCGTGTATGTTTATGTCTTCGTAGAAGAAAAAAACTGGAGTACTAAGGACTAAATTATTCATCATTGGTTTATATATTCAAATTGATGTAATTTTAACACAACATGAATGAGCAGGATAGTCCTAAGCAGCTTAAGCAAACCCATGTATACCCGGAGCTTGCAAGAGGAAAATTTGCTGTCTTTTGCCTTGGGATCTGTTTCAGATAGGTATAGGCCGAGGTGAGAGTGAAGGATACTGATGAGTAGATGGATTGCTTAATTGAATAAACATTTATAAAACGCTTGCTATGTTCCAGGCAATGAGGGTTTAGAGATGAAGAAATAGACATGAAAAAAATAGCTATGATTTAAAACTCAAAAGTCGTGTAATAGAAGCGTCAAAGTCATTTTATTTTATTTCATTTCATTTTAAATGTGAGAGTTTATTCTTTTTTTGTTAATCCTCACCGGAGGATTTTTTCCATTGATTTTTAGAGAGAGTGGAAGGGAGGGGGAGAGACACAGAGAGAGAAACATCGACGTGAGAGAGAAACATTAACTGGTTGCCTCCTGCACACACCCCACCAGGGCGAGGGATCAAGCCTGCAATTGAGATGCATGCTCTTGACCAGAATCAAACACAGGACCCTTCAGTCCGAGGGCTCACACTCTATCCACTGAGCCAAATGGACTAGGGCTTGAAGTCATTTTAGAAGGGCAACTCTGAAGGTTGTATGGTAATAAGATTAGTTGGCTGTGTTAGTAAGGGGCCATCACTATGCTAAGAAGAACAATTATTTGTACTTGCATGGATCACATAGTATTCATTCATTCTATAGCCACAAACTATATTTCCAGTCTTGTGGTGAGATTCAGAGGGAGAATTTTAGTGGATTGACATACATTATTCACAACTATAAGGAAAACCATTCAAAGTATCCTACTAGATTTTGTTGGTGGCTAAGTACTAGCATCTTTTTTTGAAATATTTATTGTTGAAAGTATTACAGATGTCCCCCTTTCCCCTGCCATTAACTCCCTCCACCCCCCTCCTACCCCTCTCCAGGCCTGCACCGCATTGTCTGTCTATGGGTTATGCATATATGCACATAAATTCTTTGGTTAATCTCTTCCTACCCACCCTTACTTCTGAGATTCCTGTTACATGCTTCCTTCTCTCTGGATCTATTTTGTTCATCAGTTTATTTTGTTCATTAGATTCCACATGTAGTGAGATCGTGTGATTCTTGTCTTTCTCTGCCGGGTTTATTTCACTTAGCACAATACTCTCCAGGTAGCATCTTTTTGAGTAGGAAATAATTTCCCCAGCATGTCCATGTTTAAGACAGGAGCTATGTTTCATGATATATTTGGTATTTAAATGTCTTTGGTTCTAAAAGGGCACAATGTCAAAATTTAAACTTGACCCATCTAGTCCCAGCATCTTCCTTGTGTTTTTCATTTTCATTATTATGGTTTAAGTAATGGTATTTATGATATATAATTTTTTAATGATTAAATCTCTAAGGCATAGATATGACTAAGAATGGTTTCCACAGGGAATTTTCTGGTTAACTCAGTCACCTCGTAATCCTCCCTGTGACTGCACCTCCTATTTACATCTCATGGTTGGGGAGGCAGTGTTATCACCTACCAGTCACTGGTGGGTCCATGATCATTCATCACACAACTGAAATTATTAAATGAAGAGATTTAAGCCCTGGCTGGTGTGACTCAGTTGGTTGGGCATTGTCTCATGTGCCAAAAGGTTGCCGGTTCAATTCCTGGTCAGGGCACATGCCCAGGTGGCAAGCTTGATCCCTGGTGGGGGGCGTGTGGGAGGCAGTCAGTCGATCTCTCGCTCTCACATTGATGTTTCTCTCTCTCCCTTCCTCTCTCTAAAAATCAATAAAAAATGAAAGGATTTAAGAAATGGATGATCATTAATATATATGTTTTTATAATAATTTTATAATTGTTATTAATTTTTAATACATTTTATGACAGTATTTTCAGTGTCTAGACTCAAGAATAAATAATGTACTATTGTATAAGATGAGTAAACATTTTATTAGAAAAATAACCCACTGATGACACAATTTCAACACCCTTTCTCATGGTTTTATCTAGACATGTTAAGGTTAACACAATTTTATGTCAGTTCTAGCATGGTTCTGATTTTATAGATTTTATAGTTACTGACATAGCAGTACTGTATTAATTTTCTGTTGTTGATGTAGCAAATTAATACAAACTTAGTGGTTTAAAGCAACACTTACAATCTTACAGTTCTGGAGGTTGGAAGTCCAAATATCAAGGTGTCAGCAGGGCTGTGTTCCTTCTGGAGGTGTTAGGGGAGAATCCAATCCTTGGCCCTTACCAGATTTTAGTTGCAGCTTGCATTCCTTGGCTCTTGGCCCCTGGCATCACTCTGACTTCTTCCACCATCATATATCCTTCTTGGACTCTGACCCTCCTTCCTCCCTCTTGTAAGAGCTCCTATGATTACCTTGGGCCTACCTGACTAATTCAGGACTATCTCTCCATGTCTAGGTCCTTAATCACACCTGCAAAGTCCCTGTGGCCATGTAACATTTTCAGGTTCTGGGGATTAGGATGTGGACATGTTTGGAGCGGCATTTTTTTTTTTTTTTGTCTATCACAGGTATCAAATAGAAAAGTGTCTAAAACATTAAGAATTATTTTAACTATCATTTTAAATGCTGATTAATGTAAAAAATGATTGGCATCAAATATTGAAATTCTTTAAACAGGGGATGTGGAAGTATTTTAAGAAGCACCAGGTTTTAGAGGAGTATTTTTCAAGTAATATGGGCCTCCAAGAAGATACTTATATAATCCACCTGGGGGGTTAAAGGTTGCATTCCCCTTCCCTCCCCTTGGTTGAGAATCACTGCCAGAATGAGAGATTCTACTAATTGGAGTGTCTTGTGCAGATGAACCACGTGCAGACCTAAAAGGTGGTTCAGAATCAGTGAGTTCAATTTTTGTCATTAACTGACAGAGGTTGAGCCATTAACTGCATTTAGATAAGTAATACCCAATGCAGTCCAAATGCTAATAATTTCTGACTTTAATGGCATTAACTTACCATCACCAATGCTGTTATTTTATTTCTGTAAAACTTCTTGATAAGTAAACAGTTCTGGGAAATGTTATGATTCGTCTCAATTATCCAGGGTTTTGTTGTTATTTGATAGGTTCTCTTGCCATTTCTGGTTTCTCCCTCTAAAAGGAGCAAGCTTTTTTTTAAAACCTTGTTGAAAATAGAAGGGACATTCTGACAACCCTGTAATGTGGCCACATTCTCAGGCCCAAATTATGTATTTAGCTCTGTCTTATTGAATATATGCAGAACATTAATTTTTTTTAAAAGTGTCATAATAACATTGCCCCAGCATGACTTTTATAAGGAAAATGAAAGCAATGCCACTATAGTTTGAGTAGGAATTCTTAGATTAGAACCTTAACTTTTAGCATACTAATGTTAGTTTTGAAATTGTTTCCATTCCCCATTAAGATCCACTGTGTATTTCTGGAAACGTCTAGAAGTCTTGGCTTTCTATTGAAGGTAGTCTTGGCTTTCTATTGAAGGATCAATGTGTATGTATATCGTATCAGGAAGAGGAAAGTCTACCTTAATGAGTGTACTCCATTAGACTTGACAAAAAAAGGTCCCACAAGTGAGTGTTGAAGAGTAATAG
Organism: Myotis lucifugus; assembly: GCF_000147115.1. Taxonomy (NCBI): domain Eukaryota; kingdom Metazoa; phylum Chordata; class Mammalia; order Chiroptera; family Vespertilionidae; genus Myotis; species Myotis lucifugus. The sequence goes on from NW_005871113.1 coordinate 1,441,717, forward strand.
GATTTTAAAGGTAGGAGTGGTCATAGTTGAGCTCGTGAAATATCTTTCCCATAGTAATTGGCCACTAGCTGACAGAAGCTATAGTGCCTTTGACTTACTTATAACTTTCCATTGCCAATGCAAATATTTCAGTTTCCTTGCTGTCCAAGAAATGCACATTTTTATCTTATTACTTCATATAGTCACTGAATCCTAAAAAAATAAAGAGTCATTTTAACATCTTTTCCCAACAGAAACCTTTTTCCCACCAAGGATCTGCATGTTGAGTTGGTTGTATTACAAATCATCAACTTCTGACTGTTGAAATGACCTTGTGGTAACATATTAAATGTGGTGCCCTCATGCCAAAGATGCAACTCAAGAAATCATATTGAGTGTTTGGATGCCAGATTCTACTTTGTAGTTTCTCAGAGGACTGTCTTAAATGTGACATTGCTTAAAGTTCTCAGAAAATGATGTGATTTCTGTTTACCTTGGTAGGTCATGAAGAGGAGCATGTCCAGCATGTGAAAAATAAGAATTTTCCCACCCCTTTAATTCTAGAAAACAGTTACTTAAAGAACCAAGGTCTTGAGGTTTCCATTTTAAATTGCAACACTGACTTATTCCTCTTATGGGTTTTAAAAGATACACTATGTAGCTTCAATGAAGATCAAGGACTGTGTCTGTGTTGTTTTGTGTTGTACCCTGAGTCTAGCACATAGTAGGGATTCCCTAAGTATCTGTTGATTGATAAAATGAATAATGTTAGTAGTACCTGCTATAGTTATATCACCTTATTTTTAACTATATGTTGGAGAAATCATCTAGTTATATGTTTAGTCTTTAACATTTACAAGCTTCAGTTTCCTCCTCTGCAAGTATGATTAATTATATATTATTATGGTATATTATTAAATAGTAGGAAATTTTATTATAAATGGAATAATTACAACTTCAACTATTTCATGTTTCTATTGTTTTGCAAATGAATTAGATCTTTCAATAAAACTTTCCATGCATCAGTGTATTTGAATGAACCACATCCAATTTATGAATTGTTTTACTATTTATGAATTCTTTAGGTTAAAGAGAAGATAAGTGCCTGCTATTGAAAATGTTAGGCCATGTATGAGACATGGGTATCTGATAACATCTCCTCCTTTATTTTTGCGGAAAATAAAGCTTTTAAAAAATATAGATTTATATGGCAGCTGAGAAAAACTACATTGCACAAAGCAAAAGATGGGCCGCCTTGGGCACATTTAAAAATGAAACAAAACAACTACATCAAAACAAATAAGCACATTAGCGTAGCACATGGTGTGATACCAGTACACAGGAGACGCTTTTTGTTTTCAGTTGAATTGAGTAGAAAAACAACCCTCCTGAATGAAAATCATATACTGATAGCCAGTCTTGCCTGGTTAGGGTTTGGCGAGTGCAGTCATCCCCCCTTATCAATGGGAGGATGTTCCAAGACCCCCAGTGGATGCCTGAGACCACCTATGTACTGAATCCAGTATATACTGGGTTTTTTTCTGTATATACACACCTATGACAAAGTTTAATTTATAAATCAGCCAATTCCACAGACAGAAGATTTGTACTTATAGATCTTAGCAACCTCAGCATGTAACTTTTTCTTATGAATTGGAGAACTTCCACCTTTTCGCTTAAAGGAACCGCTTTAGGGCTTCTCTTTGGCATATCTGACTTGCCAGCATCACTACTCTTATGCTTTGGGTCTATTGTTAAGTAAAATAAGGGTGACTTGAGCACAGGCACTGCGATACCGAGACAGTCGATCTGATAACCGAGTCGCTACCTGGTGACGGACAGGCAGGTAGGTAGTGTATACAGCGTGGATATGCTGGGTGATTCATGTCCCCAGGAGGGACAGAGTGGGATGGCGTGAGATTTCATTACCCTCCTCAGAAGGGCATGCAATTGAAAACTTATGAATTGTTTATTTCTGGAATTTTCCATTTAATATTTTCGGACAATGGTTGACCATGGGTAACTGAAACCATGGAAAGCAAAACCACGGGTAAGTGGGGGCGGGGGTTACTGTAATTCAGAATGATTCATGATCGTGATGAGTGCTGAAACAGAAAATAGTCATAAGATATCATCTTGTGCATGCTAAGAAAAATAAGTGTTCTGGAAAAACAACAACCCAAATGACTAGATACATTTTTCTTCCGTTCTTGCTCGAGATCTCTAACAACTGCGGGTTATCCTGATGGCTCTGAAGTCCTAGTTTGGTCATTTACTCTTTTTCTCAACAAATATTACTTCCACTGTGTGTGAGGCACTCGTTTGGCGCTGGGATGGTTGAAAACCAATAACAGATGCAGTCCCTTCCCTCTCTGGCTAACAGTCCTGTGGAATGACAGAAATTGATTAAATAGATTAAACAGTTGAAAATGTAAAATGCAAGTTAGAGAGTATGACATAGCTGGGGTAGTCAGGCGAGGCAAAAATAAATGCCAGGGAGGAATAGGAGTTACCCAGGGAGAAGGGTGAGGGAAGGACACAAAAGAAAGGTCCTATGGGATAAGAGTGGGCAAGGTGTGTAAGAGAAACTAAAAGACAGGGACACAAGTGGGACTTGCTGGAGGAAAAGGTAGAAGCCAGACCATGCAGGTAGGTGGATCATCGTTCTTGTTTAGGAGTTTCTACTTCATCCTAAGAGCAATAGGAAGCCCATGGGAAAGGTTTAATCATAGATGATATAATCAGATTTATGTCTCAGAAAAACCACTTTGACTCTCTGTGGGGAATGGGTTAGAAAGGAGTTCACAGAACATGATGGAAAAACTTTTAGGGAGCTCTATCCATACATGTCTAGGTCCTCGAAGGGATAGAAATGGTAGAACTTAGGACTGAGGCTGTGGTTGAGGAGATAGGGACAAGTGGCAAGATTCAAGAGCCATTTAGTGGGTTAAAATGGTTAGGGTTTAGTGATGGCTTAGGTAATGGAGGAGTGAAACTGGGGCGACTGAGTCATGGTAACTCCTAAGTTTTTGTATTGTGCAAAGAGATGGGGGACAGTGGAAGAGAACCTAATGGGCGGGGAGAGATAAAATCATAAGTTTTTCTTTTATATATTGAACTATACATAACTTAGAGACATTTTAATAAAAAATGTAGACTGGAGATGTACATTGGTGAGTTACCATTGCGTAGGTTTTAACTGGAGTTATTGGCATGGATGAAGTCAGCTAGGGAAAGTGTAGACAAGATGGCCTAAGGAATGAGCCTTCAGGAGCTGCAAAATCTTTACTGGGCAAAAAAGGAGGAATGAATGAATATGCAACGGAGAGACCTAGAATCAGTGATAAAAGAGGAGGCAGAAAATCAGGATGTCACCAAGGAAAGAAAATGTTTCAGGAAAGAAGGAAAAGCACCAAATGCTGCTGAGAGATCTTCCAGGACATGAGGGGGTGGGGAGTGGGGGGAAGGGCTTGATTGAGTGTGAAGCAGGTCACTGTGACTTCACCCAGAGTTGCTTTCTTAGTGACTTGCTGGGGGACAGAGCCCCACTTGACTAACGTTGATGAGCAAATGGTGAGCACAGGCAAACATTTTAACTAGTTTGTCTACAGAGAGAGAAAGAAAGATGCGACAGCAGCGGGGGAGAAGAAAGAACAGGGAGGTGTGGTTCCTTTGTTTTTGTTTCAATTAGAGAAATCTGAAAGGTTTAAAAGCTATTGGGAAAGGAAGGGCTTAGGTATATACAGTAGAGAAATCGAATAATCTAGCTAATGTTTGGAATGAGTTTTTTACCCCTTTTGGTTCCACAGTCTGATTGCTTATTTGCACCAGCCTATAAGAAAAGGAGTGTCCGGGTTCTCTGTGGACTTCTCGGCCCCCCTCAAAGTTACCTTTATTCAGGGAACTTTATTAAATGCCTCCAGGAAACTTAGCAGGACCAAAGAAACAAAGAGGAAATGACCTCGGGGAGTAAAAACAGTGAGATAAGAAAGAAAGGGAAAGATAAATTCCCCTAAACTTACTTGAACCGTCATAAGCACCTTCAAGTACATATATTTTTTGACATTTTTATAACCATACAAAAGACTCCTTACAAACACTCACCATGGTAACTTACGTCTATAGAAGCAAAGATGAACCTGTGGAATTCAGGCAACATCTGGTCGTTTCAGCGGAAAGTTCTGTTACTTTTTTCAATAGCCATTTCCCCCCCAGTTCGTTTTGCCTCCTAAAAGGCAGGGGGAGTTGAAAAGCAAATTTCTAACATCACATGTTCTCCCAACATTTAAGAATGAAAAGGAAAAGGATGAGGTAGAAGGGGACTTTAGAATAGTTGGTATCTGCTTAGAAAAAGAGGGAACTAGAAGAGTTAAGTAGAATTCTAGCTGTTTTAGTTTTCTTATACTCCAGACACTGGTTTTTACGGCAATTTTTTTTCATTTATGTTAAAACCTTCTTGTCCTCTCCTATCATACCTACTAACCAGTTGTGTAAACTTAGGTGAGTCCACACTACTGCTTGTCACCTATATAACAGAGGGGTTGGAATGACACCCACGTTCCCTTCCCGATTCATGATTCTAGGACTCAGCAAACTAGTCTGCCCCTTGGCCATCATTTAATGGTCCTCACATTGAGTCTTCTTGGACCCTTCAGTTATCTGTTAACAAATATAGGTTCTTTGTTTTTATTTCTGAAATATCCCTCTTAGAGTCCCAGACGTGTGAATCTGTACCGAAAAACGAGATCGTTTTTATCCATTTCTCCCCATACCTCCTCAATCAGCTGGGTTATAAAGAGTTTGCAGATCATTGTGTTTTTGACATTTATTTGATAATTTAGAGAAATGGCCAAAGAGTGCACACCATATACTCTATGCTTTGAAAGTAAATTTGTAGTCATCAAAGTATGATTCTGTGAATTCCAAAAGTAACACTAATAACTACACATGCAGTATCACAAAAATAGCGCCCACAAACCCTTACTTGGTGCACATTCTGCTCACTGAAATATTGGCTGCTTTGGAAATTATAACCACAGTCATCATGATTCGGCATTTATTGAGTTGTTGTCTGCTTGACGGTCTTAATGCAATACTGATCACCTAAGTGCAAATATCTGGATCTTCTAAATATCTCGAGTGCTTCCCTGTCTAATTAAAGGAAAAGAAAGCCTGATTTCCCTCCAACTTACAGTACCACTTCCTCCTGCAAGATCTCAGGAATGACCATGGACCCCACAACCCATGACATTTTGTACTGGTGGGTGGTTAAAAACACTTTTATGACTTTCAACTCTGAGCTTTCTTGTGCTTGAAGATGGGCTCTCTTAGCACCAAATGGAGCTCCTGCCCCCACTTCAGCTCATTACATCATTATTCATCCGTTATTCTCGCCTTTAGGACATTCCTTAAATGTGTCCTTAGCTTGACCCGATTCTGCGGAAATTCTTATTTATGTCTTAATTGTTTCCTGTCCTGACTGTAGCAGTTCCTCTTGTATAGTCTTCCTATGTCCTTGCTCTTTAAACTTCAGAGGGGTCTCAGAATGTTATGGTGAGACTACAGGTGCCTGCTTTTGGAAAGGACATGCATTGTGTTGAAGTAATGTCTATTGACCTGGTGTTTTGTTTTTTAACTATACTGTTTCCCTATTGACTTGTTATGGTTGGTTGGTTAGAAAATGGATGAAGCTAGCATTTGGAAGGAGTAGTACACCTGACAGATTCTATTGGAAACTGTATTTTGAACCATTTCAATTAGGTTTTCAGTGGGGGGGAAATTATCATGATGGTAGAGTTCCCTTAAAGTTATGGTAGACTTTTATTTAAGTTTCACTTCTTATTTAGCCTTAGACTGGGAGGATGAGAAAAGGTTGTGAAATAGAATCATGTTTCTCTTATTCTAAAGACATTAAAATGCTCTTCACAGTTATAATTATAGTAGGACTTGGTAGTATTTTGTATTATATTTCCAAAGTATTTTTTAAATGAATAATCCAACCCCCCAAATCTGCTTATGAAGTGGACAGTGGACAGTTTTGCCCTACCCCTTCCACAGCTATCGAGGGGAGGGCCTGCAGTCCTAATATCTCACCTCTGGAAATGGGAAGCATTTCATTGTTACCTAATGATACATAGGGAGCGATTGTCATCATTTTTTGTGTGAAATGAAAGTAATTGACTATCAAAATTTGACACTTCCTAACTTTCATAAGAATTATGGTTGACTTTTTGTCACAACTCATTATTAATAAAGAACAAAAAGGAGCATGTATATTTTATTTCCCTCAAAAATATCTTTAGGGAACTTTCGTATTTTTGTGAAAAAAAAAAAGTTTCAATCATCTGATCTTTTTGTGAATTTATTCTGGGGAAAAAGGGATTTTGCTGTAGCAGATGTGGTGTTCTCTCTCTTCTCTCCTGCTCCCCTGTCTCAATTTCTCTCTGTCTTTCCTCCATCTCTCTCTCTCTCTCCCTCCTCCCCCTCCTCCCCCTCCTCCTCTCCTCCTCCTCCTCCTCCTCCCCCTCCTCCTCCTCCTCCTCCTCCTCCTCCTCCTCCATCTTTTTAGCACATACTGGTATGTCTAGCAATCCTGCATGGGGTACAAAGGTGCTTCTGAAGATTGTGTGGGCAGCACAGCACGTCAGCTCTACATTCTTCCTGAAATACTCCAGTGTCTGTAGAGCCAATGCTTGAGTTGATCCTGGTTCAGGCAAAACATGTGCTCTAATCATTACCATTTGGTGCCACATTCATGATCGTGGCATTGCTCCTGGAAAAGGAAAATTTTAACAATTAAAAAAAAAGTGAGGCTAACAAAAGAGAACCCTGTTGTTTTTATTCCTGGGGAAAACATTCTCCATTGCAGATTCCTCCTAGCTGGGGAAATGGACAGTTGACTAGGGCGAATCTAAGCATTATTATTATTATCATTATCACTGTCACCGTTCTAAGTGCTTTTTGTTTACTAACTCATTTAAATGTACAGTAATGCTACAAAGTAATTCTGTTATTTGGTAGTTGAGAAAACTGGCACTAAGAGAAGAGCTTAAAAGAGACAGAAATGGGACTTGAACATGGCCTGATTTAAGAGCCCACATTCTTAAACCAGTTGTTTTTACTGCCTCTGACATCTTGGGGTGCTTTGCTCAGAATTACATTGTGCATGTTTTTGAGGTCTAACAGAATTTTCATTCAGCAATATTTTCGAAGAATCTCTCATGTATGTTAGCATTACTTCTAGCTTCATTTACCTTTAATAAATGGTCTTGCTTCTTAGAGTCTTTTTATTTTTCATTTATATGTAACCCTCTATAAAGATTTGTATTGATGTAATGTTACGAATACATATGTACAATGCCCACTGTGTCTTGGGTATGTTTAACTTTATTTGATGTGGCTTAATGTAGGCAATATATTGAGAGGGTTGAATTAGTCTTGTGATGGGAGGCCTCTCATTCTCATTTCCTGTCTTGTAAATTTTTTTTTAACATTTCTTCAGAGAAACAGTTGGAGTTTTCCCCCACTGGTTGAAAATATGCATTTGACTTTGAAATAATGTGAACTCCACTAGAATTTATAGTAGTAATTAGTAAAAGGATGGATGTTTAAAGTTTGAGCTACTTGTATGTTGAAGATTGTAAAATAAGTGGAAAACAGATTTTCTGTCAAAATTAAGTCCTTATCCCAACTAAGAATATTCACAAACCTGAATGTGATCAATTTTAGCACTTCAGTGTGATTGTTTGCTGAGAGGATTGCATAGTCCTTGCAAAATAAAGTTATGTTTTTGTAGCAACAAGTCAATATTCAGACTTTCAGACTTTTAAAAAAATCCTACCACCCCTCTACCCAAGATTTGCATGTAATATTTTGGCTCTATTTAGCTGTTGTACTTTTTACATGGTTCACAAACAAGAAAAAACATTGCTTCCCAGAAGATGAAGAATAAATATGATTAAGGAAAGCAAACTAGCACATTAACATGTGTACTCACATGCAAACTCACACAAACACATCTATACATATGTTCACATGCTCATGTACATTCACATACATATGGACACTCACACAAACTTACACACACGCTTATGCACACTCATGTACATACACATACTCACCTGCAAATAAAAACATACATGTGCATACACTCATACATACACACCCAACAAATATACATATATGCACATAGATACTTACATATGCACACATGCTCATACACACATGTATTTGAAAATAAGCCTGTTTTTAGATAACTTTTTTTGTTGTTTCTTTTTGGTGTTGTGATTCAAGAACTCCTTTAATATAAGTTTTCCAACATTATTTATAATTTCTGAGACCCGGCCTTGCATTCCTATCTTTAGTATCACTTCCTTCATGTTTATTAATTTTATATCTTTATGTTGGATTTTTTCTGCAAAAATTCTTTTATGACAGGAAGACTTCTTTTTTCCCCTTGAAGTTTGAAAGACTACATTAAGTGGTATAACTTTACTAGTTTTCTAAACAGTAAATATCTTGGAAACAACACTATTATGTTTAGCAAAACAAGTGACAGAAATCTCCTCCTTTGGAAACATGGAAGGCATGGAACTTTCTGATCTAATACTTGGATGTAGATAGACAATTCTGGTTTGTATTGAAATTTCCAAATAATTATAAAAATCATTCATTGAAAAATCCCTTAAAACCCAGCAAATTATCTCCCGTTTGTCTTTGTTATTGCTTATGTAAGAACTACTTATTAAATTTTTGAATAGGCTGTGATGCTTCCCACAAGATATTCTTTGAGGGAATAAACCGACAGCCGCATTTCATATTATATTTCAATCTTTGCAACTTGATAATTGTGCAAAACAAGGGAACCCTTCAGAGTGCATCCACTTTCTCTACTCCTCAGGCCTCTGAATGATGCAAGAGGTTCGCTGATGCATTGTCTGGGAAGATCAATATTTCTTCCTTTGGATGTTAATGATGTGATGGCATCCAACATGGATCCTCGGGCAACTCTTACAAGAGTCAGAAGTATTCAGAAGGGAAATAGCACTAGGCAGTACGTCATGGATTTGCTCTTTGGAATGGATAGCTATTAATGTATACCAGATCACTTCTTCAAGGTTACTCTACCCACCCTCTTCTGTGATCCTGAGCCAAAGGATTCAAGTGGGTAATTACCTTTTGTCAAATTAGATTTTAGCCTACCTTAGGGTAGCTTTTGGTATAGGACTTTTCTCCCAAAGGACATATAAGCACTTTATTAACATCTCTTTCATTCCTAACATATGTCTAAGATTAAAGTAGAGGCCAAGTCTTTTCCTTCACCACAGTAAAAACCCCATTTTACAGACAAGGCTGGAGACGAAGGCCATTTTCTGGAAACAGACTTTGGCTGTCTTCCCCAAGAATTTTAATTTTGAAATACTCTCTTTTAACAATCTCAAAGATTATTAGTAAGAATCTTTGAGATACTCATGATTAACAAAATATGTTCTCTTCTAGATTCTGTTAGGAATTGTAGATAATTATATAAACATATATACATACACACATATACAGGCATGTGATTGTGTATACAGGGTGTCCTCAAAAAACGTGTATACACTTTTAACAGCTGATAGCTCAATTTTGAAAATGAAATGTATTTTCATAAACACTGCCTTTGTAATTATTCAGTATATGTACATTTTTTGGGGGGGACACCTTATATGTATAAGGCATTCCTAGGCACCGTATATAAAATGCTTTTAAGCATCCCTGAAATGCCAGCTATGCATCTTGTGTTCAGTGTGGTGATGAAGATAGGAAGATAATGTTGATATAAAGGTGATCCTTGCCCTTACACAGTTAAGTAGGATCTTAACATACTTTCTGGTACATGAATGTTGGATCAGCCAGGTATGAAGTGTTCCAAAAGTATTTAGATCTCATCTATACTTACCAGATTTAGTAAATTACATGTAGTCATTAATCGCCACTTTAAAAGGCTTAAGATAGGTTCTGAAGCGAGTCAAGCTCCTACCACTTCCCACTAGAGACTTCAAAATGTTTGTTGCAGAATTTAGGCAATCCTTATGGTATTACTTTTTTTCTTTGGTATCAATTTTTATTTTGTATTCTGGAATTCCTTTGGCCGAACTTATTGTAAGTCTTATCTACTGAGGAGATTAAAGGTGAGGAAATAAATTCTTCAAGAGGCAAGCTCATCCCTGAAGCTCTTTTAAGGACAATGGTAATTATAAAGTAATCTTTTGACACTTTGGTTCTATCACTATAAAGCACATGAGATCAGACTCATTTGAGCCTCCATCACACTATTAAATGGAATGAGGGGGAAAACGTATTCTGCAGTTAAATTATTCAACCTGATAATCTTTCATTTATTAATTTTTTTCAATGATCAATGAGCTTAATAGCATTTCAATAGGGTAGCTGCATTAAAATTGAATTTAGAAAGTTTTCCTTAATGGTTGGGAGAATCCTGCATTTGCATAGAAAGTTAGGGAAGAGGTGGAAATGAAACTTTTCAAATATATTCAGTGAACATTTCAGTCTAAAAGGAAAATAGATTATTTGGCCTAATAAAAAGATTCAGAAGCATCACAGTAATGATAGTGTTTTGTTGTTTTAATTTTTTTCAATTGCAGTTTACATTCAATATTATTTTGTATTAGTTTCAGGTGTATAGCATAGTGGTTGGGCAATCATATTTGCTGATTTTTCTTTTTTTGATTTGACACTGAGTACTTAAATAATGGTAGTTTTGCGCATTATATAAAAATGGACCAAATGCTGTATGTAGTAAAATGAAATATTTCAAACCATTATCTGTTTATGGACAACTTTAATATGTTCCTAAAGAGTGACAGTTGAATAAATACCAACTCTGTGTGTGTGTGTGTGTGTGTGTGTGCGCGCGCATGACGTGGGAAGACCATTAATTCTTCCCACAATTGTTAAAATTTATAAAGTACATGGAAAAATAAAAGTTGTACAAAGAAATATTGATCAGAAAACACTGAATATATAAGCTCATTCACACTAAATTGACAAGGTCCATTATTCAAAGTTCAGTTGGGTGGTGGTTTAAGAAAAAATCATTGAGACATTTCAACATTGTTTGCTTATGGAAAACATTTGTAATTCTGTTAGCAAAGAACAGTGTCAAAAATCTAAACGTTTTTCCCTGAACATCTGCGTTTGCTTATTAAAAAACACCCCACACCCCCATCTCTCAAACAAGTTAAGTTTGTCACGAAATGTTTTTCAAATGTCATGAAGTACAATCTCAAATATTTCGTGAATCTCTGAGTTTTAGTCTTATTTGTTTATTTCATTTCCACATGGCCTTACATTTAATACTTAAGGTAGGCGTGGTCTAATAGGATTTTGAAAAAAAAGTTTGAAGAGAAAAAGTCATCTTGGGGTCTGAATTTGAGGGACACAGTGGATTAGATTTTCCTATGGAGGCTTCACAAAGAAGGGGTCCCCCCCTCCACAGGTGCTGCATCAACCGGATGTCACATATTTTGGGGAGCATGATGACAGCTCTCATTCTCCACCTTTAGGCTCCTTGAAACAGGGAAATAGGATTTTGATAGAAGTATGTGAGGGTCTGTTGGTACAACCGTTTTTCTCATAAATCTGATTTTTAAGCTAGAAGACTAAAAAGAAAGAAAAGGCAACATGATCTCTTTCTTTGCTCTGAAAAAAATAAATGTACAAATCAATGCACGGGACTTCATTGGAGTATTTTAACGAAAACATTGAAAGAACATGCCAAACATACTGAACTATGAGATCTTCCTTCTTGACATTATTTTTGCATATTTTCCTTTTTCATACTTGTTAGATTGCCTCAGCTAAGGAGATGAACTAGTTTCTAGGGCATTTCCTTAAGAATTTCGATGTCAGAAAGAAACTTGAGACAGATTTGGTAATGTTTTCAAAGGTCATTTATTTTCAATTTAAGGCAGATCATGTGAATCAGAGCTTTTAGGAACCCATCAGCTAATCTCTGGGTAGTATGCAGTTGTTTCAGATTGTCAGCTTTAAAAATTTACATCTGCTTAACAGTGGGCTGTTATTTTTAGTGCAAGAGATAAGCAGTGATAACCAGGAAAGAAAGGGCATGACTGATTGGAAGGTGGGGTGATGGCTGCTGTGCCCTCTCTCCATTATTTGGCTGATTTCCTCTCAATCAGTATTTTTCTACAGAAATACTAATTTTAGTATTATATTTGAAATGTCTGACTGTAAAACATAATACATGCACATACATGCTCAAATCAGTGGGAAACACATACAGAAGAGACTGGGTTGTATTAAGGGCTAGTTGACACGGGGAAAATGAATATAATTCTGGCTTCCTGGAAGGAACTATTTCTTTCTTTTCTTTTAAGGTGTGTTGCCATCTGCAGCTCCAAGAAAAATGAAGGTGATTTCTTACCTGAAATGCCTTTTAGTTTTTCACATTCTCTGATTATGTATTGGTTATACAATATATAATATTTGAGATGTAAGGAGTGAAGATTATATGTGTGATTTGCTTCCCATTACAAAACCATTTCACGAATATTTAAAGATAAGTATTTAATGCAGATGTTAGGCTTTAGAAACAGTTTATATATTTGTACCCAACGTAAGAATAATTTAATAATTGAGAGAAAGTGTTCAATAACCACCTTCCCACATACATATATTTCTTCATTGATATGCATCATACTCACTGAGATGGAAATGAATCCTAACTCCTTTTTAATGTAAGAGAGAAAATATATAGCATAAAATTTTCAGTACTGTACTTTTTGCTATTATGAGTTTTCTGTACACAGTGTACATTGGATATACTTTTCACATGCTTTTCTCATGAAAGCATTTCCCCGATTCCCTCACTGGATCCAATTGATGTGATAGTGACAACCTGAATTAAGGACTTGTTTAACTTTTGTCCCTCAATACATGGTAAAGCCCTTATGTACCTGCCTCAATTCTTTTTTTAAAATATATTTTTATTGATTTCAGAGAGGAAGGGAGAGGGAGAGAGAGAGATAGAAACAACAGTGATGAGAGAGAATCATTGATCGGCTGCCTCTTGCATGCCCCCTACTGGGGATCGAGCCCACTACCCGGGGATATGCCCTTGACCAGAATTGAACCGGGGACCCTTCAGTCTGCAGGCTGATGCTCTGTCCACTGAGCCAAACTGGCTAGGGCTGTGCCTGCCTCAATTCTATTTCCCAGAGCCTAACATGGGACTTGGCTTATAATATGTAGGTGCTCAATTAATGTTTGTGAATCAACAGATCTATACTTAATTGTATAAGTTTGGTTCATTTATCAAAATTGAAACATGGGTTTATGGGAATAGGATGCATTACATTTAATTACTGAGATTTTATTTGACTGCCTAGTTAAATGTGAAAATATAAACCAGAATAGAAACTTAGTGTAATATCAGAGTAATTTATATTTAATTTTATTTTTGGATAAATTTTTAGCAAAATCATATCCTAATTACTCAGGAAGACATACTGCTATAGGAGGCTTTAGGTCAGTTTATTTTTAATTTTTATTTTTATTTTGAGGTGAGTTTTGAATAAACTAATTGAGCAAGACTGGCCGACAAAAGGTTTTTAATGTGGATCTAGATACCAGTAGGTGGTGCTGTATTCCAGTCTGAATAACAAATGGACTCTTCCAGAAGGTTGATTCCTGTGGTAGAACCCAAATTCAGGCCAATCATCTTATAATGAATTTTACACGTCACGGTATGAATTACACACCTTAAATTCTGTGTGCACATAACTATAATTTAGAGTTTAATAGGATTTTTTTTTACTCTTCTACATATTTTTGGATTTGAACTATGAGTTTGCTGTCATGTAAATAGTTATAATTTTGCTATATTACATTTAATTTATCTTGAATGTTTGCTAACAAAATACATACATCAGGAACTGAAACAGAAGTAACTGCAAAATCAAGTTTAGACTCACCATGAAGAAAGACGAAGAAATGATGAGTGGATGAATAGGAGATTGAGTTTACTCAAAAGTGACAGAGAAACTAGAGTGGAGTTTTGTATATTGTTAGTTCACGTAAGCTGTTTGGCTGTGTATCACTTCCCCATATATGGCATTTTGATATTCACTGCTGAAGATGCTACATAGTTTGTTCTGAGTGATAAATTGGAATTCCAAAAGTGAAACAGCAGTTTAAGATGTGAACAGTCAAGTTTAATCTCTAATCTGAAGAGAAATAGCTATAGGACCTGACAACTTGAAAATGGAAGAGAGAGACCTTCACATTCAAGTCCTGCTTTCTTCCCTGAACCAGTAGTTGTGTAAGCTATTCTTTTCTATTGTCGATAAGTTTCTGACTTAAATGTTTTATTCTCTTGCCTTTTTATTTCCATCCTCATCAGAGGATATTTTTTCCCATTGATTTTTTTAAAGAGAGAGTGGAGGGGAGCGGAGAGGGGAAAGAGAGGGAGAGAGAAACATCGATGTGAGAGAGACACATCAACTGTACACTTCCCGCATGCACCCTGACACGGGCAGGGGATCAAGCCTGCAACCCAGGCACATGCTCCTGACCAGGAATCAAACCTGAGACCCTTCAGTCCTCAGGCCAACACTTAGCCACTCAGCAAAACCAGCCAGGGCTCTCTTGCCTTTTAAATAGATGATGTTATTTCTGAAACATCTATGTACTATAAAATTGAAAATTAGTGCTAGAAACAGGGATGGGGAAATACTTCCCAGTATATAATACAGTAAATTTTACTAGACAAACAGTTGAGGTTGAGTTCTGACAAATTCCCGGTCAGGACATATGCCCGGGTTGCGGGCCCGATCCCCAATCCTGCCACAGGCAGCTGATCAATGATTCTCTCTCATCATTGATGCTTCTATCTCTCTCCCTCTCCCTTCCTGTCTGAAATCAATGGAAATATATTTTTTAAAATAAAAAATATGTTCATTTTTTTGCTGTTGGGAAAGAATCGGAGAAAGAATCAATCTTAGCAGAAATCCCCCCAAATATTTAAAAAATAAGAGAAATACAAAACAAATCAAGGGATTACATTGAAGCACTGACACAATCACAAAGGACTAGTCAACAAAACACTATTATAAACCTCAACCAAGATTCTTTTTTTAAAAAAATATATTTTATTGATTTTTTACAGAGAGGAAGGGAGAGAGATAGAGAGTTAGAAACATCGATGAGAGAGAAACATCGATCAGCTGCCTCCTGCACATCTCCTACTGGGGATGTTGCCCGCAACCCAGGTACGTGCCCTTGACCGGAATCGAACCTGGGACCTTTCAGTCCGCAGGCCGACGCTCTATCCACTGAGCAAAACCGGTTTCGGCTCAACCAAGATTCTGAAATGTTGTTTTATTTCCCTTTTACTAACAATGCATCCTGCCGTGTAACCTATTTATCATGACCTCTCAAGAGGTGAGCAAGGCACAGGAGAAGAGATAGACACCCAGAGAAGGAGCAGGAAGTAGGTAAAGGAAATAGCAGAAAGGAATAAGAGCACAATGAAGCATGATAGCGGGGCCAGAGGGGAACAGGAATTACTGCCAGGAGGCTTGCCAGTTTGTGTACGCTATTTGCCTTTGATTGGAAACTGTCAGCAGGGGAAGGTGTTGATATAATCGCTGAGGTTACTTAGTTCTTATTCTCCAAGACACACAGTTGGTTTGGGGCACGGATCCCAAATGAGATTAGCCTCCTCTAACACCACCTCTCGGGTAGCATTGTTTTTGTTACACAAGGGTGATCCAGCTTATCGGGCCGTGCTGGTTGGGATTGAATTTTGCTGTATTCACTTTACAACCCAAGGCATTCTTCAGTCAGTTCCTTTAAACTGGGACTTAAAATGATGAAGCTGAGACAGCCCCAAATAATGGATATACTTAGTCTGTAGAACAGATCATCAACAGGTCTAGATCAAACCAGTTAGAAGAGAACGATTTACTGTCCAGTGGCCTCAGTTTTTGAGAGAATCACTGTCTCGGAAATTAAAGTTGTTTTCTTTGATTCAAAGAAGGCTACAAATAGTAAGTTCTGCAATATAGTCTGAAAAATATATGTAAGCGTATACATATTGTTCTTTGTGGTTTTAGGATTTAGGGGATTACTATGATTAAAATAAATCTAGCTGCAGGTCAGTAGCCACATGCCTTTGACTCATCAAAGAATCCTGTGTGGGGAACAGTATGGCTAGAATATATACTATTTGAATGCTGTGCAGCACTATTTTCTGGTTGTGAAGTACTTGCATTTATTGTAAGTGGAATTGACCGTCTGCTGCCTTGATCTGTATAAAGATACTGCTCAGGCAGATACTAGCACACTGATTTTTATGTATAGACTTTTTAATATATAGACATTTTCTTTGCCAGTTCTGGTTATCAAATTTCCAACTTTTAAAATAAAACACCCTTATTGATAAAAGTGTAGAGTATATAACTGTGATGGTATGTATATTAGCTCATAAATTACATGCATGCACTATTATTCTCACAAATTATGTTAACTTAAAGCCAAAAAATTATAAGGGACCGAGATAAATAAATATGAGCATATATTTCTTGCATACAGATATTTTGGGATGTGTGTGCCTCACAGTAGAGACCACCAATCTGAAGGATTTGCAGAATTTAACTGAAGGTATATACTAGTACAGCGTGGGGAATTCTGAAGTGAGCTCCAAGCTTTATTTTCTCTCTTTTAAAATTTATAGTAGCTGCATGTCATTGGGTTTTGACATATGTTTGATCTAAGGGAAATGAATTTTCTTATGGGTAGAAGGGTTCAGGAGACTCATGCAGTCGCGTATTCATAAAAACTAATGGATAACCAAGTTTAAGGGTAGTTTACTGTAACCCCTACTGAGTTTCAGGCAACACTGGGCAATTTGTTTCCTCAGAATTGATACATATAACTCTTGCAAACCAACGAACTCTCTAGAATGTAATTCACTTACCAGATGTGTAAGAGTCTGATGACATTTATACTTTGTGTGTGGTGTGTGTGTGTGTGTGTGTGTGTGTGTGTGTGTGTGTGTGTGACAACTCCATTTCCGCCCTGACTGGCTCAGCTTTATTGGCTTTGCTGAGAGCGAAGGGGCCAGTCTTACCATACCTTAACCTTTTGAGCCAAGGAATAGTCTTAGCAGCAGGACCTGCACAGGGTCTCCTTGTGCTTGGCCAACTCGGGGGAGCTCAGGAAAGCCAAGGAGAAGGCTGGGCTTTGGGGAAGTCGCTGGGCAGGCAGAGTTGATTCTGGAAGGATGAGAGATAGTGGGCCCTGCTCTGGGATGTGACACTATTACCTGTTGATTTCCTGTAATCAACCAGTAGCCCCAACCATGTCAAAGCTGGGTGTTCTAGCTCTGGTCTGCCTGGTCAGCATTCTCTTATGAACCCGAAGGACCCGACAGGGTACCAAGCTCTTCCTCACACAATCACATCAGTGTAGTTCACTGAGTCCATTAGAATAGCCAGGAGTGCTTTCTTGCAGCCCATAAGTGTTTTGAACTAACAGATCAGGCTTTTAAAAATAGATATCTCTTTGGCTAGCGTCAGAAATTAGTCTGTTGTTGAATCAGTTTCAGTGAGATTCAGTGGCATGTTGGGTGCCCAACGGGAGTCAATGCCTCCAAAATAAATAAAATTTTAGCTAACGATGTGGACTTCCTCATTTAGGTTTTCATAATTTTAAAAATGGGTAATGTTTTTCTTGACAGAAAACACCCTGTTTGACAGAGAGTACTTCAGATTCAGGATTTTTTGGTTTGTTTGCTTACGAAAGCAACTGATGTTCCTCGTTGAAAACTTGGAAATTCTATACAAGTATAAAGAAAAACAAAATCAGCAAAATTCTAGCAATCTCACTGTTAAAATTTAATGTATTTCTTTTGACTCCTTTCTTCCCTCCTTTTACCGGTCTTTCTTTTCTTTTTGTTGCGAATGGAGGCTGTGTTCTATGGGATATTTTGTTTTATTATTTCATCTCCCCCCTCCCCACACACACACAAACATCATGAGTATTTCCACAAGCAATTAACCTACTCCAAAACAGTATTTTAAATATTACAAACGGTTCTTTGTGTATTTCATTATCTTCTATTGGAAATTAAAGGAATTTTCCTCTTGAAAGAGAACATTTGATTCGATATTGTAATTTCCTGGGAACAATGTATTCTTGTCATGAGACATAATCATTTTATGGAAAAAGGCAGTTCACTCTTCCCCTCGATCCACTGCATCTCTAAGGCAAACATGGGAAACAGGTGTGCGAGGAGGCACCGTATTAAAAGATGCCCTTAGAAATCTAAGGAAAAATGCAAATGGTGTTTAATGCTAATTTCATAGCTCTGCACATTCATGGGTATTTTATTGTTGTTGTTCTTTTGCCTTAATTGACCACAAGTTTGATGTTGCCTCAATTTACTACAGATTTCTGGCCAACGAGCTTATTTTTGATTGAAGTTAGTCATGAGCTTCCCAGGCGCCATCTCCTGGTTTTGTGGTTTCAGCGGAATCCGAGTCAGGCCCATTGAGTAGTTCCTGTGACCGAAAGCCAGAAGATAGAACCGAAGGAAAATACCCTGTTCTGGAAAAATAAGCCCCCCCGAAGGACCTGCGTGTCTTTCCTGATTTCTTTTTCTTCCTAAATGAAGAACTAAAACTGAAACAAGAAACAGTATTTTCAATTTAATTAAAACAATCCAGACTTCTAGAAAAAAGTAATTAAATTACCAAGGTTCGTAGTGCAGCCAAGTGTCTTATTATGTTCTTATTACTTTACTACTAGGCTACTATTTTTATTTTTTTTCCTTTCAAACGTATCTGAACACGTTGGAACTAACGGCAAGTAGGTTTTTGTTTGTTTGTTTGGATCACCATCAGCAACATTTTATGGGGGAAACGATAGCAGATCTTTGGTAGAAATGGGATTAGATGTAAAATGTTCTGTCCTCGCCCTGAGACTGTGATGATGAGAATATCATCATTAATTCATGTGTCCTGCGTGCTGGGCTTTATGCTTCAGCTGGCTTACTCTCTCAGCAACTCTGGGGAGGTTTATGAAATAACTTGTTATAGCTAGTAAGCAGCAAAGGCACACCTGGCATTCATGGTTGTTTTATTCCCTAGCCTATATTTCTCAAACTTTTTTTATTTTATATTTTTATTGATTTCAGAGAGGAAGGGAAAGGGAGAGATAGAAACATCAATGATGAGAGAAAAATCATTGATCGGCTGCCTCCTGCACACCCCACACTGGGGATCAAGCCCGCAACCCGGGCATGTGCCCTGACCCGGAATCGAACTACTGCCTGGAATCAAACTACTGAGCCACACTGGCTAGGCTTTAAACTTTTTATTCCATCAGAGCAATTGACCTATTTTCTTAAAACAAACAAACAAAAACCTAACACCTAAAGTGGTACAGGAAACTTTGAGTCTATTCTAAAGGTAACTCTTACTTCTGTATGTGGCCAAAGAGGGAGAAAGAAATAAATGGAGTCTTAATATACCTATAGGCTAATGTATCCTTGAGAAAAAGTGTGAATAGGCTTTTATTACCGTTTTATTATATCTTAACGCAACAGAAAGGAGAAACAGGAAATTGTTCCTAATGTTACTCAGATTCAGTAGATACTTACTGAGCATCTACTATGTCTTAGAAGCCAGCTGTTCACACAAGTGTTAGCCACACAGAACCACTTAGGAGAGGTATTTCCAAGTCTCTACACAAAGGCACTGAAGCTTAGAGAATTAAGTATCCTTTCACTAATAATATAGAACCAGTATAAAAACATAGGTCTTGCCTTGAAATGCAATATTCTTCTATTGTGTCTTTCTTCAGTGCCATTGTTAGAGGATATCCATGAAAATTTGTACATAAAACTTTATTTTAAAATAGACAAGATTTGTGCAGTGCTTACTTTGTTTTGAATGGCAAGAAAAGTGTGGTAGCAATTGCCGATTTCTATCTGTAACTGTGTTTGAGATATTGGATGTCTGGAGTTTTGATACATGTAGCCAGTTTAAAATAATCATGAAATTATTATATCGATTCTGCCCAAAATGAACCATTTCTCATCTTACTCTTCAATGGATGGTCACTTGAATTTTTGCCTGTTTGTTATTTATGCTATATTTACTCGGCATTTATATTTTAGGTAGGGGGTGTGTCAACATTCTTAATCTTTGTCAAATCCATTGGCAGGCACATTTATCCTAGTGTTTGGTCAGTTGCTTAGGGGACAAAACCAAACAGCATATTGGTTGTGTTATGTTGGGCTTTGTGGTTTTACAGTGTAGGAAGTCCAGTCCTTGTTCAATATCATGCAACCATTTCTGTTCTAAAATGTTTTCTACTATATGTAACCAGTGGTTTAAAAAAGTATTTGGAGGAGACTGAAGAAATTTAGATTCCAAAACAAAGCAACGGTGCCAGAATCTAATCAATCAGGAATTCCTTTGTTTCTGCAACAATTAAACATTGGAAAATGACTTTTGGTGAATGGGAACTGATTTGAGTGTGGTTTGGAGTAAAGAATGTGGGCTGTCGAGTCAGATAGCTCCAGGTTGAGTATCTGGGCTCTGCTCTTCATTTGTCAAATGAGATAAGAGTCCCTCACTCGCAGGGCTGTTTTGAGGAGCGCACAATAAAATCGATGCGCAGTGCCAGACGAAAAGCAGATGGCTATTATTACTTCCTAGTACTTCCAGCTCGATTCCTAAACATATAAAACATGTGGATTTTGAGAATGTTCAAATGTTAAGACTCAAAAATTAAGGAATTTAGGATACGGCCTTGATTCGAACGTGGTCGTTGCAAGTCACACGATCCCATTCTCCCTAGAAATGATCCAAAACAAGGTCATGAGAAAGAAAAATGTAAACAACCATTTTTGGTGAGAGTGAGAGACGGCTAAAACCCCAGGTTACCCCCCCAAAGGAATTTCTGCCCACAGCTGTGGAGCGTGTCCGGCAGGATGCGGACATGGACAGGAGTGGGGACAGGAAGCAGCCTCTGCACTAAGAGGACTAGTTTGGAAGATGGAGAGGTACACTGAGGTGCGGCGCCTGAACTCCATTTTTATAACAGAACAGATCGGTTGCACCAGTAGAGGGCAGACGTTCGCAGACCCAGTGCGGTTCTTAGTGAGAAAAATGGGCTAACACCACACCAAACACAGCCCTGGTGTACAGCATAGTGGTAGACAGTCATACACTTTACCAAGTGGCTCTCCTGATACTTCCAGTGCCCACCTGGCACTGCACATAGTTATGGCAATATTATTGACTATATTCCCCATGCTGTACTTATACAATCCCATGACTGTTCTGTAACTACCAATTTGTAGTTCTTAATCCCTTCCCAACCTCCCTCCCTTCTGGTAACCGGCAGTCTGTTTTCTGTGTCTATGAGTCTGTTTCTGTTTTGTTTGTTCATTTATTTTGCTCTTTAGACTCCAAATATAAGTGAAACCATATGGTATTTGTCTCTGTCTGACTTATTTCACTTTACATAATACCCTGTAGGTCCATCCATGCTGTTACAAATGGTAAGATTTCATTATTTTTTATGGCTGAATAATATCCCATTGTATATATGTACCCTAACTTTTTTATCCAGTCATCTGTTGATGGGCACTTAGGTTGCTTCCCTTTCTTGGCTGTTGTAAATAATGCTGCAGTAATATTGAATGTAAACCGTAATTGTAGAAAGAAATTTAGCACTGGCCAGTGTGCCTCAGTTGGTTGGACATTGTCCCCTGCACTAAAAGGTGGCTGATTCCATTCTCTGGTCAGGGCACATGCCAGGGTTGTGGGTGTGCAGGGGGCAGCCAATCGAGGTTCTGCTCTCATATCGATGTTTCTCTATCTCCCTCTCCCTTACTCTCTCTCTAAAAAAAAATCAAATTAAAAATCTTTAAAAAAAGATTTAAACTATAAAAAAGCCAAATTTCTTCTTTATAAGTATAAACCAAAAATATAGGCTTTAATTTTTATAATTGATAAGAAAATCCTGGCTTCAACATAATGCATTAATAAATAATCTCATCAAACTATTTTATATGATTATATTATGTTAAGCTTGGGGCTATCTTTGCTGAACCTGTGGTCTTCATTCTTTCCCAAACATTAAAGGAACAAAATAGAAACAAACACACAAAGAACACAAACCATACTTTCAGCAAATGGCCAGTCTCTGTTGCAGTGGAGGAGAAAAAAGTGAGTTAAGAAAACTGTGTCCATTGACTGAAGAAATAAACATACAAACAAAGTCATTTATCATGAGAAAAAGTGTTATTATCCTGGGACGTGTCCCTGGGTGCTTCCCCACATGAACCGCCAACAAGCAGCTGCTGGTAAAGAAAAAAAAAGTACCAGTTTCAAAACTGTGATAGAAAAAAGAAACAACCCAAGATCTTTAAAAAAAGAATCACAAGGAAAAAATGAGTAAATGAAAGGGAAAACCAAAAGCTAGGCAAAGAGAGTTTATGAGAAAGAAGAAAACCATGTGACTACAAAAGATAAAAATGGTGGTTGAACAGAGTGTGCCATTGATTTAAAAATAAAGCAACACAAAACATTGAAGAAATAAATGTCTCTATGAAGGACAGGAATTCAGAAAAGATTTGGTAGGTAAACAGCAGAGAGGCTCCAGAAAGAAATAGAAAAATAAAATAAAATTGACAGGAAATAAAAGTCAAATTGACAGGAAAATACACAAGATTAAACACTGCTGAAAATATAGCAAAGATCTAAAGGGATGGCTGTGAGGAAAGAGCAAAATGAAACAAATTTTCAGAGTTCAAAAGTTCGATTAGAACAAGCATGTCAAACTCAAAGGCTAACATGGGCCAAATAAACAAAGCTTAAGTTTATGTGGGCCGCAAAAAAAAAAAAAAGCTTCAATTTTCATAGAAACGTAGGTTTATTTTGATAGAGACATGCTGAATACAAAGGGCTGAAATAAATGAGTAATAGCAGAATAACTGCACAAATTAATCATGACAATCAGCTGCTAAAATATTCGCTGCTAGTATTAGTAGAGAGAAATGGTGCGCCTACGCAAAAGACGTGTAAGGGAAATGAATGCAACACGATTATAGTAATCAGTCATTAGCGAACATTGTAGTTCGTTATTAATAATTATATATAACAGGATATTGAAAAAATTAAGTTATGAAATTTTTATTAAAATGTTTCTTACATACCGTTAGATTGGCTGGGATGCAAAAATATTCGTTGTGGGCCACATGCGGCCTGTAGGCCGCGAGTTTGACATGCTTGATTAGAGAATAGTAGCTAGAGAAGACAAAGGAAATCAAGCATGCCCATTACTGGCGTCAATAATAAGAGGAAATGGAAATCATGTGACAAAACAAATATTTAAAGGTAGAAATTAAGTGAAGTCCCATAAATTAACAAAACAAAAAAAATAGGAGCAATTTAGAGTGACAGACCTTAATTTTCTTCCATAATTCCTGACAAATCAAGTGGACAAAAATATGTAAATCTATAGGATGTCGTCAACATAATTAGTAAGATGGATCTAATTTATATGTAACACTATGTTTCCTGAAAACAGAGGATACATTTTCTCAATTGATCCAAGTGATCATGGATTATTAGCAGAAACCAAACATTTACAGTATCACAAGGAAAAGTCCACTAATCTGAACACAATAAAACTAAAAATTAGTTATAAGAGAAGAAAATTTAAAATAATTCATCAAAATTAAAATTTTTTTTCTCAAAATCATGTCAAAGAGGAAATCAAAACTAAAATTGTTAAAGTCTAGAAAATAAATGTAATAAAAACACAGCATATCAGAATCTACGCTATATGCATAAAACAACTCCCAGAAGAAAAAATATAAATTTACTATTTTGAGTAGTAAATTAGGAAGTTAGAAGAAAACAATAAAACCAGTCTATCCAAAGCAAAATGAGATGATTAAGAATCATAAAAGCAAAAATGAATTAATTATGTAAAAGGTAAATAAAAGTACTTCTTTGGAAAAAATAAAATATTAGCTAATGAAATTTTTAAAAAAGGTAGCACAATAATAGGAAAAATATCTGGAAATGTAAGTTATAAGAAATGTTGTTTTCTAAACCCTAGGTGAGTACTTTGAAAAACTGGTTAAATTTCTAGAGAGGGGTAATTTATGAAAAGACTTCAAACTATATAGAACATACAAACAGACAAATTAACAAATTAACAGGGTGAGGGAGTTTTGCAGAAAAATCTAGGCCCTGATGATATCATAAGGGAATACTACCAAAACTTTAAAAACCTGTAACGTCAATGGCATTTAAACTGTTCCAGAGAACAGGAAATGGAAATTTAACAATTTTTAAAATTATGTGAGCATGATATTGACATCAAAATTTAATAAAGATTGATCTTAAAAGAAAACATTAGGTTATTCATGTCCATGCAAATAAGTAGCAAAAATCCTAAATAAAATGTTGACAGACAGAATCTAATACACATTAAAAGAAAAAAAATCCTGATTAAGGGGATTTATTTTGGGGACATAATGGTTCAATGAAAAGAAATCTATTAACATTACATTTAAAGAGGAAAGCACATGATTTAGTTCATACATGTGAAAAGGCAACACAATTTAATGTTCACACTTTACTTAACAAAAAGAACAACCTCTAATACTATTGGGAATCCTATATAATAAAGAGCTAATATGCTAACGGTCATCACGCCACCACGCGGTAACCACCAGTCAGCAGGAGGCTGCGTGCGCAGCGAGGTGTGTAAGGGTGGCTGTGCAAGGAGGCGGGGCTACTGTGCGAATCACTCGCTGGGCCTCTAGTAGATAGATATTGTTTTAACCTGATAAAATATATCTATTTCAATCCCAAGTCCAGTGTCATATTCAATGGGGAAACACTAGAATATTCTTGCTATTTTCAGAAACAGATAATAAAGTTCATTATCACCTTTATTACTTAACATTGTTCTGGAGTACTAAACCAATTCAATTAGACCAGAAAAAAAATTAGAGATATAAAAATAGAAAAACATTTACAGTTGATCTGATTGTGTAATTAAGAAACCAAAAGAATCAGCTGAAAAGTCTTACAGAGTAAAAATATTCCAAAGAGCTATGAAAGAAAAAATTAATATAAAAAATCAATAGCTCTTCTATAATAGAGTTACAGTGATTTATAAGACATAGTGAAAGAAAGACCCCAATTTAGAAGGCTTCTAATGTTCCCAAATAATACTTCAATAATTGCAATAATATACCATGGAAAACCTCAGCATCTTGTTAACTTCTCCTAACTCATTCTGTCAATTTATGTGACATTTACAAAAATACCTACAGGATATTTTTGGACCTAAGTAGGCTAATCTGAAGTTGATATGGGAAAATATATCAGCACAAAAGCCAGGAAAATTTCTCTAGGAGGGACTAATAATGTGGAATTAGCCCCACCAGAGATTAAATAAAGCATATTACGCCTCAGATATTAAGATAATTTGCTTGTCGGGCATGAAGGGAAAGATTAATTGAAAAGACTACAGAATATATACATGAACTCCAGTGTCAAGTAATATCAATGGAAAAATGGATTTTTCAATAAATAATGATGAGCTGACAGGGTAGCCATTTGGAAAAAATAAATAAAAAGGATCCATACCTCATAGTTTACACCAGCAGAAACTTCAAATGGATCGTAGATGTAAATGTAAAACATAAACTATAAAACTATGAGGAGACATCATGGGGCAATTCTATATAACTTCTGCGTGAAGAAAGCTTTTCCAACTACCATAAATAAAACAGGAACCATAAGAAAAAAGTAAGTTTTACTATTTCTGCATAGCCAAAATAGCTATAAGGAACATCAAACCAGAGAAAAATTTTTTCAAGTCATATCACAGACAAAACTTAATTACCAAACATATAAAGAACTTCTATATATTGACAGAAAAATCCAGTAGCCCAATATAAAAATGGACAAAGATTGTGGACATTCATTTGACACAAAGGAAAGGATGAGAGGTCTTCCCTTGATACTATAATATTAAGCAGCCCTTTCCCAATTATCTGTCTCAATAGCCTGCTTATTTCTATCATAGCACCCATTCTAACCTGTTGTGTTTTTTTTTCTCTCTTTGCTTGATTACTTATTTTATTCTCCATTTTCTCTTCAAGGCTGTGAATTCCATGAGGAAAGGGATCATGTCTGTCTCTTTCACAGGTTCCCTGTGCCAAACATCATGCTGTCAGACATAAGGAAGGCACTTAGGAATCTATTCTATTCTAGTCTGTTCGATCCCTTCTTCAGATAAATGCCTTTTAAACATTCTTCCTTACGACCTGTGCCAAACATCTCCAGCTTTCTTATAGTAGACTTACAGAATTAAAAAGAAGTCATGTAAGTTCACATAGTAAGTAAGCTACAATGTGAACTATCTCATTAGGTTTTCAATGGCCAACTTCAAGCATGGCGCATGATTACCTAATAAGGATGTAATAATTATCCATTGAATTAAAAAGTGTTAGAAGAGTGTTTGCCAAAAGAGATCTTAAATTTTTGTCAGTCTGTTCTTTGGCAGAGTGTATGCGTCATTAATAACTGTACAAGAGTCTTAAATTCAATTTAATTTGCTTTGAATTTTCTTCAGTTAATTCATCTGTCTCTTTGACTTTATTGATTTAATTATCATAATGAAATTAATAGGCAAAATTAGAGATAATGTGTGAATGACTTCAGAAGTTCTCTAATTTTTTAGGACTAGATGCCATAATTGTTTTTAAGAAATTTACATTACTTTCTTTATATTATTTTATATATTATTTATATTATTCTTTTCTTAAATATTTTTTAGACAGCCATACTAATGTTTTCCGACTTCTCCAGACACCACACTTTTAATTTCTTATTAAATGTTAATTAGCAATCCTAAATCAGATAACTACTTTCTCTTTTTGGTAAATGCTCTTTTTATCTCAGTCTTGTTTGGGTATTAATATTTTTAAGTATCAAAAAAGTGGGAATTAAAGATTAAGCATTTATGAAATGTGTTATCATGTAACTTTGAATTCTGAGATCTAATTTAATGACAAGTATGGGAAATTAGGTTCTACTAGAGGCCTGGTGCATGATTTCGTGCATGGGTGGGGTCTGGCTGGCCTGCCCCGATTGGGGCTAACTGGGCAGGGCCGTCTGGGGGGCGAGGGGTCTCGGGTGGTTCCTAGCCGGCCCCACCCCCTGGCCAAACTCCCTGTCGAGGGGACAATTTGCATATTGGCCTTTTATTATATAGGATTCTTTCCAACAGCAAATAAGTAGAGTTTTGGTTATCTAAAATTAAAAATTCACATAAACACAAACTGACTTTTCCATCTTATACAAGGTAAAAATATAAATATATTTTTTAGACTGCATGGCTTAATAAGAATGTACCTTATTTTCTAGTGCCTTTTAGGAATGGGAATTCAATTTCATTAAATTATCTTAAGTGATAGGCACAAGAAAGCATTATTTTTTTTCTAAGCTCTCAGAGATATAATACTCCTTGTATTATAATAGATACATATTTTCCCTTGACATTGCCCTTGTTTAATGCCCTTGACATTGCCATGAAAGTTGCTGGCAGTAGCAGCATGCTGTCCTCGTTACACTTTCAGGGCAACTCTGTGGTGTAGGTATGATTATTATCCCCATGTCGTAGATGAGGAAACGGAATCATTGAGGTTAAAGAGCTGGACAAAAATGAAAAGCAAAACACCAATCCGTGGCCACACCTTGATTCTAATCCAAGTCGTTTTGATTACCCTGCCCGAACTCTCAACCAAAGCAGTAGACTTGCCTCTTAGGTCTAGCATTTAGTCAGTGTGGGCCATGTGAGTGAACACCACCACAGCAAATGCCACTTCCTCTCTGCTCTGCATCGTTGCTGGTGGCGTCTGGAGCCTCGCTAACCCCAGAACCATTAGTCAGTTTGGTTGGGAACTGCACTTGGAAATATTGCCCTTTCGGGGTCTCTGCTAATTGTTATTCAGGGATGCCTGTACAACACATGTTAATTATGGCATTTTGGTTTGAGTACAGATTGTTCAACAGAGAAACAACCGCTGCCTTTGGGAGTTCAGGTTTTCGGGGAAGGCTTGATATCATCAGGGAGCTGGAATATTCTTCAGAGTGAAGCGGAGACGCCTGGGAACTGGGGGCCGGGGTGCTGAAACCCGGTGGAGATGAAAGGACCAACGACTGTGATACCTGAGAAATGCAGAATGCCTCTCGCTGCTTGTCTCTAGTTTGGGGAAAGGGTTGGGTGTGCGCCACAGCCTCTTGGTATCTGTGGGGACACACAGGCCTTTCCTTGCAAGTGCAGCTGTGCTTTGGTGACTTGGGGAGAGAGGGAGTGGGACCGCTGCCACGTGGCTGCTTTCCATCCCCAGGTCCGGGCCTGAGGTGTCGGGTTAAAAATGCCCTGGAGAAGATTGACACTGGAACAAAGTAATTAACTTCGTTGGCCTTGAGGAGTCTTTGGTAACTTCCAAATCTGGGACACTTTTAGTCACCGAGGTGATTCCTCTGAACTTCTTCATTTTAGGAGATGTGTTTACATTCAAAATGAATGTTCATTTAAATGATGATTCCAGATTGTGTTCAATACTTACAGTCATACTGGGTATTTCATGCTTCCAGTATTTCTTCTCTGAAGAGAAAAAAGCAAGGCAGATACACGTGTGTGTGTGAACAGACACACATCGTTGCAAGAGTATGTAGAGAAAATAAACATCCATAACAAGCAGAAGGGAACCCACATGTTTGACTGTGCTTGACCTTCAGTGTGACGAGTCTGAAGGGTGTTTTCTTTCATTCAGTCAAAAGGAATTCTTTGTGTGTTCAATAAAGACTAACTGTAGGAAGATGACATTGCCAGGGCTGTGCACTTAAAAGAAAGATGAAAGCTGGAAGTGAGAGGATTGAAAATGAATACCATATCCAGATAATGACTGTTTTGATTACCTCCTAAATACCTAAAATATTTCACCTCACAGCATTAACAGATGATGTCTCAAATCAATGATTTCCTGGCTATCTTGCTTATGCTCCGAAATACGTACTTTTGCGCCTTTTCCTAGTGGCCATTGAAAACCAATTAAGAACCGCATGCAGCCAGAATTCATGAGCAAACCTCAAGCTTGTATGTGACTAAGTGAAATTCCTCTCTTCTTAAAGTATAAGTACAATAATTTTAAAAAATTTGAAGAAAAAAGTGCTCTGCCTACTCTACCTATTCTAAATTTTAATTTTTAACCTGGTGTGACCCTTTAGAATTTGTTCTTATGCATTATCTGTCTTTGTAGATAGTTACAGCACAGTGTATATACAATTCTGTCTCGCCTTTTCATAGGATAAACTTTTGCTTGTGTTTATACATGGAACAATAGTTTAATTGTTGTCTAATATTATTTAGAGAATCATATGCTTTTAATCATATCTCTGTTTTGACATTATTTATTGGTATACTAGGAATAGCAATGTCTTTATTTTTAGTGAATTATAACAAAGAAGGAAATGACTTTATCACAATACAATTTTAGGACTCACACCTGTAACACACGTAACTATGGTAAATTCACAAAAGTGGCAACCACTTCTCACCTTACCAACAGTATAAATATTCCAGGTTTATTATAATTCCGGTTTGAGTGATAATCTTTAAGAAATTGTGTTCTGTCTTGTCAGGTTCTTCAAATTTGCTGCAGTCTGCATCTCTTTCCTTCTAACTAGAGATGAACATTCGCTCCTGGTCTCTTTTCTTTGTCATCCTTACTTCAATGAATTTTCCTTTCATCTAGTGATTGGTAATTTATTTTTTAAAAAAATAAATGGAATGATCTCTTTGGATAGTAAAGATTTTAATCTGTTTTAATTAATGACAAACATTGCCAAATCTGGCTTTATTTTCATTTGATTTTTATATTTTCATTTGATTGTATATGTTTATACCTGTCAGTATTTTCCCTTTTGCTTTTTCTATTACATTAAAAAGGAGGGTGTTATTCTTCTATATATGTGTCCTATATTCTAATTTAGATGCAGTTAAAGAATTGTAATGATTATATCGAACCATTTAATCCTTTTGGAGCTTCTTTGATTCAATACTGTAAAATATGAAGTTAAATATTTTAAATTAAATAATCCTGTTTTATATTCCTTGTCTTCAGATACAGTGTGTCTATAGATTGTTCATTCTTTTCTATTTATTACATATTTATTTGTATACCACAAATTCTATCCTCTTAGTTATTGGTGTTTGTAATGTCCTTTTCTGTCTTGTCAGTTTTCGTTGATATAAATTTTCTGTGTCCTGTTAAAAATAAATTTAAGTATATTGTTGCTAAGTATTTTAAAACATACACAAGCAAGAAATAATTCTTTTTGAGGTTTGTAATATATTATATCCGTAAATTAACTTGCCAGAATACATCTATTTTAATATTTAGCGTTCTTTATATAACCATGTTGTTGTTGTTTTCATTAAAAAAAATCTCTTATGCTTTTCAATAAACAGTGCTACGTAAGTCAATGTCATGTTAAACCTGGTGCATTTACTTTGTTGCTGGGGTTGTAAGTGAGTGGTTCCTTTTTTTAGCCTTCGTAACCCTGGTTTATGGGTCTCTTCTGGACAGCTGGAGCACCGTCTGGCATCACACATGAAGTATGAATTGTGTAATTCGGGTGAATCTCTTTGAGTTAAATGCTCTGATATTTGCATTTAGAACTGGCTTTGCACAAAATAAAGATGGGCGGCAAAATCCAGGCTGATGGTTTTCAGCCACAGTGTTGAAAGGAGGACAAGATCCCCTGAGCATAGCGTGGTGCCTGCGAGGGAGCACCCGTGGGCACCCGGATGCCTGTGGACCAAGTGCGGGCCCACGGTGGCCTCTGAGGTCTTTGCTCTGGGATGCAGCTGAGCTCGGCCTCTGGCCAGGTGGGCTGCAGGGCTCCCGCCAGGCACGGGACCAAAGCACTGTGCTCTACCTGGAGGGGAAGCTGTGAAGCTGAGCCAGACATTTCCTCTTCCCATGGCCCTGCTGCCTTAACCCTTGGCAGATAGGCGACCCCCCTGGGGATCTTTAAACCTCAGTGCCGGGCGTGCATGGTATCTGGATTAGGAGTTGCGGAAAGACTTGGCCTGGCTGAGGGCTGAGACTTGGCCTCTGGCCTTGGTCGGTGCTCTGGCTTCCTCATCTCCGCAGCTCCACCCTCACATCCAGGTCTCTGCCAGGGCGGGTGGTGGATGGTGACAGCCGGCAGAAGCAGACATGGGGCTGCTGGGTAGGACCGGGGTTATCTGGGGTAGGAGAACAGGTGGCTGAGAACCTGTCCCCAGAAGCTGGTGAGAGGCAGGACCACACAGGAGCCAAATCTCCAAGCTCAGAGTGCACGTTCCACCGTCCCATGGGCCTTCACTTATAAAACACAGATACAAAGATAAAATTATTTCAAGACAGCGACTGCAAAGCATTAAACCCCAGGGCAAGGGCCCTTAGAGAGCAGGGCCTTGTGCTACTGCAGTGGTCAGAAGTCTGTGCAGCCAGCCCTTTAATTGGTAAGACACACCTAGATATGTCTGACTCTGTTTCAATGCATTTGCTTGCTTGAGCTTCTCCTGCCAACTTGAACTAACCTTAACAATATATTGCCTGTTTGTTGAATGAATGAATGCAAGTATTTAGGGGAAACCATCCATATATTATCACATATATACAGACACATAATAGCATCTATTATATTTTTAACAGTGTCTCTGATTCCCATATTTTTTAAAGTATTTACTTCATAAATATGGTTTTGAACCACTGACTTGTATTTTCCCTGTATGTAAGCATGATCAGAGGACTGCATACATTTGTTTAGTTGTGGAAACAATCAGGGCTGAAGTGAAGTCTATTCTCCTAACATGCGGAAACATCCACGGTATTAATGATACTTTTCTAAGCATTTGCAAACATAATTTTTCTTCTTCAACAACATTTTAACTCTCCTTTCATAATTCTTCTTTTCTTCATCCCTCACTGATGTCTAGATTCATTTGGAAGACTGTTAAAGAATTGCCTAAGAGAACAGTGACAACTTTGCCATGAATTCTAATGTTTTCTTAAAATTTAAAACATATGTTTATATAAGACTATCATTATTTAAATTTTAAAATGTGCTTGTACATAGCATCAGTTTTCTTCTTGTTTGCTCTCAGGGAACCTTGAACACATTGGAAAGACTGTTCATTCAATGTTATTAAATAGCATGACTTAAAATATTATGTTTTCTTATCTCTCTGAGGATACCTCATCAGTGCATAGAGATATGTTGATGTTAAAATACTATTTTGTATATAAAAGTACAGGCAAAACCGAGAGTCTGAGCTTCGTTGGCCATTAACAATCCCACGGCTGTTTTTTAAGAGTGCTGGCTGCAGCCCTGGCCAAAGGCCAGTCTAAGCAATAACATCCTACTCCATGTACCTCAAAGTCCTGTGTCAGTTACGAAGGCATTCTCCTTTGCTTCCTGCTCTAAACAACTGTGTAACGTTGCTGAATTTGTGTTCATGCTTTTTCTATATCCTGTGCAGCAGTCCAAGCGGCATGACTTGCACTCATTGTACATCTATCATCTGCAGTCTTGTTAAATTGCATCTGTTTCAGGTTATCACACAACTCATTGTTAAATGAATAATCTCTTTGGATGGCGGAGCAGAATGCTATTTAATCACTATTAGCCAACAGGCTATGCATGAATTCATCATTGACCTGGATTTTATAAAACACACCAAATTCATCACTTCATGTCAAAACAATCATTAAGGGCCTGTAAGTGGTCTTGAAAATTACCTGTTTAATGTGAGTAGGAATGCACTCAATTAAATGAGTCCTGAAATATATTTGGCGTCAGCCCAGCTCGAAGTCAGGAAACAGTTCTGTTTTTGTGGATTAGATGCAGATCGTTTAAAAATGGTGCTGGACAGCAACATTATAATTGAATGGAGATAGAGAAATCTGGAAGTGTATGCTGTAGATTAAATTGAAAACAGTAAAAGTAAAGATAGTTATTTATCTGATTTTCTGTAGCCCCCCCCCCCACCAAGCAGGAAATAGGATTTTTCAATTTTCATTTAGATAACGTTAATGCTTTGAATATGTGTGTTTATACTAGCAACTTCGCACATAGAAAACATCGTAATTGATTTGTGTTCAATTAATCGACTGGGAGTAGGAGTTTTAGGAAGTGGAACTTGTTGAGATTTAGCTCATTGAAGGGACTTCTGAGTGGGCCATGCCTCAATGTCTGGAATTGTGCTGTAATGTCACCCTCTGTGAACCAGTAAGTTCCAGTCATACCTCATCTCCTCCTTGATGCCTCTACAGCAGCGGTTCTCAACCTGTGGGTCGCGACCCCTTTGGCAGTCAAACGACCCTTTCACAGGGGTCGCCTAAGACCATCCTGCATATCAGATATTTACATGACGATTCATAACAGTAGCAACATTACAGTTATGAAGTAGCAACGAAAATAATTTTATGGTTGGGTCACAACATGAGGAACTGTATTTAAAGGGCCAGAAGGTTGAGAACCACTGCTCTACAGTGTGCTTCCCAAGAGCTCAGGGTCTCTCTGTCCTCTCTGGACACTGAGAAAACTTTCTGCCCCTCTACCCCTGTGTCACCTGGCTATGCTCAGAGGCTAGATTAGATTCTTAAACTTTTCATAGCTTGATATTTTGTAAGATTTCAACTGTATTTAAATTTCCATCATGGTAGGCCCTGTGATTTATATATTTCTTTGCTTCTTCTATGTTTTACAATATAATTGGTTAGTTTATAATGCAGCTTAGGCGGGTCTTGTTTTCACGTCTCATGTATGTATGTGTAACTATAAATATAACACCAAAAATATATACTTTAAAACACAACAACAAAGGACATTTGAAGACTATTATAAAAGCATTCACACACAGTGCTTAGACCCCCACACATAGCAATAAATCTTCCTCATATTATCAAGGAACCACTTTGAGTGAAGAAAAACCATAAGGAGCAGAAGTCTGTTCATGGAAAGGAAAAAGGAAATGAGCAAGTGGATATCGATCTTGCCAAGTGAAGCAGTGAAAGAAAATACTGTATGACCTTGTGAATTTCTTTCCATTATTTTCTCAAATACAATCCAGCAGCTCAGATTAAGAGAACAATGGCTGAGATGCTGGAAAAAAATTCAAGCATCTGATAAATCGCTAGGAAATGGGCAATAACAAAATTAATGTAAAAAGGAAAGGCTTCCTTAGTTTCATTAATAACAAATTAATGAAAAGAGGAAAGACTTCCTTAGAGTTTCAGTTATTGTTTTTAATCGAAAGTGGTTTTCTGGCCTGGCTAGTGTGGCTCAGTGGTTGAGCATTGACCTATGAACCAGGAGGTCACAGTTCCATTCCTGGTCAGGGTACATGCCCAGGTTGTGGGCTCTATCCCCAGTGGGAGTCTGCAGGAGGCAGCCAGTTGATGATTCTCTCTCATCATTGGTGTTTCCATCTCTCTCTCCCTCTCTGAAATCAATAAAAATATATTTCTTAAAAAAAAGTGGTCTTCTGAAGAGCAAGGCATTTCTCAAATTTGTAATAATACATGTTACCTTAATGTTTCCTTTGGTTTTAAAAATTTGCTATATGTGGAAAATTGTCTGTTGATTAGCTACATCAATATCCTGATTAAAGTAAAGAACAAAACACTTTGGTTAACAGAGAAAATGGAAAAGTGTTGGTTGGCTACTCGGTGATCATGTAACATGGTCTTTAGTAGTAGCATGGAGGCTCCGTGGTGTAATGAAAAAAAGGATCTGGTTTAACCTTCATTGTTTTTTTTTCCTTGTCTCCCTGCTTTCCATCTTTATACATTTATTGATAAGGAATCTACTGTAGGTACATTGAGACCATTCATCTTCTGGTGACAGTCAAGTGAGGGAGACACAAAAGCATTGGCAGTTGCAGTATCACCTAGTCTCATGTGGTAGATGCCCCACGCCACAGACACAGGGTACTTACTGTGCTAGCCCTCCAAGGGACTGGGTGGCTTTAGTTTATCACCTAACCTTCAATTGTTTATGAATTTTATCTGTCCTGCCCTTTTCATGAGGTTGTTGTGAGGCTTAAGGGAGTCCCTCTATGTTACCAAGTATTGTGAATTGTAAAAAATACTTGCAAATATAGTTTTAGGTAATAACAATAATTTGATAGGATATAGGATTGCCTTGTAAACTTGGTATATAGAATTTAAAAAGAAATTAGCATTATGAAGAACTACTTGTTTTCTTTCATTTGAAATCCTGAATTTTCATCTCCTCTTTGAGCTCTCCCTTGTTTCTTTCTAAAATAAAACAGCAAAAAAAAAACACCCCAAAAAACATTCTTTATAGGAATTAGTGCTCCCACACTACCTTATCTGTACTTCTGTTTCTGCACTTGCTGCATTGTACTGTGATTACATGTTTACAGTTTTATCTTCTGCACCAGACCATCAGGACTTGAAGGCAGGGTTCATGTT
This sequence comes from Myotis lucifugus, assembly GCF_000147115.1. Taxonomy (NCBI): domain Eukaryota; kingdom Metazoa; phylum Chordata; class Mammalia; order Chiroptera; family Vespertilionidae; genus Myotis; species Myotis lucifugus. Next base: position 1,477,322 of record NW_005871113.1, read on the forward strand.
TGTTCATCCTTGTTACCAGTGGCAACCACATATACTAGATGCTCAATATATGTTTGCTAAATAGATTGTAGAAGGAATTTTCCAGTGAGGTTTGTTTGTATGTTTAATTATAGTATCTACTAGGCAAGAGGGATATTTTTTGTCTCTTAAAGATAATGTCCAGACATGTGACAATAAAGAATTCTGGATGTTGTGTGCATCATATTAGGCATCTGGACCATGGCCTGTCCTGCCCGTGGTCCAGAGGAAAGGAGGAGAAAGTTAGTGGTGATATGGTCATTGACAGAATGGAGATCTTGGGAAACAGGAAATGTTAGTCAGCTGTGCAGGTTACTCAGTGTAGAAATGTGTTCAGATATCTTAACCTCTTTCTTCACCGCCATCAATTTTCAATTTCCTCTTCTCTGGACCTCATGTTTTCTTGTCTGTAGAAAAGAGAATTGAACCAGATGATCTTTAATGCCTCTTCTGTTTCGATGATTCTATTTGGAGATGGATAGGTGTTTTATTATTTTTTGGTGTGTTTTCTTTATAAACAATGAGGTAAAATTAATCGAATGAAGAGGAAATGATCTCTACATTCTGCTAAGTGTTACACACCTTCATTCTTCCCTTATATTTATTATATAAATATTATCAAAACAACATTAAAGCAAATTGGAGAAAAGGCAACAGAGTCAAGGGATAGGACTTAAATCAGGCTTTATAGAATGAGAGGTGTATGGGCAGATGAAAGACAGTGGGGATGGTCACGGGGGTGGTGAGGAAGCACAGTAGCTTCATGCTAAGTCAAGGGTGTTGACGAATTTGGAAGGTTGGATTAGTAGAAGAGAGGGCCTGGAATGCGTTGGAGAGTTCTCCTTTAATTCTGTAAGCAACAGAGGACCATGTTCAGGCAGGAAGGGAGGACAAAGTTGTACCTGCTGAATGTCATCAAAGGCTTGGCAGGGGATGAAACCAACATGAGCAAAAAGGAAGAGAAGGGGAAGTTGCTCATGACAGGACTGGCACAGGGCTCTACTAAGAGAAGACAAAGACTGGGATGGAAGCAAGTCCTGAAGGGAGGAGGGCCGATTCTGCCAAGTAGTCATATCATTCAATTCAAAACAGTTGGAAAGGACACTTACAGCTGGAAGGATATGGCAGCTCCACAAGACTTTACCTCTCCTGAGTATTTCTCATAACTGATAAAAGATTTATCTCAGCTGTCCATGTGGTTTGCAAAAAATGTTTATTAATGAGCTGCAGGAGAGAGTTCCTATCTTTGTTGAACACAGGTGGATATTGGAGTCTCTGGAAAAACTAAATGAAGGCTAATCGGTCCTCTTATTTTGATAGCATTTCTTGGTTTCCATTCTTGAAGAACCAGGCATACATCCAGGGCTATTTTTAAAAATTGTTATTAAAGGGAATGTTCTTGCATGTATGCACTTTTCATTGTTCTGTAATTGGTTTTTTTTTCTAGCATATTTTGTATTCCTTTCTACTGCTTGAGTTTTGAACTCCAGAATTATTTCAGTATTATGCCATGTAGGAATATGGAAGCTTGGCTTAACACTACTGCTGACAACTTACATGTCAGTGTAACTGCCTGGCATGTTCTCCACTGTTTGGCATTCCTTTGCAAAGTATGCCTTTGTTTAGTCTTGAGGGAGTAGGCTTTGCCGATTTTCCATATACTCAGGACATGACTTTTGCACAGCTAGCGACTGCTCCGCCTGCATGGAATGTAGATGTTTGCATTTTCACCGTTCCTCCAATCTCCCCTCCATTCCTTTTGCATACTGCAAGGTGTCTCATGTGTGGTGAAGGATGGAGCCATATTTTTGTGTATAATTTCAAAAAAAAATTACATAGGTTATGGTGGACAAATTGTGCTTCTTTTCCAATTCACTTCTTTTATTTCTACAATCCTATAGCCTGTTTTTGTATCACATTGAGCTCATTATAGAAAGCCTGGCTAATTAATTGTTATCCTTTGAAGTCACAAAATCCTTTTCTAACAGTGTCCCTTGGAAGCTAGAAATGTGAAAACTAAATGTTAAGTGTTTTTATAATTTTTTACTGTAGTTACATATTACAGTTTTGTAATATATTCATTAGATGTAATAGAATTTTTTTTAATCTACCCTGGGAATTTAAGCTGGTATGTCTCTGCATATGATACTCAGATGAATTGTTTAAATATATGGGTATTTCCTGGGGGAAAAATCTTTAATACCTGTAAGGGCCGCTTTCGACTTGCCTATTTTAAATGTTGATTTTTATCTTAAAAAGAGATTAAAATGTTAGTATAGACATGGTACATCCTAAAATAGTATTTATTGCTAACTCAACCCACACTGGGACCTGGGCTTCTTCTCTTCATCGAACTTCGGTCCTGGTTTTCCAGCAAATGCCGTGGCCGCCACCTGTTCCTATTGGAAGCAGTGATGTTTGCAATACATCGGGGCAGTTAGGAGAGTGGCAGCAACCCCAGAGGGAGTCATGGTGGTCACAGCCAGCTCAGGAGAATGGTGGAAATGACGGACATGAACCCCAGTCATGAGGAAGAAAGTGATAGGGACAATTTCCTGAGCTTTTAATGTCCTCATATCTTTGCATCTGCAAGTTCTTCAAAACCCTGTGGAATAGATATTGAAGGTTATTTGTTCTTATTTTGTTGTTGTTTAGTGTTCCACTTTTTATTTGAAATGAGTTTGGACTTCCAGAAAAGCTGCAGACACATTTACAATATATAGTTAAGGAAACAGAATCATAGGATAAATAGCGATTCACTTAAAATCCAACAACAACATAGGTGTTCAGTAAATATTTACTGACCTGTGAGAGTAGAAGGGGACTGGAACTGAGGTCTCCTGACTCTTTGTCTTGAGACGTTTTTAACTGCTCATTTGCCTTTTGCAAGGCTAAAAACCTCCTCTTTTAGGTATGCATAATTTAATGCAAACTATAAGCTGTTCATTGGTAGCTATAAATTAAGAAGTAGGTGTAATTTTGCACATTATTTTGTAGTAATAAATAATGTACTGCACAGTGAAAAGACATTTGCAAACACATGCATTAAAGTCTTTTATGCTGTTAATTGCGATTTATTTACCTATGTCATTTTTATCTTCACAGAAATTGGCCCAGTGACAGTTACCACAGATCCCAAGAAATTTCAGTATGAACTGAGGGAACTATATGTTCAGGTGAGTGCTTGCTTTCAACTTTATGGCATTTTTTAGGGAAAGGAAAAATCATATACTTTTAGCTGATTTTCCGTATCTTTATACCCGAAAGAAGTTATTATGGATGTTTCTATTCCAGTACGACCTCTTTTTCTCACTTGAGTCCTGAATGAATTGAACAGTGGGTCGGGGAGTGGGACAGATTGGGTTCAAAGTATCACCGTTCATTCATGCATTGCCAGTGGCTGCTTTCCTGCAGCAGCGGCTGAATTGAGTAGTTGTGACAGGATGTGTGGCCCACGCAGCCTAAGATATGTATCATGTGACCCTGTGCAGAAGTTTACTGACCCCTGCCCTTGCTGAGTCCCTTCTCTGAGAATCATTAGGAATCACCTTTTTCTTATTTTATGGATTTGAGAGAGAAAGAGACAAAGAAACATCAATTTGTTGTTCCACTTATTTATGTGTTCATTGGTTGCTTCTTGTTAACAGAGTCCAAATTAGACTTTGAAGTTTCATGATTAGTCTCACTGTTGGGTGAATGACTTAAGAACTGTATATGGTATGAGCATAATTGGGGCATATATTGAAAAACCCAAAGTTTTGTATTCCAGATAAGGTTCAGTCATCATTCTTATATTGTGCATATCCCTAGTTTAAAATTATTACTAAATTGAATTATATTTAATAAGTATCTAAATAGATTTTATATAGTCATCCCTTGACTATTTTTCTCTTTTACTAAATTTATTCTGATAATTATCTTCACTACTATACTTCATTTTTTCCCCTCTTATACCATGGCATTCTTTTCCAGTCATTATCTTGATACTTAATTACAATTTACTTTTATGTCTCTCTGCCACTTTGGATGTCCAGATTCTCTGAAAAAAAAAAAATCTTTACATAAAAATTTCAACTGTGCGAACAAGAAATTGTATTGTGCCCTAGCCTGTGTGGTTTAGTTGATTGAGTGTTGTCAGTGCACCAAAGGTTGCCAGTTCAAATCCTGGTCAGGACACATACCCAGGTTTTGGGTTCAATCCCCAGTGGGTATGTGCCAGAGGCAACCAGTCGATGTTTCTCTCTCACATCAATATTTCTTTCTCTCTCTCTCTCTTCCTCCCTCCCTCCTTCCCTCCTTCATTCCCTCCCTCCTTTTCTCTCTTTCTAAAAAAAATCAATAAAAACATATTTTAAAGAAAGAAATTATATTGCTCTCTTGTGCACTTTTTAAAAAATATATTTTATTGATTTTTTACAGAGAGGAAGGGAGAGGGATAGAGAGTTAGAAACATCGATGGGAGAGAAACATCAATCAGCTGCCTCCTGCACACCTCCCACTGGGGATGTGCCCGCAACCAAGGTACATGCCCTTGACCGGAATCGAACCTGGGACCTTTCAGTCCTCAGGCCGGCGCTCTATCCACTGAGCCAAACGGGTTAGGGGCTCTTGTGCACTTTTTATGGTCTGCTCTTCTTCCGTGATCTCTTGAAGCACTCACCATGTAGCTCTTATTGAGCATCTGATCCACCCATGGGATGAATTAGTGTCTGCAGCAGAGTGGATTTAAATGGCTGTTGAATAAATGAATGCCATATGAAGGTGGCTTTACTTGATAGTATAAAAGACACCTTTTAAAAACCTAATCATTACTTTTTATTTTATTTATTTATTTAAATCCTCACCTGCCACCACAGCTGCACTCACCAGCCCTGAGCCCGGCTTCTGGCTGAGCGGTGCTCCCGCTGTGGGAGTGCACTGATCACCAGGGGGCAGCTCCTGTGTTGAGCGTCTGCCTCCTGGTGGTCAGTGCATGTCATAGCGACTGGTCAACCGGTCGTTCGATCGTAACAGTGGCTTAGGCTTTTATATATATAGATTTCTACTATTACCTCTAGTGCTCCAGAGTCCCTTTAAGGGAAATAATCACCAGATAATTATACCATAAATGAGCACCAGTTATGGAACATGTGCTTGTGAAAGATTTTGCAAGTATAAGTTGTTCTCTTAATTTGAACCCACACATAGTAAAATTGGTTATTACAAATGTGGATTCTCAAGCTTACTCAGGTCACCAAAATGGCAAGTAGCAAGGCTGGTTTCAAAACTGAAGGTACTGCCCTTGCCAGTTTGGCTCAGTGGATAGAGCGTTGACCCTTGCACTGAAGGGTCCGGGTTCAATTCTGGTCAAGGGCACCCTTAATCACGGTGCTACTTTTCCTCTAAATATTGATTTAAATAGCTTTATTAATCTTCTCCAATTAAGATTGATTTAGATAATCTCTCTTTGTATTTTGCTTTAAAGTATGAAAGTAGAGAACTAAAGACAGATGTAGGTCAATGGCTGGTCTCCACCTCAATGAAATAAAGTTGTTCCTTAAAGATTTTGACTTGCACTTTTACCTCCATCACTTTGAGTAATGGCTCACCTAAAATTAATGAGCAGCAAAGGACAAAGTTAATTTTAAACAAAAAATTGCTCCCTTTGCTCAAGCACATGTTCTTGCTACTTAGCTAAGAGGAGGACAAAGTGTGACCTCACACTTTGAGTGTGACTTTACAACTCCTTGGAGAGATAAGAATAAGGTACATTTTATGAGACTGAAAGGTAGTGTTTATACTACAGTTGTATATATGGGTGGTGTTTTGGTGATTTTTATTGTCAGAATTAAAACTTTAGTTTGCCGCTGGAGTTTTCTTCAGAGTGATGAATTCTCTGGGGGCCAAAGAATCCTATATCTTCAGGGAGTGAAGGATGGGGACTGAGATAAGGGAATGGATGGCTCAGAGAGGGAATTCTTGGCTCTTTTCTGGCCATCCATCCTGGTGTCCTGTCCAGAAGCAAATACCTAGTTGATTTCTTAATGATCTTTTGTGTGTACTTCAAAGGACAAAGTATAGAAGGGTATTACAGCTGCAGGATTGTTTTTCAAAGCAGAATATACAGACGGAATGGGGTGGGTGTGGATTCTGATGGGAAGTTACGTGATTTTCTTTTCAAAGTGTGCATGTGTGGGAGTGTTCTTAAGGGTAAATCCGTGAGTCATTGCAGAGTAAATATTGCAGTTACATGTGACAAAATAACATTGAAGAAGAGGAATCCACTGACCTGTGATGCTGCATGTACTCCATACTTACTACTTAACCAACTGAGGGATTGCTCTGGTCCCAGCAATAAGTACTGCATCTAATTTTGTCAGTTTTTAGATGATGGGAAGGATGGAGATAGAAATATTTTCCTTGGGAGAGTGTTTCTTAACCTAAAGCCAGGACCCCGTAGAGAAAATTATAAAGCTCATTTCAACCAAGTGGATGTAGAGGGGAAAAAAGTTTCTTCTCCATCCAAATTGCTCAGAAGTGGTTCTCAAGAAGCCATTTCTTAGGCTTTGAAAAGCTCTCAAAGAAGAATTGTGGAGACTTGGTATTGGTGTTAACTTTGAGTATTATTTGTCCAGTTACCCATTCAGATGTAAGAATTCCTTCCAGAAACCTATTGATACCCCAGGCATTGACACCAGTTAGAGATTGCATAGCACTGGCCTTCGTCAGATGATACCTGGAGGCCTCCTGGAGTAATATTTGCATGTTCAGAGCTGAGGTGGACTTTCTTTGGAGGCAGGTGGCATTGTTGAATACTGGTGCAGTCACCAGCTAACTCCCTCGGGTTTCCTCATGTAAACTTTAAACCAGGTCTCCATCCTTCTATATTCATGTTGACTTTTAATTTTTATTTAAAAAAATATATATTTTATTGATTTTTTATAGAGAGGAAGGGAGAGGGATAGAGAGTTAGAAACAACGATGAGAGAGAAATATCGATCAGCTGCCTCCTGCACATCCCCCACTGGGGATGTGCCCTCAACCAAGGTACATGCCCTTGACTGGAATCGAACCTGGGACCCTTCAGTCCGCAGGCTGACGTTTTATCCACTGAGCCAAACCGGTTAGGGCTCATGTTGACTTTTAAAAGTCCTCATTTATCTTCTCCAGGGGTCCTCAAACATTTAGTATAGTATAGTATAGTATAGTATACTAAGTATAGTCTCCCTTTTGAGATGATCTAGATCTTAGTTCAACTTTGTTTAGTGTGCATAGGAATTTTTTCATAGTTTTTTTTAAACTATAGTTCGGCCCTCCAACGGTCTGAGGGACAGTGAACTGGCCCCCTGTTTAAAAAGTTTGAGGACCCCTGATCTTCTCTCTCATATATAGTATAGAATAGTATAGTATAGTATAGTATAGTATAGTCTCCCTTTTGAGATGATCTAGATCTTAGTTCAACTTTGTTTTGTGATTACTAGCTGTTAAAGAAACCCAATAAAATTGGTCAATCTCAAACTTCCTTATAACAACATTCATAAATTATAATGATTTCATTGGTAAAAATGCATTTTATTGATAATTTTTTTGTCAAGACCTAAAATAACATAAGCACTATAAAAATATTTTATTGAATAAAAAGAATCACAACATTACAATCTCCTTCAACTACCCAATAACAAATGTGCCTCAAAGCCTGTAAAATCCCTGTCTGAGTGTTGGAGCGGAAAGGAGGAGAGAGATTTTAGTGGCAGGGTAAGTAGCAGGGAGTAAACACAAAGGTCATAGAAGAGGGAAGATGAGGAGGAAGGAAACGGGTCCAGAGACAGAACAAGCAGGAAGAACGCCTAGTTCTTGAGAAGGCAAATGGTGAGTGGCTACAAGGGCCTCCTTAGATCCTGCCCCTCTCCTCTCCTGGCTCATTCTCCCTGAATAAACACGGGAGCCATCTTTTTTAAAACTTAAATTTAACCCTCACCCAAGGAGTGAAGATATTTTTCCCATTGATCTTTGTTTAGAGAGAATGGAAGGGAGGGAGAGAGGGGGAGAGAGGAGAGCAAGAGAAACAGGGATGTGAGAGAGACACATCCATTGGTTGCCTCCTGCACACGCCCTGAAGGAGGGATGGTGCTGGTGGGGAACCTTATATGCCATTGATCGGGAATGGAGCCCGAGCCCCTCTGGTGCGCAGGCCGATGCTCTAACACCACTGAGCCGCTGCCGGCCAGGGCATGGGAGCCGTCTTTAGGAGAGACCAGGAATCCGTCCCAACTAGGGACCAGGGCCATGTCTTCATTTGATGGGCAAAAAGAAAGTCATGATGAAAAGGTACAGAATCCTTGAAGGAGAAAGAACAAAATTCTCTAAGAAGTAGAGAAGGGGAGAATTACTGAAGGAGGAGGCTGAGAACACCAAGATGTCATTTTTGCCTCAAGTTAACCCCATACTTACACTTGTCTTCTAGACACTGGATGCGTGTTTCTGTTATACCTGGCTGCCTCCATGCCATTTGCCTCTTCAAAGGACCATGGCCCATTGTAATTCATGTGAATTAGGAAGCTTTTGAAATGTTCTTACATTATGAAGGGACATCACTTGCTGATTTATTTATCAAGAAACTGAGGGCCAAGAACATAACATCTTGGTGATTATTTGAATTGAAGTGAGCTGAATTTCTTCTTAAGACCACACATGAAAAAAATGTTCCAACAGATGGAAAGATCTGTTGAAGAGTCAGACCCTGACCACGGACAGGCGATAACCTGAAATCCTGGCTGTGTTGTGATGGTTGACCTTTGGTATGTCTGGAATCGAGCTCAGCAGCTCTTTGATTGGGACTCCACCTCCTTCGGACGAGTAAAGGCCAGCATGGTGGACGGACTGGGATGCAAGGTCTTCTTTCCCTTTGATTACGGAGATTCGAAGTTCAGGCTCTGATCGGCTCTCCCTGCATCCCTGCCATATTTTCTGCAAGTGATGAAGCCCAGCGCATGTCACTGACTGTAGAATTCTGCAGTTGTTCTGATTTATTATATACTTGCTTGGACCCAACTTTAAATTAGATTCGATGTGATTTAATGGTTTCCACATGTCTTCTTGGTCATAGACTCGCACAGCTGTATTTCAAGAACGAGGACTGAGGGTTGTAAACTTTTGTTGCTTGCCACTGCGTGTCATTCCTAAGTTTTATAGGTGAAGGGCAAGCGGCGCAAATAAGACAGTGCAAGCAATGGGTGTTCCATGTGAAAGGAATACCGTCTGACTTTGAAACGAGGCTGAAATCAGTGGGTTGTACTCGTGTTAGAATAAGGGTAAGTGTTGTAATGGCAATAAGAATCCCTTTGGACTGAGGCATGAGCCTACCAAAAGAGGTTCAGTTTTTTATTGATTAGAGTTAGGCCCACCTGGAAAACAACTGGTATACACACTAGTTCAGTGAAAATGGATGATGAGGACAGAAGAATTGAAATGGGTTAACAAGGAGAGAAATACTAAGGCATAAGGCAAGAGCCTGCTCACAGAGTAGCCTTCCTGGTCCTCTGATACGTAGTTTGATGAGCATTTTCCCATTAGGTTGGACAGGGACCTCATTTTTCTCCAACTCCTCTCCTGGTTTAAAGGTTCTGTTTATTCCTTTGCTGCGTCTACACTGTTTTGTATTTAGAAAAGACAGCATACTAATCTGTGTTTTATTACTACCTAGACTGATAGGATTTCTTTTCATTCTTATTTAATCTTGCTTTCCAGGATGTTTTTTTAAAGATAATTATTACTGTGACTCTGAGGTTACAGCATTTTTTTTTCTTTCTCTTTAATTCCAGGCACAAAATTCACTGTGAAAGGTCACGTGCTTCTTTTTTTTTCTATCTAAAGTGTCTTTGGCAACTTAGTAAATTATAGCCATCAGAATTGTAAAGGTAAAATGAATATCAAAACACTGAGCAAGAATGTGCTACTGATACAAAGTAGTTTTATTTCAGAGTTCAAATAAAAACACAAAGTTAACTAAGTCAGCCCCTTATATTCATTGAGGAAATTATGCATTCCAGTGCATTATAAACTTCATCTGCCTCATCTTCCTTCTTCATGTAGGTGTGCAGGCTTATGGGCCTTTGAGGGAATACATTTATATAAAGGAGAGAGAGAGGGAGAGGGAGAGGGAGAGAGAGAGAGAGAGAGGAAGGGAAGGGAAGGGAAGGGAAGGGAAGGGAAGGGAAGGGAAGGGAGAGAAAGAGAGAGGGGGAGAGAGGGAGGGAGGGAGGGAAGAAAGAGAGGCTACGGGAGGGAAAAGAGGGAGGGAAGAAAGAGAGGCTACGGGAGGGAAAAGAGAGAAGGAGAATAGATTAAAGATAAATGGGAGGTGGGGCAGTACTATGCACCTTTGGGACTTGTACTTATACCTGGAATTATATAACTTGAAAGGAGATGGGCTAAGATTGAGTTACACTCAGCCTGAATACAGCAGATGAGCCTAGATTGTTTTGTACAATCCCATTCATTCATTTACTCACTGTTCATTCATTTGTCCATTCATTCATCAAACAGCTAATGGAACACTTACTGGATTTCCTCGGGGAACCCAAGATCTGGGGGGAGGAAACAGATAAATTATAATACAACTCGGCAAGTGCTACAGTGGAAGAACGACCGATATTCTGTGGGCATCCAGAGGAAGGAGCATTGTTCTCCCTCTGCCTTTGCAGCCTCTGACAAGCTACATTTATAATTTATAAACAAGTCCGAACTTTTGGATACACTCTGTGTATATATATTTAAACAAAAGTGAATAATTTATAGATTTTTGGAGTTGTTTGCAGCTTGATTCCTGACCTTAGTAAAAGGAAGCAACATGAACTTGGTTTCTAATAACTTTTGCCAGGAAACAAAGTTCATGGAAGACTTTCAGATCAAAGCAACAACTTGACAAATAACAGTCTAGAAGGGAGTCGACATCACTAAACCAAATGGATCATCCGAAAGTAGTGCTGGCCAACAAAAAAGACAATGTGAGCCGCATATGCAATTTAAAAAAAGCAGTTGAAATGAACTTTAATGCTCTATTGAACCCATTATATCTAAAACATAATTTCAGCACCATTAATATAAAAAATTAGTACCTTTTATGTTTTTAAATTTTCATTAATTAAAATAAAATATTTAGATCCTCAGTTTCAATGCTCAGTAGCCACATGAGGCTAGTTAGTGGCTACTGTGTTAGACAGCACCGGTTCTTTATGATTTTAAATGATTACAAAATTAAACTGAAGTATCACATAGGGAGCTTTTATAAGAATGTAATGTTATATGTTAACTTCTTTTAAAAAAAGAAACACACTCTTTTTTGCCCCCCAGAAATCCATATCAACAGTGAGTTAGACAAATAGTCTCACTAAGATATGAATTACTAGTTAACATTTAGTTTTAATTCTTAGATAACAACTAACTACTATAAGCAGAAAGGTAATTATTTAAAGATACTTTGGGAAGAGAAGAGTTTTAGTTCCAAGAATAATTTATAATCCACAAGATTATAATATAATCTGTGACTGCAAATGTGAAATTCAGGGCAGAATACTCATTTTTATTGTAAAGAGTATACTCATTTCCACAGGTGGGAAAAAATGAATAAGCGACACAAACCACTCCTAAGGGAGGTGTAAACACAGCCAGGGCGGGTTTCTGACATGTGTGGGTCAAAATGTTTCCTTGTGAGTTGACATTCCCCCATATTGTGGCTGCTTTGAGACTTTATGGTAGTTCTTCCATAAAAGTCAAAGAGTTATTTTTTTAGAATAAGATATAAAAAAGTTCCAGGAATACAAGGAATGCCTTTCGTTTGTAATTATATTTGTGAAATTCTCTGTGGAGTTACAGCTGTGTCTGCTCACCACACTCTTTCCTTTGGGTGGTAACCAATATTAAATATCATGTTTATGAGGTTCAGGGTTTCAAAGAGGTGCTTTCTGTTCAGGAGAATAAGGTTGGTTTCAATACTTAAAGCAGCCCGGCTGGTGTGGCTCAGTGGTTGAGCACCGACCCATGAACTAGGACAGTGATGGCGAACCTATGACACGCGTGTCAGAGGTGACGGGCTCCATCTCCAGTGGGGTGTGCAGGAGGTAGCTGATCAATGATTCTCCCTCATCATTGATGTTTCTATCTCTTTCTCCCTCTCCCTTCCTCTCTGAAACCAATAAAAATATTTTTTAAAAAAGAAAAAGTAAATAAAATGCAGAGATCATGTGTTAGTAGGAAAAATGAAGCAGAGTGAAAACAATGACACAGAGGATGTATTTTAGATAAGGTGGTCATGGGAGGCTTCTGTGATAGGTAACATTTGAGCAAAAACTTTGGGGATGGGAGATATACTAGTATGTTTGTTTGCTGGTAGGAAGGATGTAGTAAAGATGAATGGTTTGGTGCTGGAGTAAAGAGAGCAGACAGCCACGGGGGCCATTTCCTTGATTAGACACAATAAAAATATTTTTTAAAAAAGAAAAAGTAAATAAAACTCAGAGATCATGTGTTAGTAGGAAAAATGAAGCAGAGTGAAAACAATGACACAGAGGATGTATTTTAGATAAGGTGGTCATGGGAGGCTTCTGTGATAGGTAACATTTGAGCAAACACTTGGGGGATGGGAGATATGCCAGTATGTTTGTTTGCTGGTTGGAAGGATGCAGTAAAGATGAATGGTTTGGTGCTGGAGTAAAGAGAGCAGACAGCCACAGGGGCCATGTCCTTGATTAGACACAGGTGAGTAGTCAGCCTTACCTGGGAGCACATATGATTCCTTCAGGTGAAGGCAGGGCATGGGGCTGCTATGCAAGTAGGTTCATAGGAATCGCAGCAGGAGTTTATGAAAGTTCTCTTCTGATTGCTTCCATTTCCTCAGGAAAACAGAAGCAAGGTCATGAAATAAGAGTGAGGAGATATAAGGAAAGAGGTGATATGTTAAATAGTCATGAAAGAGAATGGGAGAGTGCATCACATTTAGCTAAAAATATATAACAGAAGAGATCAGGTGTGTTTAGGGCGGTATGGCTGTAGGCATGCTCAGCAAAATAAGTCGGACCGAAAAAGTAATGAACCATATGATTTTACTAATATGTGGGATATAAAGCTGAAAGCAACAAAGGAACAAACAAGACCAAGGAAAACTCATAGACACAGACAAAAGGAAGGGGGCTGCGAAGTAAAAGGAGTCAAATACATATATGGTGACGGAAGAAGATTTGACTTTGGGTGGTAAACAATGCAATGTATAGATGATGTATTATAGAATTATACACTTAAACATATCATTTTATTAACCAATGTCACCTCAATAAATTCAATAAAAATATAGTTCCATTATTTTGTGTATTTTGGGTGAATTTAGAATTTATTTATAAGTGCAGTTTCAGTTTTTTTTTCATGTTCACATCACTTCATATCTTTTCTATTTTCTCATATACAAAGTGGTTAATCCCATAGCAAACTGACAGAAAATCAAAGTGAAGAGAGCTTGTTTAGTTCTAGAGCTCCTAATGCCACCTGTCATAACTAAAACTCCCCTTTCTTTTCTGCTTCTGAAATAATTGCATTTTTTTTCCCACTCTGCTTCTCAACAGGGTGGTGGTGATTGTCCGGAAATGAGTATCGGAGCTATAAAAATTGCCTTGGAAATTTCTCTTCCTGGTTCTTTCATCTATGTTTTCACTGATGCACGGTCCAAGGATTATCGGCTCACTCATGAGGTTCTGCAGCTTATCCAACAGAAACAGTCACAGGTGAGTGGGAAGCAACCCCTGGATGTTCCATCTGAATACAGCTGTAAGGAATACAGCATGTGAGAGCGCGTCTCTCTTCTTTGACCATACTGTGTGTGCCAGTGTCAGTAATTACAACTGTTAATCCATGTTTGTGTACTCCAATATGTATGTATCATTTAATTTACATGTATAAGTGGATATGTGACATTTTTACTAAGTATATGAATGTCTTGTTGTTTTTATACAGAGAAGAGATGATTTGGGGATTAATTAAGGTACTTGTTACCATTGTGTCCTTATAACTGAGAAAAACATAGACCAGCACAAAGGGCCTTTATTTCAATTGTCATCTCCTCTGTGGAATCCTGTCAGAGTTAGAGTTACTAATTGTATCAGTTAGCTACTGCTGTGTAACAAGCATTTCTCACTAGCAGTAGCTTAAAACAACAAGCATTTATTTCTCACATGTTAGCAGAGCTCAGGTGAGCTTGGCTAGACTTGCCCACTTGTATGTCTGGGGATAGTTTGAGTTTGGCTTATATAGGCTTATATCTGGGGTAACTTAACTCTGCCTCACCGGCTTCTCATTCTCTTATCTAAGACCAGTAAGCAAGCTGATATAGGTATGCTCTTCCCATGGACAAGACAGAAACACTAGAAATCAAGTAGAAATACCTAAGGCTTCTTGAGTGTAGGCTCAAAACTGATAGAATGTCCCTTTTGCCTGATGGTACTGGCCAAAGCAAGTCACATGCCTGTTTTGATACAAGGATGACAAAATAAGCTTCATCTGTTTAGTAAGAAGAACTTTGCCAAGTGTACGGATATAGGGAGGAATATATAAATATATGTGTTATATATTCCACTTGTTTAGTAGTATGTTAACGTATAAGAGGTGCTCAATAAATGTATATTGATTTCTGAAAACCCTTTAAATTGTCTTCTTTTTAAAAAAAATCAAAGGTGGTATTTGTGCTTACTGGAGATTGCGATGATCGAAGCCATATTGGATACAAAGTCTATGAAGAAATTGCCTCCACAAGTTCTGGTCAAGTGTTCCACCTGGACAAAAAGCAGGTTAATGAGGTGAGTGTCATAAAGCGGGTCTACTTAATTACAAGGTACTTTACCAACATCAGCTAGGCCAACCTGATTGTGACAGATTTGATTCCAAAAACAATGTGAACAAAAAGGTTTTATTTTCCTAGGCCACAGGTCAATAAAGGCGTTAAACCAATGCGGAGATTTATCTAGTATTAATTTCTAGGTTGTATCATACTATACTGTCAGCTTATTTAGATTTAAGCATAAATGTATTTAAAATGTACTTAGTGGGATTTGAACATTTTTGTAGTTCTTTTTGATTCCAAAGGTCAATTCATATTTCTGATGCACAGTTTTTGGATAACTGGTAAAATGAGGCTTTCCTGTTTACTGAAAAAAGTTGGTTATTGAGCAAAATTCTAAAGAAGTTTGCTCTCTAAGATTAAAAGTAAAAACTGTAATTACTATCTAGTCTTCTAAAAACATTTTTGGTAATAAAATCTGTAACTTCCATATGATGAAAATCTTGGTATTTTCTTTAAAAAAGTGTTAGAGATATGTCTAATTGTCCTAATTTTTTCCCTTTTTGTCACTTTTCCTTTGCTTCGCTGTGATAAAAAAGTATTTATTTGGCTCCCCCTTAAGTTTCTAGGAACATGGCACTGTAAAGATAAGGTTTGATGTAGGCATAACTCACAATGGATTGATATGGTCACTGTATCTACATCCATTCTATTAACTTCATGGCAGACTCCTTTGTGCTCTAATGAAATGGTTCAGTAGTCCACTTATCGCTAAAGACTTCTTATCACATCATGATAAGACATTGCAAATTTCTAGAATAAACAATCTAGCAAAAAATATTTTTTAATCAACAGATAACATACAAACCTGGAAGGTTATGTTAGTCTACATTTTTTTTTTCTTGAAAGAAACAGCCTCAGAGAGGGTTATGGCTTGAGTCCATACCGTGTCCACTGTAGAGATCAGAAATGCCTGGGCAGGGTCTGACAGCTCCTGTGGGACGGCCTTGGCAGTGATTTGTATAAACATTTGCATGAGACTTTGGGAGCCTGGGAAGAAAAGAGTTGGGGAAGAGCACAGGACTCTGTCAGGAACTGAGTTTCCTGTCCCATCCCACAGAGTGTGACCGACCCTAATGAGGGAAAGGACACTGGTTGCAGTTGTTTTTCATCTCAGCTTTTGCAAGCCCCTGCGGTACAGTCAATATTGTGAGCCTGGAGTAGGGTGTAAGTGAGGAAGAGTGCCATTCTGTCTCCCATCACGGAGGACCACACCCACTTAGGGTGTTGTGAGGCTCTTAGTTGCAGGTGGCAGTGGTGTTCAGCACAGACACGTGGGAGTTGGTGCCAGCAGAGGATGCCACGCCCAGTGGACCTGGTGGTTCCCAGCAGAGATACCAGGGAAGAGAAGTGGTGGAAAGAGACATGGCCAGCGCCAGGGCGTTTGGAAGAATAGTTGTTGGAATCTGTGAGCAGTCAAGCACAGTTGGGAGATTCCCAGTATAAACTGGGTGTAACTTTAAGGGAGAACCATAGACTTTATTAGGGTCCCGTAGCTGGAAAATACCGTGGTATATTCTGTGACTATAACTACACTTATATCCATATACCTAGGGAGATTGACTTGCACAAAATTGAAAATATTGTTGTTGCCTTAAACAGAGAAAATGCCTTATTTATTAAATAAGTGGCCCAGTGCACCATTTTTATAGACCTAATAATTTTTAACCATTTCCAAGAATAACAGTTTATAAAAACGTGGTATATATTGCAAAAAAAAAACTTTATAGATGTATTAGAGAAATTTAACCCACTAGTTTGTTAAATAGTTTCTCTCCCACATCCTTAACTGGCATTCTGATCTTTAAATTTAGCTTAGGCAGAATAGGACTAGAGAGAAGCATTGCTAAAATTGCCCATTTTTATAAAGTGGAGCTTGATGCCAGTGAGGATGGGCTGTTAATTTATCTACCAATCATAGCCATTCCAACGCCCTTGCCAAATGGTTCAGGAGAGATGATCTCATCTACTTTAGCCCACTGGGACTCAAGGGGAATTTAGCTAAGGGTGTCTTGCACAAGTTCTCATCTTCCAGATATTGTCCGACATGGATATGAATCCCAGATCTGATGCAGGCGTCTCCATCCAAGTCAGGCATGAAACAAATACAAGGGGGAATAGAGAGCTAAGAACATCCAAAACCTTTGGATTAAGTCAGCATTTGAACCCGTCCTACTGCTGTCTCCAAAATTAAGGAAATGGTCTTTTTGCTTAAGCCAGTTAGAGTTGAGCATTCAGTAACCCAAAGGTAAATGCATCCTAACTGATAACATTCTATATTTCTTTGTGACATGGTCTCTCTAAGCCCCAGTTTCCTTGTTTGTAAAATGGGAATAATAGAATTATCCATTTTAGAAAGTTCTAAGATTAAATAAGATAATGCATGTGAAATGTTCCACACGGGGACTGGTGCGGGGTGAGTGGCTAATAAATGTTAACTAGTATTATTACAATCGTTTTAATGTTATTTTGCTTTCAAATGGGGAAAATGGGCCCCTGTGTTCGTTAGAAACCAGATGGCTGGCTGGTGCTGGGAAATAAATTTGAGTGGGAGAGTCTGGGAAGATGCTGGAGAGATGGTTTCTTTTTTCTTGTGAGTGAGGAAAAGGTATTACAGAGGGGTTACTGGAACTGTATAAACCAGTATGTTCCTACAGAAAGCCACCATGGTGAAAGATTTTGCTAAGGAAAAGCAGAGTGACAGTGCTAAAAATGGATTTTCAAAACTTGTAGTGAATAATTTAGCCATTTTTCTTCTCTCATTGTTCCAAATATTCCTATTATATAAACGTTATAAACTCTAGGGAAACTAGATGCTATTGAGATATCTGCATATTTAATAGACACTGAACTTAAGGGAAGCCACACACATACTGAGTCCTTTCATTTTACTCAAAAGCAATTTTTCATAATACTGGAGAGAATTGTGTTTTCCCCTCTTAACCTAGTTCATCAATTTCCCAACCTCTAGTGAGGTATATTTTTTTTATCGACTCTCTTGAGCTAACTTAAAGTTTTTCCCGTCTGTTTTTTTTCTCTTTTAAATAATGATTAAGTAGAAGATCTACATATCTTTCATCTCTATTTAACATAAAAGGGAAACCAAAGTAAAGAAATTAGTTGGCCAAGCGTGAGTAGTCTATAAATCATTGTACAGTATTACATTTTAGAAACACAAGTTAAGACTCATCTCAAGGATGTACTTAAACAGTTCACCTTTGAAGATGAAAACGGAACTAAACAGTCTTACTCCTCCATTTCTTTGTAAATTGGGTGATTGTCAGTGGATCTAATTAATGCTTCCTTTGGACATTAAAAGTCCAAGTTTGGAATCTCAGAGTTACTCACAGATGTTATATTCTTGGGGAAAGAAAGTAACACAAAGCTCCATTATTGACTAAGTCTTCATCGCTTCTCATTTCCTGGTGACTTCCATTCCCCCAATCCAACTGGAAGGTGAAAGACCAAGGAGCCCTGTTGAGGGATTCCATAAAGGTCCGCTTCCCAGAGAGCCTGATGGAGAAGGGTAGCGAACAAATCTGGAGAAACAAAATGGAAATATCCAACCCAAGCAGCATGTGTAGAAGTGAAGACCCCAGACTCTGGGGCCATGGCTTACATTCCAGCCGTATGACCTTAGTCAGGTTACTTGATTTTCTGTCTCAGTTTCCTCATCTGTAAAATGGGGAGGACGATAGTAACTACTTCATATGGTTGTTGTGTTTAGAACATATCAGTGAATATGAACTGCCATCACTTTTATTTAGTGATACATGCTAGTCAAAAGATTCCAGCCATGTTTTTAGAATTTCCCCTAAAACAAAGAAATATGTATTTAGTGTCCCTTTCTGATGAGATGGCCAAAGACTGCATGCTACAATAGGAGACGCTGGGGCTTTAGCATCAGGGAGACCTGGGTTTGAATGACCTCTTTGTCATTAGCTAGTTGAATAACTTTACTCAACGTTATTTAACTTCTCTGCAACTGTTTCTTTATGTGAAAAAAAGTGTATTAGTTGACTCATAGGACTGTTGTGAAGATTAAATAAAGGATACTAGTAGGTGTAGTAAACTCTTACAGTCCGGGGAGTATGGAAATCACCCAGCCTGGAGTTTCTTAGAACAGGAATGGCTCATCTCCCAAGGAGGACACAGATAGTTCTGCATGGAGTGCAGGCCCCGTGAAAAGCTCAGAAGGAGAGGAGTATTTTGTGAGCCCTCTCTCCTTTAGAAATAAATGCCTAAGGGAGAATGGACTCAGAACTAATACTTTGTAAGATTCTCAAATTTTTATAATTTCCCATTTTCACATCACAGCAAAACCACTAAAAAGGAAAAAAGTTTTAACTGCTTATTCTGAGATGATCATAATGATCCTAGTCATATGTAGGTAACCCGTACAGAATGCTTATTATGTTTCAGACACTAGGCTGAGTACATTCCTTGAATTCTTATAGGCCTATTGGCAATAAATAAGTTTTTTTTTTGTTTTTTTGTGGTTTTTTTGTGTTTTTTGCAGAGCAAACTGTTTCTTTATTTAAAAAGACATCATATTTCTTTAGAACATTTAATAAACTTAAAATTAACTCATAAAAATTTGCTGTTCTTTTTTTAAAATTTTATTTTATTGTTTAAAGTATTACAGATAGTAGTACATATGTCTCCCCCCCCCCCCCATTGACCTTCCCCCGGCCTCCCCTACCTCCCGGCACATGCCCCCACCCCATCCCCCCAGTGTCTTGTGTCCATTGGTTGTGCTTATATGCAGGCATACAAGTCCTTCGGTTGATCTCTTACCCCCACCCCCACCCCAACACTCCCCAGCCTTCCCACTGTAATTTGACAGTCTGTTCAATGCTTCTCTGCCTCTGTATCTATCTTTTTGTTCATCAGTTATAATGTTTTTTATTATCCATAAATGAGTGAGATTATGTGGTGTTTTTCTTTTACTTCATGGCTTATTTCACTTAACATAATGCTCTCCAGTTCCATCCATGCTACTGCAAATGGTAAGAATTCCTTCTTTTTTACAGCAGCGTAGTATTCCATTGTGTAGATGTACCATAGTTTTCTAATCCACTCATCTGTTGATGGCCATTTAGGCTGTTTCCAAATCTTGGCTATGGTAAATTGTGCTGCTATGAACATAGGGGTGCATATATCCTTTCTGATTGGTGTTTCTGTTTTCTTGGGATATATTCCTAGAAGTGTTATTACTGGGTCAAATGGCAGTTCCATTTTTAAATTTTTGAGAAAATGCCATACTGTTTTCCACAGTGGCTTCACCAGTCTGCATTCCCACCAGCAGTGAAGGAGGGTTCCTTTTTCTCCGCATCCTCTCCAGCACTTGTCATTTGTTGATTTGTTGATGATAGCCATTCTGACAGGTGTGAGGTGGTACCTCATTGTCGTTTTGATTTGCATCTCTTGGATGATTAGTGACTTTGAGCATGTTTTCATGTGTCTCTTGGCTTCCTGAGTGTCCTCTTTCGAAAAGGTTCTGTTTAGGTCCTTTGCCCATTTTTTGATTGGATTGTTTATTTTCCTTTTGTTGAGTTGTATGAGTTCCCTGTAAATGTTGGAGATTAAACCCTTATTGGAGATAACATTGGCAAATATGTTCTCCCACGCAGTGGGCTTTCTTGTTTTGTTGATGGTTTCTTTTGCTGTGCAGAAACTTTTTATTTTGATGTAGTCCCATTTGTGTATTTTCTCCTTAGTCTCTCTTGCCCTAAGATCTGTGTCTGTAAAGATATTGCTACGACATATGTCTGCAATTTTGCTGCTATGGAGTCTTGTAGGATTTTTATGGTTTCCCGTCTTATGTTCAAGTCCTTTAGCCATTTTGAGTTTGTTTTTGTGTATGGTATAAGTTGGTGATCTAGTTTCATTTTTTGCATGTATCTGACCAAATTTCCCAGCACCATTTATTAAAGAGGCTGTTTTGTGTGGTTTTTTTAAGTTTTTAAACAATAAACTAAGTATGTACTTTTTTCTAAACAAATGGAAGCATAATGTACACACAACTTCTCTTAACCATATTACTGACCTATAAAGCACTAATAGTAATAATAACAAAAAGATAACATGCACTCTATGGGAAGTAAATCCCACGCCCCTGTGAGTCCTCCTGGGTGCGCATGTGTCGGTGCAGCTAACGAGAGGAGAGGAAAGGAGGCAGAGGCTCCCCCCAACCCCACCCCCAGCCCCCCAGCCCCGGTGCCCTGCCGGGAAGAGGAGGGAGGTGATTGCACCTGAGACGCATCCTGGAGCTGAGCAAGGGACAGGTCCATGGAGTTCTTCTGGAGGAAGACAGCTGAGGAACCTTCTGTCTGAACTGAACTGGATACTGTAAGATAAAGAAAACATCTTTTTCTTCCACTAAAGGATTGAATGCCAACGGGAAAGGGAGAGTTGAATTCAGTAGATATTTCAGAGGAAGTAGCTAAAACCCAGGAAAAGGAAGTGACCTGACCGACCGTCTTGTGGCCAATCCGTGGAAAATACTAACAACCTAGCAACTGAAAGCCGCATACATGAGATTACTGGATGTATTGCTCTTGCTAGTTTTAGACTCATTTTCGTTGGAGTCAGTACTGATATTAAAAAGTCTATAAACTTTGCTGGAGTATGAATTTGACACGGTCCCTTCCTGCTATGCTGGCCAGCAGCCACTTGGGACTGGAATTTGAACTCAGAGTTTTCTGCATATGGGCTTAATGAATCTCTGAGACCCGGGGTTTTGAACACTGAGTGCTCTGAAATGAGGTATCTGCTGTTTTGTTTTCCCTTGTTCTGAGTTTCACTCCAGACATTATTTCAAAAACGTAACCTTACCCCTGACCTTGAAAATGAGGAGAAACCGGTGTTTCCTCTGAAATTTGAAAGTGGATCAGAGATATTTATGACATCGTAGAACGCTACAGGAAATGCGTGAGGACAATGTGTAAATGTTTCCACTTAGTCCTTCTTCCGATTCACCGAACGAAATGTTGAAAGTGAGGCAGAGCGCCGAGCTCAGACTTGAAAATATTAGGGATGTCTCTGTACCCACAAACACACCTATAAAGGACCGCTTACCTTTGTTCCAGTGGAATGCTTTCTTTCGTATTATGATGCTAAGAAGGACATGCTATCCTCATGCGTGTGTGATGGGAACTCTGTTGTTCCCGTCACACAGTTTCCTTATCATCCCAAGGCACCTGGGAGTGATTTATAGGTCACTGATGTGGTTAAACAAAGCCATGTGTACGGCATGTTTCCATTTGTCTAGAAAAAAACAACAGAATTTATTGTTTAAAAAATTATTTGTTGCTCATAGGTCTATGAGACTGTGAACGCTTTTTCAAAATGACATTTATAGTGTGCAAAGTACATAATATTCCTGGCAAGTGAAGATAAAGAAGGATGATTCTTCTCAATCGTGCCCCATTTAGGCAAAGAATACGGAGTCCAGCAGAGCCCTCTGCAGTATGAAACGGTCGTGAGTGGGGAATGCATTGTTTAAAAAGAGAAACTTTTTAAAAATGAGAATGGCCATCTTCCATTTCCTCGTTTCATGCATTAGCTCTAGGGACTCTTTGAAGCAGTAGTTACAAACTATGGCGGTACATTCTGCGAGGGCAGTAGGGGTTAGATCTACAAAACAAAACTCACTGCCTTTGTCATTATTTTTATTTTTATTTTTTAATTGTTTTATTGCTTAAAGTATTTCAAAGAGTATTATATATGTCTCCTTTTTTTTCTCCCTTTGACCTTCCCCTAGCCTCCCATACCCCCCAGTGTCTTGTGTCCATTGGTTATGCTTATATGCATGCATACAAGTCCTTCGGTTGATCTCTTACCCACCCCCCCAACCCTCCCCGGCCTTCCTGCTGTAGTTTGACAGTCTTTGAAATGTAAGTTTCAATATGAAAGTGTTGTCCCACAATCCATCATAAGACAATCATATTATGTGACCCCTATATTACTTGTCTATGAATTTCAGAAAAATGCAGAGGGAAAGGAGAAAGAAGCTTATCTAAATGACTAGAAGAATGCTTCTTAAAAGAAAAGCAAAAAGAAAAGAAAGAGATGTTATTGAAGAGCAGATGTTAGCCAATAGGTTACATGCATTCAACAGGACAAAAACAAATAGTAAAAGCAATAAACCTGTTTACTTAGCTGACTTTATTTTGATTAGAAACTGAAATAAAATACTGATTTTGAGTATGAGATGTCAGCTGTAATGTCAATCTCAAAGTCTTTACAAAATATTCAGTCAAACTGGCACTGGCTTGAAAGAGATGATCTTTTCCCCCCGTTTAGAGAGCTGGTCTTTATTTTTACTGGAGTATGATGGAAACTAAAGATTTGAATTGAAAGAAAAATGTCCCAATGCTTGATCATTAAAACCGAAACAACTAGTTTACCACCGAAGTCCCTGACCATGATCTCTTAGAGTTAACCCACTGAGAACCACAAAGGAACACAAGAAAATCCTCAGTGTTGAAGCAAATAAAATTCTACTGAGCCATTTTCACAGGGAATCAACTATTTGGATATTTCCTTTCATATTTTATCTATTTAAATTTTAAAGATTCCTTTTAAAGTTTTGTTCTTGTTTAGAGAAAGAATATATCCAGGTTCAATTAATAAGCATCTCTCTCTACTAATCCTTCCTCTCCCCTTAACTCCCCTCCCATATTCTCTCTCTCTCTCTCTCTCTCTCTCCAAACTCCTCCCCCATGCACACACGCCAGAGTATATTTGATCTTACAAGAATTCAGAGAGAACAAGAGAACTAACACATTTAAAAGGTTCTATACCAGTTGTTTCAAAAGATATTGTATTGGTATTTTGCAAAGATTTAAAATCATTGAAAAGAAAGCAATTACATTTCAATATTTGAATCTAGGAATTATTAGGAACACATACAGTAAGATATTTTGTGTGTGAGATCATGTGTTCAAAGTATTTTGAACAGGATCTAATTTTGAATCTTGGGAAGAAGAATTTTGCAATCTTAGTTTCTTCTTTCTGCAAACCTTCTTGAATATTTAGGCTAGTTGGTCAATCCATCTAAGACAGTGGTTCTCAACCTTCCTAATGCCGCGACCCTTTAATACAGTTCCTCATGTTGTGGTGACCCCCAATTTCATTGTTACAAATTGAACATAATTAAAGCATAGTGATTAATCACACAAATAATATGTAATTATATATATATATATATATTATTGATTTTTTTTACAGAGAGGAAGGGAGAGGGATAGACAGTTAGAAACATCAATGAGAGAGAAACATCAATCAGCTGCCTCCTGCACACTCCCTACTGGGGATGTAACCACAACCAAGGTACATGCCCTTGACCGGAATCGAACCTGGGACCCTTGAGTCCGAAGGCCGATGCTCGATCCACTGAGCCAAACCGGTTAGGGCACAATATGTAATTATATATGTGTTTTCCGATGGTCTTAGGAGACCCCTGTGAAAGGGTCGTTCGACCCCCAAAGGGGTCGCGACCCACAGGTTGAGAACCGCTGGTCTAAGAGATTGTGTGCCCAAGATATCAAAGGTTAGTCTTTTATCTACCACAAAAGGGGGAAAAAGAAAGAGGTCTGGTTACTACATCTTTTTTTCTAGATAAAGAGGTGCCTACTGCTAGTATTTTCTTTTAATAATGATAATTTGATAATTTAGCCCAAGGAAATTGGCTGCTGTTAATCCCTAGACATAGGAGAGTTTATATAATTTTCTAATTTTCTTCTCTTAATTACTTATGCAGGAGTTCTATTATGTAATTACTATTCATATGAAAGAAAAAGTCATAACTTTTGTACTACACACAGTAGATAAGTATTATTTTGAAGTTGCAAGAAAAGATTTGGCTTGTACCTTTGCCAGAAATAATTGTCAATTAAAGACATTCTTTGGAGAATACATGAATTTTTTTAAAGAAGTTTAAAAGATTTCATACATAAAGAGTGAAGAAAACTCAAGACCTTATTTTCAGTGTTTCTACATGATAGGAACCAACAGTCAACTTTGAAAACATTAGGCTTGTCTATTGAAGTATAAGGAGTTTCGTGAAGAGATTAGTTGCATATCCTGTGCAAAAGCCAAATAATATCATGATTTATCCTTATTTATACTTGGTTCAAAATAAGTAAAAACATTAATCAAAGACAGTGTAATTTTTGCTTCTTATTCTGCAATAGCAAAAAGGAGATGAAAGAGTTAAGAGTCAAATAAGGGAAGTTTTACTTACGAAACTTCCTTATGACCACCGGTAAATAAATAGAAACAGAATGCATGCTTCAGATATTTTCCAGGTTTCCTTAAACATTCCTAGAACGAACCAATTGCAATAGGGTTATAAAAGCAAAACCTTTTGAGAGATGGTCTGAGCTATGTTCGAGAGCTCCCTTGTAACATTTTGGTTATGATTTGGCTTAGTGACAAACATAACAAATGGCTTTTTTCTTTCTTGCTACAGACCCCAGAAGAAAAAATGTACTATATGGTCATTTACTACATAATTTAAACAGTTTTAGTATGAGTGAATGAATAAAGAGAAAATAAAAAGAAACCTTTCAAAATTCTTGATTATAATTTTAAATAGGCACAAATGCTGTATTTATTTTAAGAATATCATTGTTGGATTATTTTATCATCTTTTTAAAATTATAAACTTAGAAAAAAGGTATGGTATGGTTAAACCATTTAAAATTTGAATATTAAAATCTTCTGTAACTAGGAAGAAAGTTTTCAGGAATTAACTCATTTGTGAAAATTTGGCCACTGTTTATTCAAATACTATTTATTAAATTAACAAGTTAACTCATTAGTAGTGAATAAAATAAATATAAACAATAAATTAATAAAACAAGTAACATTATTACTTCAAGCAGTGTTTATAAAATTATATTTCTGGTAAGGTTGAAGTTTTAAAAATACATTAATTTACTTATATATGTGTAGTTCTAGAAAAAGAATGGAAAAATCATACCCAAATATGTTGATGGTAATCACTAAATAATACAACTATAGGTCATTTTAACATTTTTTTCTTTTATGTGTTTTCTTGATTTATTAAATGAGTATGTAATATTTTTAAAAGAAATAAAAACAATGAAGACATTTTCTAAAGAAAAAAAAATTTAAACACATTTCACACACAGAATGAGTTTATAAAAAGGTTCTATGCTGTGAGTGCTAGGGATGCAAGGTTGAATTAGTCACCTGATCTCTCAGAATGGAATCTAGATAGAGAAAGATCAAGTCTCCCCTATCCAAAATCAAAATAAAAAACCAAACTCTACCTTCTAAATTTTACTTCATCCTCAAGTATAGGGCTTCTAAGTTCTTAGCTTGGAACTCTGTAACAAAAGATAGATTAACAAGAGAAAAACAAACAAAAGTTTATTAACATGTATGCCTCATGTATACATGGGAGATACTCTCAGGGAAAAAATTAGTAACTCTCAGAGATGGCTTAGAACTCAGGCTTAAATAATGCCATTTTCAGTTAAGGACAAAAGAAAGAAAGGTTTGGGGAAGGCTGGTTTTGGGGAGATGACTAGGAAAAGGGTAAGACTTGTTATGCAGATTTAAGTCAGAGCCTAATCCTGTGTCTGTTGTTTCTTAAAACAATCAATTCAAATGAACCCTTATGCCAAAAAGGCCTATTTTGAGGTGGAATATTCTGTTATCCTTCAGAAGCTCTTTCAGATCTTTTCTTAATTTATTTGAATTGACCTATCCATTAGCTGACATTGTCTTCTTTGTACATACCAGTACACACATTCAGTTTCCAGATTGTTCTGGCCACTAAATACATTTTCTCTTCTGCTTTGGGATTTGTGTTTTCCTAATAGGATAACCAATACTAAAGGTGGTAGTTTTAGAAAAATAAGTATCTGGAGATATCAGAGAGCTATTAGGAATTTGTCACACAGATTTACTTTTTTATTTTTATTTTTTCTTTATTGATTAAGGTATTACATATGTGTCTTTATCCCCCATCCTCCCCCCACTCATGCCCTCACCACCCTGGTGTCTGTGTCTATTGGTTAGGCTTATATGCATGTATAAAAGTCCTTTCGTTGATTTTTCCCCCTTACTCCCACCCTCCCCTACCTTCCCTCTGAGGTTTGATGGTCTGATCAATGCTTCTCTGTTTCTGGATCTGTTTTTGTTCATCAGATTTACTTTTAAGAGACAATTGATACATGACAGCAGGACTTTTTGTAGTGATATCTAAATTGGTATAGTCTGTGGGAGTGGAGAAAGTTAGTGGATCAGCTAGGAATGTATAACACTTTACTCTTTTTTAATGAAATAATACTGTGTTATGCAATGTATTTAAGGAATAACATCAATAGGGAAAGATCAGATGAAAGGACCAATTTGATAAGCTAATAAATTTAATTTTCTTCTCTTTTGTAAGAAATAAATAATTTGTCTTGAATTTCAGTTATTTTCTAGTAATAGAAATGTCACAAGAGTAGGTAACCCCATCCTGGATTCCTGGGTTTTGTTTTTGCTTTTTTTCAACAATGTCTTCTATTTTTATTAGAAATGAAGAGTAAGACATAGTGTTGAATACATAATTTTAGAGAATGTCATTTATTAATTCAGCCTGCAGTATCAAATAGAATAAAGTTTATTTTCAGATGAGCAAGTGCCATAAGAATAGCCAATTTAAAAAAAATAAAAACCAACTTTCCTAAAACTTACCTTGAGTATTTTTGCAGCTTCAAAAATATTTGGATAAGTCTTTTAGTATTTTTTCATTTCACTCACTGCTTATACTTTCTCTTTTAGATGGAGTCTGGAGGTTGAAGTTCAGACTTCCACAAGAGAACTGTTCTTTCAGAAATTTCTAGCTGAAACAGATGTAGAAAAGACTAGGACCCTAATGGAAAACCATTCATTAAATATACGAAGGCTTGTCAGACCCAATAACTTCTTTTTTTCAAGAAGTTTAAACTTATTTTTGTTTTAGATTAGTACTTTAAATGTTATTTTAAAGGGCACATAAACTTACTTGGCTAGCTGTGTTAACCATGAAGACTTTCCAAATAGGCATTGATTTATGCGACTGTGGAATGAAGCAAAGCTTACTCCCACCTGGAGAGACCCTAGGAGTCCAGCTTCACTGAATAAGCGCTAATGGAGCACTCGCAGCTTGTTATTCCCTACCTGAGAGGAGAGAAAGCCAATTAATGTATCTTCCCTTTTGCTGGTATCAAAGAAATGAATCAGTTTTTTAATTAACTATGACATTTTTATTACATAATAAATATAGAAAAGCAATCAGTAAATACAAAATAGTTTCATTACATTTTGTGCTATTTTAATTAATCTGAATCAGTTGTTTTTTTAGTTATAATGTTATTCTTTGGTTATGCAGCTAAAGGGTTTTAAATTGTGCTTCAGGAAACAACCTAAGTGCCCATCAATGGGTGAGTGGATAAATAAAATATATCATTCATTTATACAACCATACATATGTACGTACATACGTACAATGGAATATTATTCAGCCATAAATGAATGAAATCTTGCCGTTTGCAACAACATGGATGGACCATGAGGGCATCATGCTAAGTGATATAAGGCAGACAGAGAAAGACAAATACCATATAAGCCGATCACAAAAACCAAGCTCATAGATACAGAGAACAGATTGGTGGTTGCCAGAGATTGGGGGTGAGAAGTGGGCAAAATAGGTGAAGGAGGTTAAAAGCTACAAATTTCCAGTGATGAAATAAATAAGTAAGTCATGGAGATGTGATGTACAGCATGGTGACTATAGTTAATACTATGTTGCATATTTGAAAGTTGCTGAGAGTAGATCTGAAAATTTCTCATGTCAAGAGGAAAAAGATTTGGAACTGTATGCAATGGGAGTTAACTGGATTTATTATGGTGATCATTTCACAATGTATCTATAACAATAAAAACGTAATATGCTAATTAGACTGGACAGCTGAACGACCTTCCGGATGTCATTCCGGACATCCTTCCAGACGAAGCCGCTGCGGGGGGTGAGACAGAGGTGGTTAAGGGCAATCAGGCAGGCAGGCGAGCAGTTAGGGGCATCAGGCAGGCAGGCGCGTGGTTAGGGGCGATCAGGCAGGCAGGCAGGTGAATTGTTAGGAGCCAGCAGTCCTAAATTGTGAGAGGGATGTCTGACTGCCAGTTTAGGCCCGAACCAGCAGTCGAACATCCCCTGAGGGGTCCCAGATTGCAAGAGGGTGCAGGCTGGGCTTAGGGACATCCACCCCCTCCCTCCATGCACTAATTTCGTGCACCGGGCCTCTAGTACAATTATAAAATCATTATGTTGTATATCTGAAACTAATACAGTGTGGCCTTGACTTACGAGTTTCCCGACTAACGAGTTTTTCGAGATACAAGCTGTCTCTCCGCCGATTTTTTGCTTTGAGTTGCGAGCTAAAAGTCGAGTTACGAGCCAGCTTCAGATACCCCACCGCTAGTTGGCGCAGCGAACGTCACAGTGAACGCCACAACATCAGCCCAGCATCACGTGTCATTGTAATGGTGAAAATTGATTTGACATACGAGTAATTTGAGTTACGGGCTCCGTCACGGAACGAATTAAACTCGTAAGTCAAGGCCCCACTGTATAATGTTAAATGTTGATTCTGGGGCCTCTGAAGATTGGTTCAGCTCCAACTTCTGCTGGAACAGTTCTGCTTTTACCTGTGTTCTATGTTTATTTCTGTGTAAGATTTGACTTTACAAAAGGGTCCTGTTGAAAAAAACATACAAAACTTTAGACCATTGATATGGGTTATTAATTGCCACTGAAAAATAAAATTGTGTTTCATGTATGTAAAACCGCTATTCTGGAAGTCACCACTTTCCCACTTCATGCCCTTGACCTGAGAAGGCTGACACTCTAACCACTGAGCCAACCCGCCAGGGCTGGTTGTCATCTCTTATGATCACAACACTTTGCTATTGTTGGATTATGTTTAAAAAACAGATGATTTTTTCTATTGCTTACAGGCATTAGTTGTTTTTAGGCGAGCAAATCCTAACCTGGTACTCCCTCATGAAACAAAATTGATTTGAGATAATCTGAAACAGGCTACTAAGCCAATCTATCAATCAACTGATTGATTAATCAATCAAATAGTGGTCTGTTTTGGAAAGCAGATAGTACTGCAGACAATGTTTTATAGAGGGCCCATGGGGATCAAATGGAGGAAACTGACAAGAGCATGACACCTCAGAATCAGTTAGAGCTGTTTTAATTTATCATGTCATATAATGGTCATTCTGCCAAAAATGGCTTGAAGAATGGCATTTGTTGTTTTAAAGCGCCAACAATTCTGATTTTGCAGAGAAAAAAATGCAAATTATTATGTATAAAATAGTAAAATAGTCTAGGTATATATAACAGAAAACCTAAAATCTTAAATGTTACAAAGTTGAAAATTAATGATTAGGGAGTTTTATTTTATTGATTCATTATTAAATGGCTTCATACATGTGAAGATACTATACAAACAAAAAATACAGGACAGAACAAGAGTAACTATAGTTTGCTTACATAAAGATATACATACACACATCATGATTGTATAGCTTTTGAAAATCATTAAACAGCATTTACCACCATCTCTCTTGAGAGTTATAGACATAATTAAAGCAGGATGGATAATCCATCCTTTTCTGAAATTATTATTAGGTAAGTAGAAGTCTTTTACTGTTAACTCTGTTAAAAATCACCTTTTTATTTTTAAGTTGTGACCAGTTTCCCCAAATATTTCTTTTTTCTAAATCACCAGCATGATTCTACTACCTGTCACTGTCATAAAGGGCTATGTTCTATTCAGTCCTCTAAATTAGGTCTCTTGTGGTATGAGCTTAGCTCTTATTCCTCTATAACTGAGATTTATAGACAGAAGCATATGTCTATAACTAGATCGATCAGGAGATTTTTGAATGACTAATTTTATTTCCCAGTGCCAGACACATTATCCCCTTTAATTATATCTACTCGAGTAAAGGAGGGGCAATAACCAGTCTTCTATCCTGCAATCCATAAAACTTCCAGGAAAAATTGATTCCAGTTTTCTCTTTGGCTATGCAGGTAATACAGTGTTTTCATAGCACTATGGCTTAAGGGAATGATTCCATATCATGCACGTCATGCTGAATTTAATGTAAAAGTAGTCTCCTTATAGCTTTGTAGTCATCCCATAAGGATGTAATAATTGGAAAGCTATCTTTTGAAGTTGAGAAAGTGTCCAAATGCTCATTGTGCACCTGAGATTCTGTCTAAACACAGATGATCATCATTTGCATAACTTACTGATGAAGACCACACAGACTTTGCCCCATTTCATTAAGCAAAGCACTTAAGTAAACATTCTGTAAGCCTTAATCTTGGTATAAAGATGATAATCCCTCGAGGCTCTGTGTTCTGGCTGTTCTGTTGGGAAATAAAAACTAGCTAGAGGATAAAAAGGAATGGAGATAGAGATAGAGGTGAAAGGTACCCAAGTACTTACATGCTCGATGGCTTACAGTCATTCGTGATCTAAATGAATTAATCGTCCAACATACATAGGTTAGTAGGTAAATACACAAGAGACTCTTTAGTTGGGTGTTTAGAAACTTGAAGATAAAGCCTGAATGATTCTGTTTTGAAAAGAAGATTTATATTTTCATAACTTTTTAATTCATCTCTTTTATTTCTCATTGTAACTCTGTTTTATTCATTATAACTGTTTTATTCATCTCTTTTACTTGTACCAGCTATATTTATAGATTATAACTCTTTTTATTCATGTCTCTTACTTGCACAAAATGTATTATATTTATATATCAAGCACATGTTCAAATTTCCAATCTTAAGTCAAATGTTTCATAAAAAAGGAAAGCAAGTACATAGTTTCTTTTTAGGAAGTTGTACTTACTATAACATCAAGTGTAGTTTTACATATGGAATGCATCACGAAGATAAATTGTGGAAATTTTTATTTAATGCACTTTCAAATGTCAACGCTCCAGCCCAGGCCTTCATCACCTCACACCTGTGTTACTGCAATCATTTCTTCTTTCTCTGCATCTAATTTTTCCAGTCCAGTCCAGTAAGATAAATTTCCTCAACCATCATTTCAATCATGTCTGGTCCCTGTTCTAAAACCGACCCTAACTGCCAATTGAACAGTATCCAAATTGTTTTTGTTGGAATTCCAGCCCCTCTGTAATCTGGCCTCACCTTGCCATCCAAGTATCTCCAGTTATTTCCCAATACTCCATTCCCCACTCTAATTAGGCTGCCTCCTCCCTGCCTCCACACAGTGTTGAGTACTTTGCTGCCTCTGCACTTCTGCTTCTAAAGCTGCCTTAACCTGGAATAACCTCACCTCCCAGCTTTTAACTTCTTTACTTTCCACCTTTCAAGGGCCATCTTTTGTCCTTGAACACTTCCTGGGGTACACCTGCCATGTGGACCCTTTCCTAGTCTGACCATCCACCCCCCAGTACTTACTTTCTATTATATACATTGGTCACCCATTATAAGGCATTTAGAAAACAAAAACAATATATTTTAAATGGAATTTATTTTACAACCAGTGGCATGTCATAGATGGATTAGAAGGGTTTTTCCTTTCTAATTGGCACATAAAATAATAGTGCATCTTAGAGTGTGTGGTATCTTAAAAGTTGGATAATCAGTGTATATATTATTATTGTTTTCCAACGGTTTCCTGTGTGTCTGGCGTGTTGCCCAGCATTATTGAAAATTTTACTATCATGGACATCTTTATTTTTTTCTGTTTTCTTTTAAATACCCTATCATTCTAGGTATATAGTTGGGTTTCTTGAATTTAATTTGTGAAATTTTATTTTAACGAAATTAAACTTAATATCATGAATGTCCTTGGTTAGAAAAGTGCTTTTATTAACTATTGTTTTTTCTTTTATCTTAAACTTTTCATTGAAGTTATTATATACATACAGAAAGTGCACATAAAAATGCAGCTTAATACATTTTCACAAACTCAATACACCCTGGGTAACCAACGCCAAGGTCAAGAAACGATATACTATCAGGACCCCAGAAACCTGTCTTCAGGCCATCTTCCAGTCACCATGGGAACCATTATACTGGCTTTGAAAAGTGTATATTAGTTTGGCAAGTTTGCTTTATTCTAGGACATGTCATTTGTTGTACGTATGTATTAATTTCTCCTGGTTAAGTATCTAGGGGCAAGAATGCTGGGTCACAGAGTATGATAAACTCATCGTTAGTAGATGCCAGCTAACTATCTTCCAAATTCAACTCGATTTACACTTTCAGCAGCAGCATGTAGGACTCCTGCTGTTCCACATCGTCACCAACACTGGTGTTCTCTGTCCTTTTCATTTTAGCCCTTGTGGTGGGTGTGTATGGTATTATTATTATTTTTGTACAGATAAAAAAATATTTTCAGCATTTTGGGGGGGATTTTCCTTGAGAAAGGCGACAGTTACTGAGTATAAGCACTATAGGTTGAGCTATAGGGATTCTCATAAAAATAATTACTGAAGCTGGAACCAGTGCTCATTCTGGATATCTGCCTGACTAGAGCCCAATGCCTGAATGACTAATGAACACAGTGTTTGGTGCTGTTTCTGGTGATATCTTTCTAGTGACATTTAATTGTAATCATGTTTGTCCTTGTGGAAATGTATTGACCATTTTACTTAGTCTCCAGAATCATCTTTTTGGAGATCTAGCTGGGTCAAGAGTTAGTGACATGAATTCTTGGGAAATGGGGACAATGTAATTAATTAATATTTTGTTCATTACCTCTTTGGATTAATGTCATTTGTTATTTTTTTTGTTCGCAAATATCTCTGATTAATACCAGCATTATTGACTGCGTAGATAAAGTTAAACTCAAACATTCGAGCCCCCCCTGCTGCTACAGCTATTTTCTATGGTGAATATATGTTGCAGACAAAAGCCCTGGTTTGAAATCTGTATATTTAATCTCTAATGAATTACTATTTCTCATTGATTTTCCATATGTTCTAAGATTTTTTTGTGCTTCAAGTATTATATAATTAGCCTATAATTCTATTTTCTACCCTACGATTGCTGAAAGAAACAGTGTGGTCATTTTTCTTGCCAATATTCTTTCCTACTTATGTTCAGGCCAAGACATTTGGTTTCTTACTGAGTCATAAAGCTATTTTTTTGATTGCTCTAAAATCAAAGCTGCTGGCTTCAGTATATTTAACTCCAGAATTCTGTGCAGATTGTGTGGCTAATTACCATAAAAATTAATTATGGCTCAGAAATGAGACTGGTGTATTCCCCCCATCACAGTGATCCATTTATAGAACTAGGCTTAGGAGACAGCCACGGGAACAATGCAATCATTTTGTGAAACCAGGATCCGTTTCCACCTATTTCTTTTGTGGTCTGGAAACTCAAAGTGCTGAGTTCAATCAGTCTGTGATGGATTGCATATTAAGAGCCTCTTACTGAATAAGCATGGGTAGGATATTTTTTACATAGTCACTGGGTAAAGAGTTTCTAGTTTTGGGATTTACCTCTTCCCCTGGTATTCTGGACACTAATTAGTTCATTACCTATAAATTGCTGCATTTGATTCATCTCACAACTCCAATCTTAACTACCTTATTACAACCTTATATAATAAGGTAAAAATCTGCTTCATGACAGGAAGTCTGTCTAATTTCTTTAATATTCAGAAATGTCTACTAGATGGGTGAGTATATACTAAGTGTTTATGTATATGTACTTAAATAAAAAGGTCTAAAACTATGTGTAGTATAATCCTAATTATGTAAATAAGTCTATGTGTATCACACACATACACACATGCACAAATATGGAAATACCAAATTATCAAAGAGCAAATTATTAGCAGGGCACAATAGTGGGTATTATTTATTTTCTTCTTATCTGATTGTCTCTTTTCTATTTTTTTTTACGTAGCATATAATACTGTTATAAGAAAAAGTTTTAATATAAAATTTAAAATGAAGATGTAATATGAAGGAGTTCATCTAATTTACGTTAGATACAGAAACAGCAGGACTCTAAGAGCTGATCCTTCGAAACTTCTTGATTAAACTTTTATCTAAGTGCTATATAATGGATGCAGGAGCCAGGATTCTTCTCCTTGGTCCAATATGTAAATCAGCGTAATAGTCATGAATGGAACAGTTTTGTGGTCATTCTATTGTAGTGTAGGACTCCAAAACTGGTGAGTTTACTTACTATTTGCATTTTAGGGACACTATAACTTGAGTTTTTTCTTATTCTTTATAAAAAGCACTAGAGGCCCAGTGCACGAAATTTGTGCACCAGTGTGTGTGTGTGTGTGTGTGTGTGTGTGTGTGTGTGTGTGTGTGTATGTGTGTGTGTGTGTCCCTCAGCCCAGCCTGCACCCTCTCCAATCTGGGACCCCTCGAGGGATGTCCGACTGCCCGTTGCATTTGATTTGCAGTCGGACATCCCTCTCACAATCCAGGGCTGCTGGCTCCCAACTGCTCGCCTGCCTGCCTACCTGATTGCCCCTAACCGCTTCTGCCTGCCAGCCTGATCACCCCCTAACCATTTCCCTGCCAGCCTGATCGACGCCTAACTGCTCCCCTGCTGACCCGATTGCCCCTAACTGTCCTCCCCTGCAGCCTGGTCACCCCAACTGCCCTCCTCTGCTGGCCCAGTCACCCCTAACTTCCCTCCCTGGCCAGTCTGGTCGCCCCCTGCAGGCCTGGTCACCCCTAACTGCCCTCCCTTGCCAGTCTGGTCGCCCCTAACTGCCCTCCCCCTGCAGGCCTGGTTCCCCCCAACTGCCTTCCTCTGCCGGCCCAGTCACCCCTAACTACCCTCCCCTGCAGGTCCGATCGCCCCTAACTGCCCTCCCTTGCAGGCCATCTTGTGTCCACATGGGGGCAGCCATTTGTGTTGGAGTGATGGTCAATTTGCATGTTACTCTTTTATTAGATAGGATAGTCATTCATAACTGGTCTAACATTTTGTCTTTGTAGCAAATTTTAAATATGCATTTTGTTTTAGTTTTCCATTTTCCTCTTAGTAGTTGAAGTATTTGTTTTGAAATGTGATGACTCTTGAACCTTACTTTCCTTTTGCATTTCTGGTCATAGTTAAAGCAACAGCATCATTTTTCTTGTTTCTCAAGCCAGAAATCTGAGAGTCATTCCAGACTTTCCTTTTTCTTTCATGTCTCACATTAAACTGA
Source organism: Myotis lucifugus (assembly GCF_000147115.1). Taxonomy (NCBI): domain Eukaryota; kingdom Metazoa; phylum Chordata; class Mammalia; order Chiroptera; family Vespertilionidae; genus Myotis; species Myotis lucifugus. Next base: position 1,513,451 of record NW_005871113.1, read on the forward strand.
TACTTAGGTAACACTGAATCTAAGGACACCTTTGGCATCTGTTTCCTCTTCTTCCTTCCCACTCTCACTGGTTCTTTGTTAATTTTTTGCCTGATCTATTTGAACTGCCACACTGCTGATCCCTCTGTTTCCTGTCCTTCCCTGACCCTCCCAACCATCCTTCCACATTCTTCCGGTATGATCCATCCAAATATAAACCCAGTGGTGACACTCTGCTTATAGTCTGTCTGTGACTTCTGCAGTTAGTTCCTTATCTCTTACCATTTTGTCTGCACACCAGCCATGAAGCAGGTCTGTGCCTTTCAGCTATGCCATGTTATATCTTACCTCCGTGCCTTTGAGCTTGGTATTCCTTCTGTCCCAACTGCTCTTCCTCTTCTTGTCTGTTGACTCCTACTTATTCTCTAAAACCCATCTAGAGTCTGGATGGCCACCTTTCCAGATAAACCCCCAGCTAACCTTTTTCTGTGCCATCGTATCTGACACACACTTTTATTACTGCACCACTTAGAGTCCTGTTATTGTTTATGTACATGTTTGTTTTCTCCACTAGACCATGACCCCTCCCCCAAATAGTGTATCCATTCTTCACCCCATGGTGGCTCTCGGAAGCACAGGATCATTCTCCTATTATCTGCCTGACTTTTAATTGAGACAAGGTCCCCATTTTGATACTTAACCCATTTTCTCCCCTCCAGAGTGTATAGCATTCACGTTTCCTTTTTGTAGGTATTGAATGTTATCATTGAC